>NC_141068.1:35423868-35871709 GCF_041138505.1 Cibotium barometz
TGGCTTCGAGTTTTCCCTCCATGTCCTTTGTTGTGACATGTGAGGGAATTGACCGTCGTAAACACAACCTTAGGCTAACTAAACTGCACTTAATGATGCTTAAGGGATAGACAAATAGTGTCAATGCAATGCAATGCAGCTATATTAAATGAATGGGTTACAATGAGATCTAAATAGATCTATGATGCTGTCCTAGATGAAGATCCTTCTCGGGATGAGATGGATGGGCTGAATGCTGAAGATGAGGATTGTTCCTTGCTCCAATGCTGAGGTCCACCCTAGGACCCTTCGATGCCGGCTTCCCTCTATGTAGGAGGTAGGAATGATGAACTATATGCTGAATATGCTGTCTATATGCTGGATGAACTGCTGTCCCACTTTCCCTTGTCTCCTGTTAAGGAAACGCTGAAGGGAATGCTTGGAACTGATGCGATGCATCTGTATGCTGAAAACGCTGATGTACTGATGCTGAACTGATGAACAGATGACGAACTGATGCTCTCCTAGTCGCTTGGGAAGGAAATGCTGAGGAGATGATGATCAATGCATGGCTGATCTGAGATCTATGAACTGAACTGGATGTGCTTCTATTTATATGTGAACATGGATGCTGGTCGGCCAGTTTGCTGCAGTCGTCCAGCCCCCCAGATGCTCACGACTTGTCATAAATGCCTAGAAGGCTGTTGGCTGCCCATACCATGCTGTCGGCTGGTGCTAACAACCCTGACCTGATGCAAATAAATGCCTTGTATGCTTATGAAGGCTAAGGTACTGATGCTGGTGCTGAAACACCCCCATATCCATGCTTATGCTGATATATGCTTGACTAATACTTAGATGTCTTGAATAATGCTTGATGATGCCATGCCACTTGTACACCTGATGGGTGTGCAGGTGACATTCCCCTCTGCTGAACTGTTGCTAGGTGGTATACTTGGCAACCTTTCGACTCCTCTGGTGATGCCTCTCCACTGAACCACTGCCCCTTCTGACTTCTTTTGCCGGGATTGAGGTCGACTGTAGGAGTTGAATCCTTTGAGCCAAAGACTTGTCTATTGCGGGAACTGAATGGCAAATGTTGCTAAAACTGCTTGGAAATACCTGAGTCACTCCTGACCTGTCTGCGGAATCCTTTCACCCACCATCTCCGTTGTTCCTGAACTTCTGAATTTCCTGAGGCGATGTTGGAGCAAACTTCCGTCTTCTTCTGTGGAAGAGAACCCCTTGCTGCTGCCAGTTGAAGCCCAAAACTTTATGTACTCCTTTGATGATGGATGCCATTCTTCCCCAGAGAATTCATGGGCAAACATGTATGCCTTGCAGATGCAAGACTGACTGCTAAGATGACTGCTATGCAAGCCATGTGCAACCCTATATGCTGTGCAAGAATGCAGATGGATGGGTTACTAATGCATGGCTAAGGGAAAATCCCTAAGGATGGCCTGCAAGATTTTGAGAACTGGGTTTAACTGTGTGGAAGCGATTAACATGATGTCTGATTGAATGACTGTGATATGCAGCGGAAGTCTTTGTATTGGAAGATCCTATCACACAAATGCTCACACCGTCTTGTGTATCTTGAGTTTCGTGAGTTTAGCAATCCACTTTAATACTTCAAACTTTAAAGAGATGAGAGAGAGATATATGAGAATTGTACACCAGATTGGGTCCCAAATTACCTACTGAAGGGCCCCCTATCCTGATAACGAGATAGTATTTGCTTTATTACTTTAGAGAGAATGACTGAGGACTGTAGATAAGCCAAACGCAAGATCTCGGAGGATCGGAAGCCTGCCTGAACTGTACACGGCTGAAGAAACACCTCAATGAACTGATCTCCAATCTATGCACTCTTCCCAAGGGCATGAGGAAGGGCTGCACACCTGAGGCTGAGAAAAGAAGGCGGTGGACTGTTCTAAGCTATGTTAGAATGCTGTAAATGCTTATGAATGATAGAATACCTTTACCAGATGACTGGTGTATGCTTGGATGATGCACTGAATGCTGGATACTGATGTAGACTGATGAATCAAGGCTGAAACTGTTGGGAATCTGCAAACGCCGGTCTGTAGGGCTGTATACTGGTGTAGGACTGATGCTGGACTGAAACGCAGACTGTAGGGCTTCTGTGGGACTGTAAACGCAAGGATGGGCTGCTGTAGATCTGTAAATGTAGGGCTGTAGAGGATTGAACTGCAAGTGGCTGTGTTCTATGCAGAAACTGAGAGGTGCTTGCTGTTTTGGGCCTGTGGATGTGCTGTATGGCTGCGCCTATGGCTGTAGGGACTGCTGAACTGTTGCGTTGGAGAACCAGGCTGGCTGAAGTAAAACTCAAGTACTCCAAGGGCTGGATGAGACTAGTCTAGGGCTGAAGGCAAGGGTACTCCTAGGACTGAGGAGGAAAGCTTTTAGCACACTGAAGACTGAATGAAGAAGTAAGCCCTATGCAAGCCTATTTATACTAGATAGGGGCTGGTCAAGTTGGGTGGTCGTAATTTAATAAACTTTATGTTTATAAATGACAATAAATGCTTAAATAAATACCATAAAATATGGAAAAAATACCGGATAAATCCTAGTAAATTCCCTAAGACTTTTGGGATGTTCTAAATGATGCACAGGCATATGAATGCATATTATGCAGGATGCAGAGTGCTTTCTGATGCAAACCCTAAGGCTTCTATTGACTCTACATAGTGATTCTCTCCAAGTGGGTTAAGGGACTTGACTGACTGACTGACTGACTGACCTGCTAAGGCTGAGGAATGACCTACGTAGCTCGTGCCTGACTTATCTTGGATTGAGGATGTACAATGGGGTCACGGCGTACGACAATTATCATCCTATTGGGTTCTAATAATGTACAAATGTTGCACTACTGATGATGAGTCATCTTGTCACCATGCACTGAGTGCAGAGTGCATGTGACAATGACTGATGGAATGAAAATGATCTAAGGCTGGTTACTCTGTAACGCTCTGATACCAATGTGACATGTGAGGGAATTGACCGTCGTAAACACAACCTTAGGCTAACTAAACTGCACTTAATGATGCTTAAGAGATAGACAAATAGTGTCAATGCAATGCAATGCAGCTATATTAAATGAATGGGTTACAATGAGATCTAAATAGATCTATGATGCTGTCCTAGATGAAGATCCTTATCGGGATGAGATGGATGGGCTGAATGCTGAAGATGAGGATTGTTCCTTGCTCCAATGCTGAGGTCCATCCTGCGATGCCGGCTTCCCTCTATGTAGGAGGTAGGAATGATGAACTATATGCTGAATATGCTGCCTATATGCCGGATGAACTGCCGTCCCACCGACTTTCCCTTGTCTCCTGGGAAGGAAACGTTGAAGGGAATGCTTGGAACTGATGCGATGCTATCTGTATGCTGAAACGCTGATGTACTGATGCTGAACTGATGAACAAATGACGAATTGATGCTCTCCTTGTCGCCTGGGAAGGAAACGTTGAGGAGATGATGATCAATGCGTGGCTGATCTGAGATCTATGAACTGAATTGGATGCGCTTCTATTTATATGTGAACATGGCTGCTGGTCGGCCAGTTTGCTGCAGTCGGCCAGCCCCCAGATGCTCACGACTTGTCATAAATGCCTAGAAGGCTGTCGGCTGCCCATACCATGCTGTCGGTTGGTGCTAACAACCCCGACCTGATGCAAATAAATGCCTTATATGCTTATGAAGGCTAAGGTACTGATGTTGGTGCTGAAACACCCCAATATCCATACTTATGCTGATATATGCCTGACTAATACTTAGATGTCCTGATTAATGCTTGATGATGCCATGCCACTTGTACACTTGATGGGTGTGCACGTGACATTTGTGATCTCCCTGGAGATCTCTTCTTTGATGGCCGTGAGAGTGTTGTCATTGATCTCCCCTTCTTCCTTCTCGGTGTTCTTGATGGCTACGATGCACTCACCTCCTCCTTGAGTGTCGTGTTCTCTTGTTCAAGGTCCGTGACCCGTGCTTCGAGGGCCATGATGTGCCGGTGTAATTTGTTCTCCACCTCATTGAGGTTGGAATCGGATGTCTTCTTGTTCTCCTTGATTAGTGCCTTCATTGTCGTCTCGAGGGCCTCGAGCTTCTCTTGGAGACTCGGAGCCATTCCTCGAGATTACTCTGCAGCGCTTCCCACAGAGAGAGAGAGAGAGAGAGAGAGAGAGAGAGAGAGAGAGAGAGTTATGTTACTGCCTTGGGGGCCTGGGGAAGGGTGCGTGGGATTAGGCAGGTAAATGATCAAAACATTAAGTCTTTCCGTTGCGTCACTCACGTGAAATTCTCACACACACACCTGAATTAAAATAGAATGTATTGCAAAAGGGTTAGTTATCATACTCTCCACTTTTTGCTAACAATGTGGAGTCAGCCCGATTCAATGATGGGAGAGTCCGCAAACGCGTTCACTCTATGACTTTCATGTAAATCTAGTGGTATTCTAAAAAATAGACCCAAACCCGATGGAGTGAGGATGCAAAGGATCCCAGACATAGTTGCCAGGCGTTTCATGAAATGTGTTTCATAAACGTTTCATTCATTTTCCAGAAGTTTCAAAAACACTTCATACAAAAAGGGGGGGTACATGCCTCAAAATTTATATACAGGTTTATAATATGTTAAAAATATATTGCCTTCCTTGCAAAACAATATTAAACATGTATCATTTACACATTAAAACATGTTTACAAGCTAAAACTAAAGAATCTGGGTGACCGAGTTACAGTGGGCATCCAATTGAGTCACTGACCAATAAGCATAAATAAAGTGGCAACATCAAGAATCAAGATTTGGATTTCATCATCAATAATGGGAACTACTCAATAATGGCACTTAAAGTGATCACAAAAAGTTTGAATCTTATACTTTAGTTAAGTATGCTGAAGCCTGATAGATGCAATCATGCATGAATGATGACAAATAGTAAACTAGAAGAGCTTGATAGCCCCAAAGACTGGAGTCCTCAATATGGAGTGTGGGCATCGACAACTGGCACTCAATCCTCTAACATCCTCGATGTCCTCTGTAGACTCAATGTCACTTTCAGAAGAGGATGATGTTGGCTGAGCTGTCGCACTCGTCTCAAGTGTTGCACTAGTACTAGCATCCCCTGATAATGCTACTGTAGATGCTCGTGTGCCATGAGCAGGTGCCATCAACTCCTCATACAACATGGCATATATGTCGCGCTCCTTGTGAGGAATCTCTGGGATATCTTTCATCTTCTCAATGTCGATTTTATTGACATTGACATGGTGAGGCTCTATCAGATTGCCCGATTGCTCAATTAGGCGGAGATTGCAATGGCAATACACCAACCGCTCCAATTGAGCAGAAGAGAACCTGTTCCTCTTCTTTGTATGGAAGAGGGTCCATGTGCACCAATTCCTCTCAGCAGGACCCGAATTGCTTTCCTGTGAGGGGACTTGAATGGCGAGGCGTTTCTGCCATTAAAATGCAAAAACTTTGTAAGTATAGTGTACTAAAGTCTAAGTATAATCATCATTGATCAATGTATTATGTAAATAACAGACTTGTCTTTTAGAGTTGTACTCACCAAGTGAGGGCTACTGATCCCATACTTCTCCCACCATGAGACTGGTTGAAGCTCTCTCTCTCTCGCATGCATGCAATCTGTCTACCAAATGCGTGGGTGGCATTCCGATACACTAGCCGCTCATCCTCCAAGCGTCTCATGAGCTCCACGTCTCCTCCTGTCCATTTTTGAATGTAATTTTGCCATCCATCTTTCAACTCTTCATTAATATATTGCGCCTCACTACGTCAGAGAGGGTGCAATATGTGGGCAACCGCGTGGATTGGTCTATGGAACCAATCCCACCGGTCATTCCAAACCCATCGAATGTCCTCAATCCTGAAAATTAGCCATGAATGATCAAAGCTATTAGCTCACTCCTACAAGCTACGATAGATCATAGTACGATACAAGTTACAACAAGAAGGCAACTAGTTGGAAGTTCAGTATCTCTCATTTGTCAAGAGAGTGCATCGGTTAAGAACCTCTCCAATCCAGTCCATGAACTCGTACAAGAGTCCAAGAGTGCTGCCCTCCATGTCAGTGATGCGAAGAACACTATAGATTGGTTGAAGAGCGCTCAATAAAGCCTCTGCCTCCTTCCACCAATCTTCTTGCATCACTCTGTGTGCAAAAGCAACTGCCTTCGGGTGCTCATGGTCCTCCCAGCTCATCCACTCTCGACTAACCACTGTGCGCATGAGTCCCTGTCGGACACTCACTACCCTCTCAACCTCAATGAACATATATGCAAACCGGACGGGGGACGGTGACGGGACGGGGGACGGCCATAAGTAGGGAACGGGAACGGGGACGAGGGAGGGGACGGCACTCAAAAAATACTTTTTTTAAAAATTTTTCTACTCTATACTTATTCTACTTTGGAAGTACATCAAAATGAGCACAAATTTACACTAAAATGGTAAGCTTTTGAGTCATATTAATAATTAAGTAGATACAAAATGAGTCATGACTCAAGAGTCAGGAGTTAGGACTAAGCCTTAAGGAGGCAGAATACATGGACGGACTCAAATGAGTCAATGACAAAAAAGTGCTGAAGACTAGAGGCTTAGAGGCTAGAGCTAAGTAGTAAGGCCCATGAATCATGATCCATGAATGATCATCCACGTGAAGTGCTCGCCTCATGGTCATGGGTAGCTTGTGCCAAAGAAGCATCAAGCTCATCCTTAGTCTCATCCTCACTGGCATGCTGCTCCTGCACCACATCCTCTTGTTGCTCTTCTTGTTGACTCATCTCCCACTCGGTGAAGGAATTAACATTCCGACTTGATGGTGAAGGTGATGGTGTGCATGATCCTGATCCACCACATGACTCCATTGTAGAGGCTTGAGTTCCTCTCCCCATCGTCGCGGGATCCACGGCCACTCGTGGTGTCCGTCTTGTCGCTTCGACTGCTTCGTAGACGCTAAGCTTGTCAAGAAGTTCTCGTCTCTTCTCGGGCGTGACATTCGTGCAAAACCTCACCTCATGCCCACTCTCATGCAAGAGGTGGGCTCGCACTTTGTCGACGCCACCCGTTCGCCGGTACGGGCAAAGCTTGCATACCCATGGCCGAGAACCACCTCCATGAGCGGATGGGGTGTAGTTAACCTCCTCCCACCATGTCCATCCCGTTGTCCTTCTACGAGAAGCCCCGTCACGTGAGGAGGATGCCATGGTGGAAGATGGCTTGACTCTTGAGCCTTGAGGAATGAGAGAGAGAGAGAGAGAGAGAGAGAGAGAGAGAGAGAGAGAGAGAGAGAGAGAGAGGCTAGAGCCTAGAGGCTTGGAAGTTGGAAGACTCAAGAGGCTTGATGTTTGCAGGCACAAGTTTGCATGCACCAATGCCTTTCCCGGTTAAACCTGTGAAATGGGCCTTAACACGGATTATGGACCCTCCTGAGCAAACCTCGCAAAAATTGCATTTCCACTTTTGTGTGCTTGAACCACCATATTTAGATACAGGAGTGGCCCACATGGCATCCTTAGTGCGAGGCATCTTGACAAAAGCAGGGCTAGATTGGCACCTTGGCATGAAAACCCCTAAATTTCAAAATCTGTGTGTATTTGACAAAATCGAAAAAAAAACCACAAATCAGCACAACCAACCGGAGAGATGGCGGGCACGGAACCTCGGAAGTGCGGGAGGAACTGGTAGGAGTTGATTTGTGCAAGGCAAGAGCTCCTTCAATTCCAGTCGCATGTAGGCATTTTTTTTTGAAAAACGTGCTCTTTGAATAGAAAACATTGAAAATCGTAGGTTTTCCCAGACTACATGATAGAAATGCGTTTCATTCCAATGAAATGTTTATGAAACGTTTCGTTTCATTCAGATGGAATGAAACACGCTTCATTGCAACTATGATTCCAGAGGATATTGGACACATTTCTAGCTATGGAAGATGTCTTTTGGAGATTTTGGTTGGTAGACTTGGGAGAGGCGAATTGGAGAAGGATAGATGGATTGCAAGTGATGATGGCCTCATGCATGATCCTCATGCCTGATCAGGAGTGCACGTAGAAAGGATTAAGGTTGTTTGATTGTGGCCATCTTGTCATGCCGTTGCATATAACCAGTTCATGCATCCCCTGTCATCTTTTTTTTTCCTCGTAATAGAAAATATATTACCAAAAATTACTTTACAAATGGCCGCTTGGTCACCAGGTGATGTATTAGCTTTCCCTCACTAATTACTCCGAACCATAGGTGTAGCTCGGATTACCCTCGTCAATATATAGCTGTGTCATTCTTCACCAAATGAGTTGACCGCAAGGAAGAGACTTGCCACAATAGTAGCCCTTTTATACGACCTATGTGAGCTGTAATACCAACTTTTGCATCAAATACGAAGGCATACCTAGTTAACGAGATAGTACCATAAGTTCTGACATCCCCTCTCATCTCTAGGAAGCTGTGACATCCCCTTCATCTTTGTTGCTCCTCTGTAATCCCATTTCAGCCAAATCAATCTCTAACAATCTGATGGCATCATCATGGAAATCATACATTTGCACATGCTTGCTTGTTGTTTGAGCATTGAAGTCCCCTAGTAGGAGTATGTTCCCTTGCAAGGAGAACTCTGCAATGGCAACAAATAGAGGTGCATATGGGACTCCCATGTGTGTCTTGTGACCTCAGGTAGCCCTCTTTCAGAGCTTTGGTGAGTTCTGTATAAAATACATTATACTAAATCTCTATGTGTATATGTTTCTTTAAACCGCCCTACAATTCCAAACTGCTATTTCCAAGGTATCTTTGGTTTCATAGGCCCTGCACATTATGTGGGGCGCCTATTTGTTACAATCACCCGGCCATCATGGTATATTGCCCACTTGCCTGCTTTCCTAGCTTCCATGACCTCGGCCATGCCAAAAATGGTTAATGAGGCCAAAAATAGTATATTGTCTAAGCAGTTTGTAATAAGATATAGCATCCCCTAAAGGCTATTGTAACAAAGAAAAAAGTGCTTTGCTGATTTGTTTGTAGATGTATGGCCGTGGGTGTATGCTTTACTTCAAGTGCTAGCTTGAACCTTGATGGCTCTTTCAAATAAGTCCTGATGTGCTTGTTTTGGCTTTCTGCTGTGCAGGCGCTGGGAACACACCATCTTCAGGTATGCACATCTTTTTAAGTTGGCATTTTTTTTGAATAAACCCAGCTAAGTACACAAATGTTGTGAAGTATTAACTTTCTACAGTGGATGAAGTTATGTTCTTGCTTTTAAAGTCGCAACGAAGACCTTTCAGTGCGTTGTAGCTTTTTAGACATATGAGTAGTAATTTTCTTGTTTAGCAAACAAAGTTCTGTGCTGTGCCAATGTTTTCTGGTCCTGCTGCCATTGTTGTTGTCCCTGCTGCCATTGGTCTAAGATCAATACTCATCCTTTGATGGGATCCCAGCATGCGTGATTGTATTCCATTATGAGAAGATGGCGTGTGGTAAGCTTTGGATACTTCAACTCCCGAGACCATGGCAGAGGTAGATAGTTGCCAAGATGGGTTAGGCAGGTAGTATAACCGTGCCACATTGAACGTCAGTAATGGCATCAGGTTGGGCATCTAAAGCTGTAAAGATAAACGATTAAGAGTTTGTGGGTTGCCAAACATGCAGATCATGGAAGCCGGACAAATGCTCGAAATTAGGTGGGTAGGGATCCCAGCCAGGGTGGAGATTGCATTTGCAGCAGCACAGGGAGGCTGAGTTTTATAAATAGGCTTTCCTCCACTGACCCTTGCTTTAATGTACCTCACTACCTCAACATAGTCTGCATAATAGGACTCGCCTCTTCTATCCCTAGCAGCTGGACACCTTCCATTGAAGTTTCTGACATAGTAGAATCTTTTTGCAGCCATAACAGAATTTGGGAGCCTTTGAGGCTGTTTTGTCCCAATGTGTCAGGTGCAAGAAGAAACCATGCTCGGACTTGCAGAAGTGTTTATTTAACACAATTGAATTTAAATTCAAATTGCATAGACATCAGAACAAACGAACAATCATCCAAAGACACCAGTGCTAGGTCCTAATGGCCAAGAACACACACACCCCCCCCCCCCCCACCCAGCCCTCTAAAAACAAAAAAAACATTTCCTCACTTGTGTTAGCATATTCATCCCCATATTCTGCCCATATTTGATCCTTTTTATGGCCCTTGGTTGTGGGTTGGCCACCCTTATTTTCTCCTGTTTTTTTCCCCATTTTTCTGGTATTTTTCTAGTCGGCCAGGTCTGTTGCTCCAGTCAGCCAGTCCCATATGACCTATATATAGGTGGGCTGGCCTCTCCCCTTTTCATTCAGTTTTTTGCTTGAGGTGTGGTTCAGGTGTTGACACACTCTCACCTATTGTATCCTTCGCTTATGAGACTATATTGTCTCTTGCTTGGGATTGCTTTCATTGCAGTATATTCAGCTTATTAGCTTCATATCTCTCTCTCTTGCACATCTCAGATCAGCACACTCTAGTGCTCATCTGGCTTTCGCTCTGTGTGCACACTTTTATGGTATCATCGCTCTAGGTTCAGAGTTCTTTGTGCTGCCCCAGATTTTACCCTATCTACAGTCCCTTCACCTCTGCTTTTTTCAGAATCACAGCCCTCTGGATTGCTGTGTTTTCTGGATGATTACTGCTGATTGTTCTACCTTCTTTTAGGCTTCATCGTTTACAGCCTACAGGTATTTTCTTATCAGCGTTTTTCTCTACAGAAGTGTGGAACTTGTATTTTCAGGTCTGCAGCCTGTTGTTTGGCTGTGCTTTCTTTTCCACTGGACACTATCTTTTGCAGAGGGGGTCATGTGGTGACTCTGGCTTTGGTGGCAACCTTGGTACCTGTGGTGTACACTTCTCTCTTTTGAGGTGTGCGTGTTTTCTTTTGGGATTGAGCCCGAGTTTTAGTGATGGCTTCCTCAACTACTCTTCATATGTTCTCTGAGTCTGCAAAGTTGGATGGCTCCAACTATACTTTATGGAAGAATAAGGTGAAATCTGCCTTGCGTGGAGTGGATCTTTGGGACTGGCTTGTTACAGCTGCCAATGTCACCTCTCCCACCCTTTCTACTGTTCGTGTGACTCAGGCATAGATTGATGTTTGGCAGGCGAATGATCGTCGTGTATTCTCCTTTCTGATGTTGAATTGTCAAGATTCTGTTCTCTCTCATGTACGGTTTTTGCCTTTTCATCTTTATTTGCTTTCATGACGAAGATGAAAGATCTTTGGGACGAGCTTGCTGTATGTGGCAAGGATATCTTTACATATAGGATATGGCTATTCGGCTTCTCTCCAAGCTTCCAGAGAGGTTTGATACTTTCTTTCAGTCTCTTGTTTCTTCTCGTCGTCCTGTTCCAGTCACTTGGGAGGAAGTTCTCCCCTCCATTATGCAGATTGAGTCTCGCTTTGAGGAGCGGATTGACATCTTTGGTGGTTGATGGAGCTTTGGCTGCTTGAGATAAAGGGAAGAATTGACTGAAGAAAGGGAAAGGGGATTCTGACAAGAACTCCAAGGACGACGACAAAGATAAAGACAGACAAAAATAAATCTTCTAAAAACAAGGACGTGGAGTGTCATTAGTGTAGCAAGAAGGATCATAAACAATCCCAATGTTATAAGAAGAAGCAAGATGAAGAAGCAAAGGACTCTACCTCTACAGCGGTGTCCCAGACCAAGAAGGATGATGGTATTCTTTTATTAGCTGATGCTCGTCGTGTATTGGCTCTTGTGACTTCTCAGTCGCGGCCACCTCATCGGGATTAGTTCAAGGACTTCACTGCCAGGACATGCAATATCACTTTGGGTGATTCTTCTTCCGTGCCAGTTCATTGACGTGGCACCATTTCCATTTTCCACTCCTCTGAGGACAATAGGTACTTCTCTGACGTTCTATACATTCCAGATTTGGCATTTAACCTTTTGTCACTGAGTGCTCTTACAGCTCAGGGTACGGAGGTGATCTTCTCTCGTCTCACGATATTACTATTTGTGATAAGGAGACTAGTAACATCTTGGCTCAGGGAGTCCAGGATAGTGGCTTGTACAAGTTGACCGCTTTGCTCTCTATTGGTTCTTCTTCAGCTATTTGGCATGCTAGGTTTGGCCATTTGAGCTATCAGCTTCTTCAGCGAGCTTCAAAGGATGGGTTGGTTGAGGGTTTACCGACCATTAAGGCTCCAACTTCTGTTTGTTCCTCTTGTTTACGAGGGAAGCAACACCGAGCCGCCTTTCCGAAGGAGGCGACACATAGATCTTTGACATCCCTTGCTCTTGTTCATGTAGACTTATGTGGTCCTATGAGTATTGCATCTTTGAGTAAGGTGTTGTACATGACTTTCGAGGGGGAGTGTTCATAGCTGAAGTTTGGTCTTCTCCAATCTTGGCCACAGACTTACGAGGAGTCGTCTTCATTCTTTGCGGGGTGTGTGGCAGGGAAGGCGATGGTTTTGTTTTCGCAGATGCGCTTGGTTCTCCTCTAACGAACTTCCGAGGGGGAGTCTTCCCAGCTGCAGTGTCGTTTTCTCCAGTAGTCATCTTCATCCTACTGCGGATTGTGTGTTGAGGGGAGGAAGGTGGTGAGAGCCAACCGGAAGGATGCTTGTGCTTTGCTTGGAAGAGGGAATGTGGCAGGAAGGAATGTGAGGGAGCTCTTGGCTCGTTTTCCTCTACGGCTACTCTAAACGCAAAATGGGGTGAGCCACTAATCGTTTCTGCCAGTCCGCACGCATGAAGACCCCCACTCCATGTCATAACTGTCCCGACTCCTCATCACACCATCATGCACACTTAAATCTGTCCTTATTATTGACATTTGAAAAACCAAATGCACTTGAAATTCCCTCCAAAGTTGCACAAGTGGTACCACCAAAAAGGGAAAATAGTGGTACCACCAATACGTGCTTTGACCCATTTGGTAGAGAGCAAACACTCTAGTATGAGAGAGGCTATTGGGTATAGGAAGCACCTGACATTATTTAAGGCCACAGCCATTGACCTCTCTATGGCGGTCCTTCAAAGTGCACACTCCAATGCCCATCTCACTGGTGGGTATACTAGAACAGGCCTAGGGTTGGAAGAAATCATGGAATGCTTTTACTCTAAGAAGGGTGGTGCCTCTGTTATTAACAATCCTAATATGGGTTTGATCATGGTGATAGACACAAGATTAAGCATAAGATTAAGGTGGACCACACAAGAAACTCCATGACTAGAGAGAGAGAGAGAGAGATTACACACTCAACAATAGCTCTATTGCATCTCACAATGAACCATACAATGATATAGGCCTTCTAGCCTTATCCCACTGTACATGTGTGCATCTATGTGGCACACTCTTTTCAACTCTTTTGGTCAACACTCACACACTAGACAATATTATATGAGGCATTCTTATCTTACCACAATATCTTGCACCTCTAGGGTGCTTTCCCACACATGCATAAACCGAGCTTACATATTTCAACACCCCTTCTTAAGCAAGGTGTTGTGACTCAACCATCACCCATACAACTTAGCATTGTCCTCATGCAAGGCGTCTCTCAACACTCCCCCTCAATGCAAAATTGGAGTGTTCAACAAGTGTGTGTGCATGTGTCTACCATCCTAGATACGAAGTCCATTTGGAGCCCACTTGCTTATAACGGAACCATTGAGTCCAATTTGAACATAAATGTTCGGGTGGGAACCAACCCATGAAGTGTGATGCCTATGTGTGCACAACTCAACGCACACCACATTTGGAGCCTAGAGAGGCGATAATTGCAACATCACTTGCAACCTTTTGCATCATTCTTGATACGGGTTGTATGCAGCTCTCGTATGATGGGAAACTCAGCAAGTGGAGCCTGTTCGTGTGCAGAAGGATCTTGCTGTTGCTAAATTTCATGGCGTAACGTCAAGTAGCAAGCAAGCTACTTGTGAAGAAGGAGAAACCAGCTAGCACGCGAGTAGTAGTAAGGAAGCAATAATGTTCCTTGATATTTTTTTAAAAAAATTTGTGGTGGTTGTTTGAGATAAGGGTTTGTAAATTTGCAATGTGAAACTAAGCCCCTATTCACATGGACCTTGTGGAAGTGTAAATGTGACAAGTCACATTGGTATAAAGATACTCAACAAGAGAAACGGAATGGTCAGGCAAGCCAGAACGTAATGAAGTCGAAAATTGTGTTCATGCAAGACACACGAATTGTAAACTTTTATTCTCTCCATAGCCCTAAAAAATCGTGCAAATATTCGCCTCACAAAACCCATGGCGTTTTTGACCATATTGGATGGGTGTCCTGCCCTTGCTTGCACGCATAAAAAGGATGGGTGCCCTGCCCTTGCTTGCACGCATAAAAAGGATTGTATTTTCTCTCACCCAAATTTTATGAGGGTCCCCTGCCCGAGCCCATGGGTGCTCGAAATGGTTTGTAAATGTGGTGTGCCTTGAGTTGTGCACACATAGGCATCACACTTAATGGGTTGGTTCCCACCCTAACATTTATGTTCAAATTGGACTCAATGGTTCCGTTATAAGCAAGTGGGCTCCAAATGGACTTCGTGTCTAGGATGATAGACACATGCACACACACTTGTTGAACACTCCAATTTTGCATTGAGGGGGAGTGTTGAGAGACGCCTTGCATGAGGACAATGCTAAGTTGTATGGGTGATGGTTGAGTCACAACACCTTGCTTAAGAAGGGGTGTTGAAATATGTAAGCTCGGTTTATGCATGTGTGGGAAAGCACCCTAGAGGTGCAAGATATTGTGGTAAGATAAGAATGCCTCATATAATATTGTCTAGTGTGTGAGTGTTGACCAAAAGAGTTGAAAAGAGTGTGCCACATAGATGCACACATGTACAGTGGGATAAGGCTAGAAGGCCTATATCATTGTATGGTTCATTGTGAGATGCAATAGAGCTATTGTTGAGTGTGTAATCTCTCTCTCTCTCTCTCTCTAGTCATGGAGTTTCTTGTGTGGTCCACCTTAATCTTATGCTTAATCTTGTGTCTATCACCATGATCAAACCCATATTAGGATTGTTAATAACAGAGGCACCACCCTTCTTAGAGTAAAAGCATTCCATGATTTCTTCCAACCCTAGGCCTGTTCTAGTATACCCACCAGTGAGATGGGCATTGGAGTGTGCACTTTGAAGGACCGCCATAGAGAGGTCAATGGTTGTGGCCTTAAATAATGTCAGGTGCTTCCTATACCCAATAGCCTCTCTCATACTAGAGTGTTTGCTCTCTACCAAATGGGTCAAAGCACGTATTGGTGGTACCACTATTTTCCCTTTTTGGTGGTACCACTTGTGCAACTTTGGAGGGAATTTCAAGTGCATTTGGTTTTTCAAATGTCAATAATAAGGACAGATTTAAGTGTGCATGATGGTGTGATGAGGAGTCGGGACAGTTATGACATGGAGTGGGGGTCTTCATGCGTGCGGACTGGCAGAAACGATTAGTGGCTCGCCCCATTTTGCGTTTAGAGTAGCCGGAGAGGAAAACGAGCCAAGAGCTCCCTCACATTCCTTCCTGCCACATTCCCTCTTCCAAGCAAAGCACAAGTATCCTTCCGGTTGGTTCTCACCACCTTCCTCCCCTCAACACACAATCCGCAGTAGGATGAAGATGACTCCTCGAAAGTATGTGGCCAAGACTGGAGAAAACGACACTGCAGCTGGGAAGACTCCCCCTCGGAAGTTCGTTAGAGGAGAACCAAGCATATATGCGAAAACAAAACCATCGCCTTCCCTGCCACACACCCCGCAAAGGATGAAGACGACTCCTCGTAAGTCTGTGGCCAAGATTGGAGAAGACCAAACTTCAGCTATGAACACTCCCCCTCGAAAGTCCGTCTCAGGAGAACGAAGTGCATCTCCGGAAACAAAACCACCGCCTCCCATTGCAAAATCTTCCATCAAAGGTGAGCACCCTTTAAGCTTCTGGTTCTCTGCGCCCTTCTGCTATATGGATTAAGATGTTCACTAAAGTGGCAGATTGCATTTGTCTTGCCATCTCGTGTTCGTGATTGTGCATACCCAAAGTTAACAAAGTTTTGTCATTCAGTGGAGGAGCTCCACACAGTGTATTGGCTTAGTCTTGAGGGCAAGCTGCCCAAGGATTTGATCGATGACGACCTCCCTAAAGAGCAGCGGTTGTCAGTTTTTAGGAATCGCTACCAAAAGAAGATGAAGATATATGTTGACATGGTCAGGTCATAACTACTTAATGAGTGCTGACTCCTCTACCAAAAGGTTTATCAAGCAGCCCCTTCTAATGGTGAGCTGACAACAACAAAGTTTACACGGGGCTTTGCCTATGAGAAATGTGTAGCAGCTTCAGCTGATCTAGCCAAGCACCGCATTGCATGGGCAAAATTTGGCGAAAACGTCTTGGAGAACGACAAAGCGCAGAAAGGAGGGCTTCAACGAAAGCTAAACAAATTTCGAGCAGACTACGGGCCATGTAGAGAACCATCACTCTTGGATGGTGCAACATCTGTACATACAACGTCGACAACAATGACAAGGCCCTGCAATGGGACTGACAACCCCCTCTACATGGAGTCGGTAGAGGGGTTGGCAAAAAAAGTCAATGCCAGGGAAGATGCAGAGAAAGAAAAGCTTGCTCAGGTCAAAGGTGAACTACAAAAGAAGAGGGACATGTGGCTGCACACTGAACGATTGTTTTCTGTGTTTAGCGGACTACACAGCGAGCTCAAGCAACTGTGTGCACAATTGGCATAAATGAAGGGAATGGAAAACCCTGATGAAGTAGAGGTGCTAAAGATGGAGATGGAAATAAGTGCAGTTTGTAGATTGCTTTCCAGAGTTAGTGTGAATGAAGATGTGGTGCAGCTAAAGAAAGACGTGCAGTCATTGCAAGCAAGCACTGAAGATGTTCTCAAGTGCTTGAAGTGCTTTTTAGAGCTTCACGAGCACTTTTCAGAGTGCTTGGTGGTTTCCCAGGCCTAATGTTTATATCGCAAGTACTTTAAAGTACTTTAAAGTGGTGAAGTACTTTTTGGCACTCCAAGTGCTTTCTGGTACTGGCAAGCACTTTCAAAAGTTCTCTTTAGTACTTTTTGAGTACTTTCTAAGCATTACTCAAGAACTTTTGAGTACTTTCAAGGACTCCAAGTGCTCCAAGTGTATTTTGGTATTGTATATGCACTTTTCATGCACTCGTCAAGTGTTTTTTAATATTCTGCAAGTCATAAGTTGTGTTATGTCGTAAATGATATCCCACTTACATTGCTCTCTTCCCTAATTTGTGTAACTTCGGTTGGTATTTGGTATGACAGGAAAAACCTGACCTTGTAGAATCTGAAGTTGAGGAATTGTCAAACCACAGTGCATTTGTTGGAACGGCAATTCGGTCCATACAACGTGAGGGGAGGGCTCTCTTGGTACCCTCACCCGCTATGAGAAGCGCATCTGGTTATAAGTCTGTCTGCGTTATTGGTGACTGTGCTGCGTGTGGGGAACCCTTGTCAAGTGACCACATGGCAAGACTTTTCATTCTAGTTTGTAGACACAAGTACCACCCTTTTTGCTTTTTGGTATTGTGTATGAAAAAATCGAGGTGCGCTCACAATAAGTGTAGGGGAGGAAATTCCTGAAATTGCGAAGTGCTGAGCTATTGGGCGCCATATGTGGTTGCTGAGGGTGAGTTTTTTATTGCTAGTCTTTGCCTCTACGAAGTTACAATTGGTATGTCATGTGACTTATGTGCACACGTCCTATAGCTTGTGCCACAGGCACGAATGCTAATGAAAATCCTCATGAGGAATCGAAAACCACATCTAAGTTTATCCATGAACTACTAAGTGGAGCTGAGATACTCAAAGTGGATGAAGAGGTTGACAAGACTGCAAAAGTTGGTCATGAACAACAGCATGAAGGTATATATTGAACACCTCAGCGGCATTGATGTAGAATGATAACATGCTGAAAAATTTATTGTGTTGTCATGTTAGAAAATGTCCCTAGACGTGTGGAATTTGCAAGTGCAGTGAAGGACAAAGATGATGGTCAAGAAGAGACCCTGTTTGACATCCCTATGCAATGTAAGAAGAAGCGTAAGCGTGCACCTAGACAGGTTGAAGGATCACAGCTGGTGAAAGCCAAAAAAAGTACATTTATTGACCCTCCTAAACTCCATCCTAGGTAGTTGAATGACCTTAGGAAGGGAGGAGATGTGAGACACCAACACTCTGACCGAAGGTAGCCAACTGCTCTGGCCACCACTGAAGCAGCTGAGGGGCCAGTCTCTAGTACCGAGCCCACCAATGCTCCGAGCCTGGAGAGGAGCGGAAGATACTCCCGGCGGAGTCCAGGGAAGCAAACTGTAACATGAAAAAGGCGCTCTCCCTGCTCCGCCGCTGCTAGGTCAAATCCATGCTGCCAAGGTCTGAAGAACGCCCGAGCACCCCTGATGTCAAGGGGACTCATGGCAAGGACCTTGGCAACACTCTGGGCGGCCTCGAACTCGATCTGGTAATGTCCATGGCCCAATAGCTGTATGTCGAGGATCTTGCCCACATCTGCAAGAAGGCGGGCCTGAAGAAGATCCCTGATCTCCCCTCTGCTGGGGCGAGTGCCGACTATACGACAGATGGTGGAATGAGCCTGGAGGCGTTCCACCTCTGTGGTGAGGCTCGCCTCCTCTTCTGGCGAAAGAGAAAGCTTGATGGGGGTGTCCTCAGGGGCGGGCAAGGGGGCTGCGGATGAGTCCCTCTGAGGCGGGGCGGGAGGAGCCTCCATCAGAGTCTGCAGCTGCGGCGAAGGCGGGATCCTGCTAGAACCGAGTTGCACACAGAGAGGCGGAAGACGGAGCAAAAAGGAAAACTAAACCCCTTGGGGGCGGAAGCAAGAAAGAGGGGGGGGGGGGGGGGGGGGGGGGGGGGGGGAGAGAAGGCGAAGGAGAAACCCTAGGGGGGGGAGGGCGGGAGCTGCGCGCAAGAGAGAGGTGAGGAAAACGAGCTGGCGGAGGGGGGGGGGGGGCGGGCGCTGCAGAGGGGAGGAGGGCGCGAAGAAAAAGGGGGGGGGGGGGGCGCGAAGGTGAGGAAAGGCGGCGAGCAGAGCAGGGCGGCAACGAAGGCAGGCGGGAGGGGGCGCAGCGACGAATGCAGGCAGGAGGGGCTAGTGGGCAGGCGGCGGGCAATGCAGAGCGCGGCAGCGAAGGTAGGCGAGGGGGCTAGGAGAGGCGCGAGGAGCAAGGGGGGGCGAGGGGGCGAAAGGCAGGGAAGGCGCAGCTGTGCAGGCAACGCGAGCAGGGAGGGGGAGCGGGAGCTTCAGCGAGCAGTGGATAGTCTTCTACACGGTTTTTTGGTGCAGTGTTTGCACATTTTGCAGGGAGTCAGGCATTGACAGGTTGCATATTGCTATGGCAACCACAGGTGAGAGCTCTTCATTGCTTCACATCAAGAAGCTTGAAGGCTCACATAATTATGATATTTGGCAAACCCAGTGCTATAATGTGTTGCTCCAGAAGAAGCAGCACAAGCCCATCAAAGAAAGGGGTGTAATGCCCGCTTCTCTTACTGCTGAAGAGTGGGAAGATATGGATGAGCTGGCAAGATCTACTATCATGTTGTCTGTGTCAGACTCTTTACTTTTCAGCATTCGTGAAGAGAAGACAGCTTGGGGAATCTGGCAAAGATTGCAGGACTTGTATGCCCAGCAAAGTGCCTCAAGCAAAGTGTATTGGTTGAAGAAACTCATAGGTCTTCAAATGAAGGAAGGGGCGTCTATGGCAACCCATCTAAATGAGTTTAATGGTATTGTTAGCCAAGTTATAAATCAAAAGTGTATTGGTTGAAGAAACTCATAGGTCTTCAAATGAAGGAAGGGGCGTCTATGGCAACCCATCTAAATGAGTTTAATGGTATTGTCAGCCAAGTTATAAATCAAAAGTTGGCAATGGACGATGAGTTCAAAGCCACTTTTCTCTTATGCACTTTGCCAGAGAGTTGGGACACATTCAGGACAGCCACTAGCAATTCGAATGCTATGCTGTCATATGCAGATGTTGAGGGTGCTCTCCTTCAAGAGGAGATGAACAGGAAAAACAACTCTGTTGGAAAGTCCAATGCAATGAATGCACATGGGAGATCCCAGCAAAGGGGTAAAAGCCAAGAACGGGGAAGGAGCAAGTCCTGCTCCAAAAAGGACTTGGAATGCCATTATTGTGGTAAGAAAGGACACATCAAAAAGCAATGCTACAAATGGAAAAATGATCAAAAGGAAAAGGGAAAAGGCAAAGACAAAGACAAAGATGAAGCCAAAGATGCAAAGCCAAAGGGCAAAAGTGGAGTCAAGATTGAAGAAGTCAATGTGTCACATGCAGGTGACAGTGAGGATGAGGTCCTATTCACGTCTTCACTTGATGCCCATTCACTTCTTACAGGAGATGGTCATGGTATGCACTCATGGATCATTGATTCAGGTGCCTCCTTTCATGTCACAGGTTGCAGAGACTTGTTTGTCAGGTATACTGTTGGCAATGAAGGAGTAGTTTATTTGGGTGATAACCATGCATGCAAGATTCTTGGCAGAGGTGATGTGAGGCTTGTGTTTTCAGATGGCTCACAGCTTATGCTCCATGATGTCAGGCATGTGCCTGAGATCAAGAAGAACCTGCTTTCTACTGGACAGCTTGATGATGCTGATTATGTTACCACATTTGGTCGTGGAAAGTGGAAGATTAGTAAGGGCTCACTGGTTGTTGCCAGAGGCTCTAAGGTGGACACTCTTTACTTCATGCATGCTGGTGTTTGTCACCATGCTAATGTAAATGCAACCGAGCTGCCGGAAATCTCTGTGGCATAGCCGGTTGGGACACATGAGTGTCAAAGGAATGGAGCAATTGTCTCGTTTTGGTTACTTGCCTTCTCTGAAGTTTTCAAGTTTTCAGTTTTGTGAGCATTGTATATATGGCAGGTGTGAGGATTAATTTTGAAAGGAGTTTTTGGCTTGTGTACATATGGATGTATGGTGTGATAAATAAAGCTTTGTCATGAAAGCCCCTGGCAGATGTACAGGTTTGATGATTTTTCAGGAAGCATGTCAGGTGTGTGTTTTTTTTCCGGAGTAAATATGGGAGATCTGGAGCTTATTCGGGATGCAAGTATGGCACCGACTGTGGTCGTATTTGGAAATTCATAATGTTGATGATGTGGATGATGACAGTTGGCAGCATTGTTTGGAAAGCTGATGATGTTCCTGATGACAAGGTCATGGCGTGGCGTGTGAATTTGAAATTGAAATGAGGAGGGGCATAGTATGGTGGCATATTTTTGGAGCCTTTAAATAATTATGAATTTTAGTCACAATGGCCAAATATAGTAATAGCAAACGTGGAAATTCTCATGGGCTGCCAACGCATGTTCTAGCAAAGCTGGCGGATACGTTGAAGGTGTGGCCGTTTCGGAGCAGGGGGCGGAGAACCAAAAAAGGAGTTCGTGGCTCTGAAGGAAGAGACATCGAAGGGAAGAAGCCGCCTAGGAAATGTAAGAAGGTGTCCTTTGTGTAAGGAGCAGCCAGACGAGTGTGTGGTGAGAAGAAACGCCATCGGGAAGTAAGAAGGTACCACAAGGTGGTCAGCAAGAACAGAGGTGCTGGAGAGAGAGTGCGTAGCTGCAGAGGATGTAAGAAGTGGTCGCCTTGGTCACGTGTGGAGAGGACACGCTGGTTTCTGCAGTTTGAAGTGTTTGTTATGTCTACTGCAGAGAAGCTGCCTTTTTTTGTTTTGAAGCTGGCTGGGCGTTGGCCCACATGGAATCAGGGGTTTGTTTGAAGGCGAGTTGGTGTGGCAGCTCTGGTTTTATGAACAGTCTGGTGTGTGGGCAAAGGTGACTGCCTTGGTATGGTTTGTAAAGGGAGTCCTTGGGCATAAAGAACTACAGACAAGTACAGAGGAGACCTTGGCTGGATCGGATAGATGCAGAGAAGAGCAAAGAGAGCCGCTTTTGAGTGAGTTTGTGCAGCTGGTTGGGTGGATGCCTTGTTGAAGGCAAATTGGTTTTGTAGAGTAACCTCTTGAGCTGTACAACTACAGGTAGTAGTGTGTGTATAAGCAAGCATGGTGGGTGCATGCTTCAATGTTTTTAGTATGTGAAGAGAAGGATCTCCATGTTCTCTTGTGTTTTTTATGAAAGCTCTGGATAAGCTTTGAAAACTTGTATGGTTTTGTGAGAACCTTGCTTTGTGTATGTGAAAGGAATGAAGAGAGTGAATCAGTTGTGGGCTTTTGTTTGTGATGTGAAATGAATGGGTGGTTTGGGAGGGGTGAAGAGTAAGTTTGAAACGTGTGGTGTTGGGAATTGTGTGCCTTGTTGTCTATGGTTTTAGGCTGCAGGAGAGGATGCGTTGAGCAGTGGAGCTCCGACCTCGATGACCTGGCCATTGCCATAGGGTAAGGGTGAGTAAGAGTTCTGAAAAAGTGTCCAGCCATAGCTGGTGGTGTCCCCGTTTTTTGTGTTTTGTATATTCCGAGCTGGGTGGGAGAAACGCTATAGAGGTATTCCCATTTTTATTTTTTTCTCACTACAGCAGGCAACTCCAGTGCCCCCACAAGAAAGCTCTTGGACAGAAAGATGCTCAGTTAGAGCCTGTGCATACAGATGTATGTGAGATGCCTCAGCTTTCTTTGGGAGGGGCAAAATATTTTGTGTCATTTATTGATGATGCCACACGCAAGGTGTGGGTTTATCCTCTTCGTTTGAAGAGTGATACATTCTCAGTGTTTGAGAAGTTTGTTGCTCTTGTTGAGAATCAAACTGGCAAAACACTGAAGGCTTTGCGTTCCGACAATGGTGGAGAGTATATGTCCAAGCAGTTTCAGGACTTTTGTGATGCTAAAGGCATCAAGAGGGAGCTCTCTACTCCTTATGATCCTCCACAAAACGGGACAACAGAGAGGATGAACAGGACCATTCAGGAGAACGTCCGTTCTATGTTGTCACATGCTGCATTACCTCATGGTTTTTGGGCTGAAGCTGTTATGACAGCTGTTCATCTTATAAACAGGTCACCTAACACGAGGCTTGGTGGGAAAGTGCCAGAGGAAGTATGGATAGGGAAGCCTCCGTCATACAAGCACTTGAGAGTGTTTGGTTGCGTTGCGTACGTGCACATACGCAGGGAAATGCGCACCAAACTTGATCCTAAGTCTCACAAATGCATATTCCTAGGATATGGTGACAGAGGTGAAATGGGGTATAGACTTTGGGATCCCGTGAATAGAAAGATTATACGCAGCAATGATGTCATTTTTGATGAAACATGCATGTATAAGGAGCCTGCAAGGCAACAGGAGCCTGGCAGAGTCATCTTTGATGATGATGGACATCATGGACAACAATCAAGGGCTGTAAATCAGCCATTACAGCAACAAAACCAGCCCTTAAATGGTGCTGAAAATGGTCCAAATGGACAGCCAGAGATGGCAGAAGATATCCCTATGGATATCCCACAGTTAGAGGAGATACCGGGCATGATTTTTCAGCCTTATGGCATGGAACGGGAGCCACCAATAGGTGATATGCAGGCTGGACAGCAACCTGCAAATGATGGTCATTGGGTACGGAGGTCCACAAGACCCTCCAGAGCCCCTGACAGGTTTGTTCCAGGGGTTGACTACTTGATGCTCACTGACTGTGGGGAGCCCTCATGTTACAAGGAGGCTTTACAGAGGGCAGACAAGGCTCTTTGGGAGCGTGCCATGCAGTCAGAGATGGATTCTTTGCACAAAAATGGAACATGGAAGTTGGTGCATTTGCCTACAGGCAAGAAGGTTTTGCCATGCAAGTGGGTTTACAGGCTCAAAGTTGCACTTGATGCAAAGCCAAGATACAAAGCCAGGTTAGTGGCTAAGGGCTTCAAGCAGGAATATGGTGTTGACTTTGATGAGATCTTCTCTCCAGTGGTCAAAATGACCACACTTAGAGCTGTGTTAGCTTTGGTTGCTCATGATGATCTGGATTTGATTCAGATGGATGTGAAGACTGCTTTTCTTCACGGTGATCTCCATGAGGAGATATATATGCAACAGCCAGAGGGTTATGCAGTGAACGGAAAGGAGAAGCTTGTATGTAAGCTGAAAAAGAGTCTTTATGGGCTCAAACAGGCACCAAGGGAATGGTATCATAAATTTGATACATTCATGAAATCACAGGATTTCAGGAGAAGTGACATAGATCACTGCTTATACACCAAGAAAGCCTTGGATGGCAGTCTATTGATTCTCATCTTGTATGTTGATGATATGTTGATTGCCGGGAAATCTCGTAAAGAGATGGATGCCTTGAAGAAGAGGCTGCATCAAACCTTTGATATGAAGGATTTGGGTGATGCAAATCACATTTTGGGTATGCGGATACTTCGGGACAGAAATCAGCATGTGTTGTATTTGTCTCAGAAGGAATACATTGGCAAAGTTTTGCAGAGGTTCAATATGGACGGGGGGAAGAAGACTAGTACTCCTTTGCCTCCATATGTGAAACTCAGTGCTATGGACAGCCCACAGTCAGATAGTGGCAGGGCTGATATGGCCAAGATTCCGTATGCTTCAGCTTGTGGCAGTCTCATGTATGCCATGGTTGCTACTAGGCCGGACATTGCATTTGCAGTGGGAGTGGTTTCTAGATACATGGCCAACCCTGGCAAGAAGCATTGGGAAGCAGTGAAAGGTGTCATGAGATACCTGAAGGGCACACAGGATATGTGCATATGCTTTGGCAAACAGGATGCATTAGTGCATGGTTACACGGATTCGGATTATGCCGGTCATCCAGATAACCGGAAGTCTACTACCGGTTATGTGTTTACTACATTCACAGGAGGTGCTGTGTCATGGATATCCAGGATGCAGAAGTGCACTGCCTTATCTACTACAGAGACCGAGTATATTGCAGCCACAGAGGCTTGTAGGGAGGCATTATGGCTATCTCGGTTAGTGGTTGATTTGGGCTATACAGGGGATATTCCATTGTTGCATTGTGACAGTCAGAGTGCCATCGAGTTGGCAAAGAACCCTGTCTTTCATGCAAAGACGAAGCATGTGGATGTGAAGTATCACTTCATCAGAGAGGTGATAGAGAACAAGCAAATTCAGCTTGTTAAGATTCATACGGATGACAACCCGGCTGATCTGTTGACAAAGAGTTTGCCTCCGGATCGGTTTGCTCATTGCAGACACTTGATGGGCATTGGATGAGGCCAGTTTCAGCCTTGATATGGCCTTGTATATTATCATGTACATGCTGATTTTTCTTTTCCTTCATTTAAGGGCATTTTGCCTTTAAGTGGGAGGTTGTTGGGGTAAAGGCATTATGCCCACCCTTGTAGTGTGTACAAGCCCATAAGTTATAGTACATAGTACACTTAGTACTTTTAATGTACTAAGTGCACTATGTGTACTAGTGCAATATACATGTGTGATAGGGGAGTCACACACTCATCATTCCTATGAGTTGACTTATCCCCACAACTCTCTCTCTCTCTCTCTCTCCCCCTTCTTCTCTGTGTGTATGTCTCCCACATGAAATCCTAATTCAATTCTCCCATTCGGTTCCTTCACCGGATTTCTCGTCTGCCGGTTGGACACAAGAGAGGGATTTACGAAGGGAGCTCCTCAGCAGCCTCACCATATGGTTCACCTGGAGAGCCCGTTGTTTCAGGGCCTTTGAGGGGAGATTGGAGCCACCAGTAGAGACTGTTCGGGGTATCTGGCAGGAGTTGATTCACACCCTGCGAGGACAGTATGACCGCATCTGGGGCGACTCGGATCGAGTGATCTTGCGGCGCTAGGCCTTCCACACCACTTGGCGCAGCGGCCCTTTCTATACTCTACACGCGGGTACCCCTCGCTGGCACTACAGGCCACCTGTTTGGATTTTCCCCCCTCCTATTGTATGATATAGTCTCTCAGTTATTTGTACTTTTATTTGTACTTTTTTGCACCTAGGGAGAGTCTCCCTAGCTGCCTTGATTGGATCTCTGCTTTGCCTTCTTATGAGCATGAGAGGGTTTTGTAGCCCAGTGGGCGTTTTTATAACTAATGAAAGGATCTTTTCTCGGGATTTTTTTTTTTGGCTAAACCTATCAACAATAGTTAAGCACTGCGTATTACGCTTACTCGGACTGGGAGGGAGATTCGTGACAAAGTCCATGGAAATGTCTTGGAAAGGACCCTCAGGAATTGGCAAGGGCTATAACAACCCTATCTTCTTTCCACGAGGAGCTTTCACCTTTTGACAAATGTCACAGCATTGTACATATGTAAACACATTACGCCTCATCTTTGGCCAATAGTATTGCCGTTCCAATTTCTCCAGAGTCGAATTCATACCTTGTAATGGCGTCATGAGCATCATGGAGAAGAGCTGCCCTGAACGACTTCATGACACACAGTCGGCCTTTGTAGAAAAGCCAACCATCGCGTATCACAAAATGGCATGGTCCTGTGGCATCCAATGCCTGTTCCCACTGAGTACCGAATTCCTCGGAATCCGCATACGTGTGCTTCATGTCCTCTATACCTGTACCAACAAGGTCAAGTCTAGTGGTATGAATCGTAGACACTTGTCCCTTCCTCCTCAAAGCGTCGGCCATTGGATTGGCCTTTCCTGGAAGGTACTCAATTATACCATCGAACTGCTGGAATATCTGACTCCAGCGGTGTTGTCGATCACTCCACTGTGCATTTGGCATTGTCTGAATCCAGCGTAATGCCTAATGGTCAGTGTGAACCTCGAAGTCACGGCCATACAGGAAATGTTTCCAATGTTTCAAGGCCTGTATTAGTGCTAGGAGTTCACGATCATAAACTGAATAGTTCGTCTCGGCGGGCAGTAACTTACGAGACACGTAAGCTACTGGATGACCATTCTGTTGCAATACACCTCCAATTGCGATGTTACTCGCATTGGTGATCACCTGAAATGGATCGTCCCACGAGGCAAGTGCTAAACAAGGTGCTTCTGATAAAGCCACCTTGAGGTTCTGGAATGCCTCCAACGCTCATGGTGTCATTCGAATCTTTTGCCTTCTTGTTTTCACCCCCTTTAGCAGATCGGTGAGATCTGTCGAGAGGTCAGAAAACTTGTCGATGTGGGTGGAATATGCCTAGCATATACCCACAAATGATCTAATGTCATAGGCTGTCTGAGGCACTTCCCAGTTGACAATCTCGGCCACTTTAGCCGGATCAAGTCGAATGCCTTCAGCACTAATTATATATCCCAAGTAATGCACTTGAAACATATAAAATTCTGACTTCTTTTCATTGACATAGAGCTCGTTGCTTTCCAGCAACTTCTTAAGGACTTTCTCCACATCAATGTCATGCTGTTCAACTGTAGTTGAAAATACCAGTATGTCGTCCAAAAATATGAACACACACTGTCCAATCAAATCCCGGAAAACACGCATCATCATGCGGTTAAATGTAGCTGGGGCGTTCGTCAAGCCAAATGGCATGACCACAAATTCATAGTGGGCCCGTTCTGTACGGAAGGTTGTCTTGTTAGAAGGCATCTCCTGTCTTAATCAGACACCAGGGCTTCTGTTGTGGGTGCGCCCGCCCTGTATAGGTGTTTTATCATTTTTCCTCACTCCTCGTATTTTTTCCCCATTTTTTTCCATTTTTCCATGGTGTGGATGGATGCCACATGTTGGCAGCAGCCCCTGGTGCTGGCCGACTGCACCTCATGTGCTCCTGGTGGCTGGCCGACTGCCTATGATGCAGTCGTGGAGGTTTTGATGCTGGCCCACCTATTTTGTACAGTCGTGGAGATATTTTTTGCCAGCCGACTTGCTTTATGCAGTCGTGGAGAGCCCTCAAGCGCTGGCCGACTGCATCCATGGGGCATATAAATAGGCCCCATGTTCCTCACCATTTTCTCATTCAGTTTTGTATGGGATCTTGTGTATAGAGAAGAGTTTACACGCCTATCTCTCAGTGTTTCTTGTGCTGTCTATTTTCTGCACTCTACTTGCTCTTGTGGACCCAAGTTTGGTTTGTTAGAAGTCATCTCCTGTCTTAATCAGACACCAGGGCCTCTGTTGTGGGTGTGCCCGCCCTGTATAGGTGTTTTATCATTTTTCCTCACTCCCCGTATTTTTTTCCCATTTTTCCCCATTTTTTCATGGTGTGGATGGATGCCACATGTTGGCAGGAGCCCATGGTGCTGGCTGACTGCACCTCATGTGCTCCTGGTGGCTGGCCGACTACCTATGATGCAGTCGTGGAGGCTTTTATGCTGGCCGACCTGCTTTACACAGTCGTGGAGATATTCTCTGCTGGCCGACTGCTTTATGCAGTCGTGTGGAGAGCCATCATGCGTTGGCCGACTGCATCCATGGGGCATATAAATAGGCCCCATGTTCCTCATCATTTCATTCATTCAGTTTTGTACAGGATCTTGTGTATAGAGAAGAGTTTACACGCCTATCTCTCTGTGTCTCTTGTGCTGTCTATTTTCTGCACTCTACTTGCTCTTGTGAACCCAAGTTTGGTTATCATTTCTGCTGCATATTTTGACATGGTATCAGAGCCCTAGGCTCGTGATAGATCTTGGGAGTTTTCTGAGCAAGAGGGGGATAGTTAGGTTGCTGATTGGTGGACTGTTTTGGACTACTCGGGAAAACAAGTTGCAAGAGGAAGGCGGGCTAAGGTGCTGGACAGCCACTTGCAGGTTTTAGAGTTTTTTTTCTCCACCCACCCACCCTTTTCAGTTTCATCCCCGCGATGGCAGATTTACTAGAGATGGCTGAGAAGCACATGAAGATTCCGACTCTTCCCACGTTCCCTGTGGACCGTCAGTTGGACGGGAACAATTACGGCATCTGGAAGGTTATGATGGAGGGAAACTGTCGCCTGATGGATAGGAAGAAGCACCCGTTTGCAAGGGGGAAGACGCCCGGCTGCAGCCTGAAGAGGCGTGGAGGAACTGGGTCCCTGGTTGCTGAGATGGTGGTGATGGTGTCGCTTGAAAATAAAACCCACGAGATGATCGCCACGGTTGCCCGATGGAGGTGGTGGCTCTATTATTATAAAGGTTGGAGAGGGAGTTTAAACTAATTGATTTGACTGGCTACCCACGTTTGCATGTGGGCGGCCAGTTCCATGGGGGTGTGGGTAGGTGATCATGCACCCACCCCCACACACACACAACTTAAGTGTGGCTTGGCCCCTAAGTGGGTGCCCACTTTTAAGTGTGAACATACAACCTTATAAATCAAAAGGTTAGAGATTAAAGTATATGACCTTGCTGATTTCATCGTCATCGGGGTTCCACGGCCGGAAGCAGAGGCAGGGGAGGTACTGTCGATGAAGAAGGACCGGGAGGCACAGGCACAGATGTGGGATCGTGTCAACGCTAGGGTCCGGTCATTTATTTTCCTCAATTGCACACCACAAGTGATCAATCATGTAAAGCACATGACGCTGGCCAGAGGCTTATGGCAGCACTTGGCTTCTCTTTATAACAGGGTATCACCCATGAAGAGGATCTCCTTGGAAGTGCAGTTGCGGGTTATGAACCCTGCAAAGTCCTCGACGATGTGGGAACACATTAACAAGCTGCAGGCCCTTCAGCAGGAAGTCCTCCAGGTTGGGAAGGAGATATCATCTGAAGACATGGCCATCACTTTGCTGTCCCACTTGCCTGCTCAGTATTCTGCTTTCTACTCCTCGTTGATTACGAGTGGTAGGCTCAGCACCATTACATGGGAGGAGCTTGTGCCAATGGTCTTGGACCAGGAGGAACGTTTCACGAATCCTTCTCATAGCGGCGGTTCGGAGGCCTTAACTGGCCAACGGTCGAAAGGCCGGAATAACAATAAGGGCAAAGGGAAGGCTTCAGCGGAGAAGTCTTCTGAGAAGAAGCCTGACTCAGAACGAGAGAAGCTGAAGGTCGAAAGATCCTGCAATGATTGTGGCGAGAAAGGCCACTATTGGAGGAAGTGTCCTAAGAAGAAGCCTGACTCAGAACGAGAGAAGCTGAAGGCCGAAAGATCTTTCAATGATTGTGGTGAGAAAGGCCACTATTGGAGGAAATGTCCTAAGCGGAAAGGGAAGAGTGTTGATTCCTCAGCCTCAGCTGCAAAGACTCTTGCATTTGTGCACTTAGAGATGATGGACTCCGACGCTCCATAATCTTCGAGCGAGGAGGCAGTTGGCTTCACCGCGAAGGATACCGGGGAATGGATTCTTGACAGTGGTGCTTCCAGGCATATGACTTCATCTCGTGACTTCTTTTTGGATCTGAAACGGCAGTTAGGTCGCATCTTTATTGGCGGCAACTCCACTATTCCGATACACAATGAGGGCCGGATGGAGATTATTCCCGACGGCAAGGGGGGCAAGCATGCTTCCCGTGTTCTTTATGTCCCTGCTCTGGGTTTTCATCTTCTGTCAGTGCATGAAGTATGCAAGACTGGCTTTTGGGTGGAATTTAAGGAGCATTCAGTTGCTCTACAGTACCGTGAGATTGACTACGTTGTTTGGGAAGGCGGTGTGGAGAATGGTATCTACAAGCTCTCTGCACTTTCCTCGTTGACAGGTTCTCAGGTCGGAGATTTGTGGCACTTTCGTTTTGGCCACTTAAATGTGGATGCACTTCGGCGAGCTTTCCGAGACCAAATGGTGGTTGGCTTGCCAGATGTTGGAAGTAGGCAAGGGCGTTGCAGTTCTTGCATACGTGGTAAGCAGCATAGGGAATCCTTTCCGAAGCAGGTTTCCAGGCGGGCTTCGAAACCATTGGAGTTGATTCACACTGACTTGTGTGGACCTCAGCAGACACCATCTTTGGGAGGATCTCTCTACTTTCTGCTGCTTGTTGATGATTGTACCAGATTCACGTGGGTCTACTTTCTTTCCCAGAAGGACCAGGCTTTTGCATGGTTCAAGGATTGGCACGTGATGGTGGAGAAAGAGTCTGGATTTCAGGTAAAGATTCTCAGGGCTAACAAAGGAGGTGAATTCTCCTCGACTATATTTCTCAGATTTTGTGTAGATCATGGCATCAAGAGGGAACTGGTCAATACAGGATCGCCTTCGGAGAATGGAGTTGTAGAACGCAAGAACAGGACTGTGGTGGAGATGGCGAGGACCATGCTGGAGCATCGTGATCTTCCTTGTCCACTTTGGGGAGAGGCTGTGGCAACGGCTGTCCATACCCTCAACCAATCTCCGACGACCTCAGTACCTCATATGACTCCATTTGAGGCATACTCTGGCAAGAAACTTGATGTCACGCAGTTCTGTGTTTTTGGGAGTGAGGCGTATGTACATATTCTGAAGAAGCAGAGGGGGAAGCTTGACTCCAAGTCCCGCAAGCTTGTATTTATGGGTTATAATTCTCTTTCCAAGGGATACAGATTGTATAATTCTCTTTCCAAGGGATACAGATTGTATGATCCAGACAGGAACAGGATTGTTGTCAGCCGAGATGTGGTCTATGACGAGCATGTTCCAGTATCCACTGTCGAGGAGCCTCCACTTCTTGGAGATCCAGAGGAGTCTGATTATGATTCCAAGACCATTATTCCAGTTGATCAACCTCAGTAAGTACAGGAGGTTGAGCCCGCAGCTGGAGTAGAGCCCCCGCAACCACAGGAGGCTCCACGATCTGTTCGAGTACCTAGGTAGTTGTTGGACACCCTTCGGGAGTCAGGTGTCACGGACTTACCCTTCGAGTGGACCACAGAGGACGGCCCTCGAAGATCACACAGAGTTCGAGATAAAAGCAATAGAGCGGAGCTTCTTTAGGTGAACTATGCTCTGATGTCTCGTATTATGCGGGACAAGGAGCCCACTTCCGTCAAGGAAGCCCTTTCACAGGATACTTGGAGGAAAGCCATGCAGGTGGAACTTGATGCCATCGCGAAGAACAACACATGGGACTTGGTACCGAGGCGGTCGAAACGGTCAGTCATTGGTGTCAAATGGGTCTTTAAGACCAAATATGCGTCTGATGGGTCGGTGGACAAACACAAAGCCAGACTTGTGGCTAAAGGTTATGCTCAGCGGCCAGGCATCGACTACGAGGATACCTTTGCACCGACAGCACGGATGTCCACGATTCGGACCGTTCTTGCCCTTGCTTCTTCTCAGAGGTGGCCCGTGTATCAAATGGATGTAAAATCTGCGTTCCTTAATGGTGACCTGCAGGTGGAGGTGTATGTTGAGCAGCCTCCAGGCTTTGTTGTTCCAGGATCAGAAGGGAAGGTTTACAGGTTACGTAAGAGGCCTTGTATGGTCTTAAGCAGGCTCCCAGGACTTGGAATCAGAAGATTGATTCCTTCTTTGTTCGAACTGGATTTCAGAGATCAGTTGCAGATCCGAACCTGTATCTGTTTCGGGAACGCGGCATGGTCACGATTATCATCGTTGATGTGGATGATCTCATTCTCACCGGAGGTCATGTGGAGCACATTGGTGTGACGAAGGCTGCCTTGTCGAGATGATCGACTTAGGCTTACTCCACTTCTTTTTGGGATTGGAGATCTGGCAGACCCAGAGGGGGTTTTTCGTCTCTCAGCAGCGGTATGTTCATGAGTTGTTTGAGGCCTTTGGGATGGAGAACTGCAAGCCTATTACTTAGCCGATGGACCCGAACGCAAAGTTAACCGTTATTGATCCTTGTGAGCCAGTTGATGCCTCGCAGTACCGGAAGTTGATTGGTTCATTGATCTGGTTGCTGAGTACGAAGGATCTTGCGGTATCTGCAGAGTACGAAGGATCTAGGACTCTTTTACACAAGAGGGGATGGAGTCAGACTCCAAGGTTGGAGTGACTCAGATTGGGGAGGAGATCCATACACGAGGAGATCTACTTCAGGATATAGTTTTACCCTCGGCTCAGGAGCAGTTTCTTGGAGCAGCAAGAGGCAGCCAACTATTGCCCTCTCTTCAACAGAGGCAGAGTATTGGGTTGCTTGTGGTGCTGCTTGTGAGGTTGTGTGGCTGCGGAGGCTGCTAGGCGAGATTGGGTTTCCACATAAGGATCCCACAGTCAGCCAGTGCGATAACCAGAGTTGTATAGCTATTGCTCGGAACCCGGTCTTCCATGCCCGGACCAAGCACATAGAGATACAGTATCACTTTGTACGTGAGAAGATCTTGGCTGGTGACATCTTGCTACTTTATTGTTCGACGGAGGAGAATGCGGCGGACCTCTTCACAAAGTCTCTACCTCAGGCTACGCTCAGGCGCGGCACTCCAGCTCCCTTGGGTTGATTGCATAGCCAGGAGTTGAGAGGGGGTGTTAGAAGTCATCTCCTGTCTTAATCAGACATCAGGGCCTCTGTTGTGTGTGTGCCTGCCCTGTATAGGTGTTTTATCATTTTTCCTCACTGTTGGGGTAAAGGCGCTATGCCCACCCTTATAGTGTGTACAAGCCCATAAGTTATAGTACATAGTACACTTAGTACTTTTAATGTACTAAGTGCACTATGTGTACTAAGTGCAATATACATGTGTGATAGGGGAGTCACACACTCATGCTTTTTATGAGTTGACTTATCCCCACATCTCTCTCTCTCTCCCTTGCTTCTCTGTGTATGTCTCCCATGAATGAACTCCTAACCCTAATTGCTGTTTTTCTCCCCATCAAACTGGTATCAGAGCTTTGTCCCGTCGAATCTCTGTGCAAGCAGGCTTGCTCGTGTGAATGTGGTGAGGCGCCTACATCAAATTCTGGTCGCCTTTTCTCTGCCATATCAGCGAGCGAAGAAGTTGCAGGCAGGTGGTCCAAAAAGCGAGCGAGGAAAGTTGCAGGCAGGTGGGCGGAAACACGAAGGCAGCGTTGCGTTGGTCGACGGCTATCACGTGTAGCGCTTTTGGGGTTCGCAGCTGTTCTGTGCGCCGGCTCTTCTAATCGCCGTTTTGTGCGCATGCTGGTCTGCCCGCCCGTGCCATGCCTGCCGCCTGTGCCCATCAGCCGCCTCTGCAGTAGTCGCAGGTGCCACGTGGCAGCGCCACATCACCTGGACGGGCTGCGCTGACTGGGCTATGGCTGCGTAGGTCTTCTACAAGTAAGCGAAGGCTACTAGTCGTAGGCAGCCTGCAGCGTGGGTGTACAGCCAGGTAATCTCTGCATCAACCTCAACAGCACATTATCCTCGTAATGCAAGTGGGCAGCAGCAGTCTGTTGTAGTTGCTGAAACGGAGCCCTGTGGAGCATACAACCAGCAACCAGCAACGAGTCAGCATGAAGAGCCCCCCCCTTTCACCTGCAAGTATCAGAAATCAACACACAAGTCAGGATCAATCAAAATCGACTCCTGCAAACCTCAAATTCAGCCCGAAAATCAGAAAATCAGAGGTATTTTGCTTCAATTTTGGGAATTTCTCATAAATTCAATTAATTGAGCAGTTACAGGTGCATAATTGCTCAATTTTTGAGCAAAATTGGCAAAATTGGGTGACATTGGTCACATCCCACGTCAATTGGCAGGAAATCGGTGACATTGGTCACATTTGCAGTCAATTGGCATTAAATTGGGCATTGAAATTTGGGGCTTTTAATGTATTTGTGCAATTAAGCATTCATACATGCTGTATGATGTGAAAAATCGCACATTTGGGCAAAATTGCAGCAAATTGCAGCAAATTGCAGTGCAAATCAAGGGGCTTTTGTGCCGATTTGGTTGATTTGCATGCAGGCAATCGCATTTGATGCTGTGTACAATGTGTTGATGCCTTACAAGCACTCAATGTGCCTGTAAATCAAGGGGCTTTCATGTATTTGATGTATAAGTGGCCAGGGGGAAGCATCGTGAACACTCTGGATGCCTTCATGTGCGCCAATGTACCATGCATGATCAGAAATTGATCTCAAATCAAGGGGCTTTTCAAGTTTGTATGCTTGTTGAGCTTGGCAAAGCAGCAGGCAAGCCATTTATGCCTTGAATCCTCAAAAATCAGCTTGCAGTCAAGGGGCTTTTGCCCAATTTCTGTTCGGGACTGTTTTATGCAGTGTACAGGACTGTAAAAATCTAATTTTCACTCATTTGGACAGCCAGGAGAGCATTTATTGCTATTGTACCTGCTGGTACAGATTTGGCACAGCTTTGTGCAAGTTTTGGCATGGCTGTACATTGTTTTGAGTGATCAAAAGGTTCAAATTCAGCTGCTGAAATTGCCGGTACAGGTTTGGTACATCATTGGTGAGCACTTAGTACTGCTGTACAGTACTTTGGAAGGGCAAAAGAGCACATTTAAGGTGCTGTCCAAAATCTGCAGCAACCAGATTTTGGTGTTTTCATCACATAAAGTGGGAGAAAAGTTGCATTTGTGCTTCCGCAGTGGGAGATAAAGCTTGGGAGAATTAACTGTGAGCACTTTGTGTGCTTTTGGTGCAGTGATTGCACATTTTGCAGGGAGTCAGGCATTGACAGGTTGCATTTTGCTATGGCAACCACAGGTGAGAGCTCTTCATTGCTTCACATCAAGAAGCTTGAAGGCTCGCATAACTATGATATTTGGCAAACCCAGTGCTACAATGTGTTGCTCCAGAAAAAGCAGCACAAGCCTATCAAAGAAAGGGGTGTGATGCCCGCTTCTCTTACAGCTGAAGAGGGGGATGATATGGATGAGCTGGCAAGATCTACTATCATGTTGTCTGTGTCAGACTCATTACTTTTCAGCATTCGTGAAGAGAAGACAGCTTGGGGAATGTGGCAGAGATTGCAGGACTTGTATGCCCAACAAAGTGCCTCAAGCAAAGTGTATTGGTTGAAGAAACTCATAGGTCTTCAGATGAAGGAAGGGGCGTCTATGACAGCCCATCTCAATGAGTTTAATGGTATTGTCAGCCAAGTTATCAATCAAAAGCTGGCAATGGACGATGAGTTCAAAGCCACTTTTCTGTTATGCACTTTGCCAGAGAGTTGGGACACATTCAGGACAGCCATTAGCAATTCGAATGCTATGCTGTCATATGCAGATGTTGAGGGTGCTCTTCTTCAAGAAGAGATGAACAAGAAAAACAACTCTGTTGGCAAGTCCAATGCAATGAATGCACGTGGGAGATCCCAGCAAAGGGGGAAAAGCCAAGAAAGGGGAAGGAGCAAGTCTCGCTCCAAAAAGGATTTGGAATGCCATTATTGTGGCAAGAAGGGACACATCAAAAAGCAATGCTACAAATGGAAAAATGATCAAAAAGAAAAGGGAAAAGGCAAAGACAAAGAGAAGGATGAAGCCAAAGATGTAAAGCCAAAGGGCAAAAGTGGAGTTAAGATTGAAGAAATCAATGTGTCACATGCAGGTGGCAGTGAGGATGAGGTCCTCTTTACGTCTTCACTTGATGCCCATTCACTTCTTACAGGTGGTCATGGTATGCACTCATGGATCATTGATTCAGGTGCCTCCTTTCATGTCACAGGTTGCAGAGACTTGTTTGTCAGGTACACTGCTGGCAATGAAGGAGTGGTTTATTTGGGTGATAACCATGCATGCAAAATTCTTGGCAGAGGTGATGTGAGGCTTGTATTTTCAGATGGCTCACAGCTTATGCTCCATGATGTCAGGCATGTGCCTGAGATCAAGAAGAATCTGCTTTCTACTGGACAGCTTGATGATGCTGATTATGTTACCACATTTGGTAGTGGAAAGTGGAAGATTAGTAAGGGCTCACTGGTTGTTGCCAGAGGCTCTAAAGTGGACACTCTTTATTTTATGCATGCAGGTGTTTGTCACCATGCTAATGTAAATGCAACCGAGCTACCGGAAATTTCTATGTGGCATAGCCGGTTGGGACACATGAGTGTCAAAGGAATGGAGCAATTATCTCGTTTGGATTACTTGCCTTCTCTAAAGTTTTCAAGTTTTCAGTTTTGTGAGCATTGTATATATGGTAGGCAACTACAGTGCCCCCACAAGAAAGCTCTTGGACAGAAAGATGCTCAGTTAGAGCTTGTGCATACAGATGTATGTGAGATGCCTCAGCTTTCTTTGGGAGGGGCAAAATACTTTGTGTCTTTTATTGATGATGCCACACGCAAGGTGTGGGTCTATCCTCTTCGTTTGAAGAGTGATACATTCTCAGTGTTTGAGAAGTTTGTTGCTCATGTTGAGAATCAAACTGGCAAAACACTGAAGGCTTTGCGTTCCGACAATGGTGGAGAGTATACGTCCAAACAGTTTCAGGACTTTTGTGATGCTAAAGGCATCAAGAGGGAGCTCTCTACTCCTTATGATCCTCCACAAAACGGGACAGCAGAGAGGATGAACAGGACCATACAGGAGAAGGTCCGTTCTATGTTGTCACATGCTGCATTACCTCATGGTTTTTGGGCTGAAGCTGTTATGACAGCCGTTCACCTTATAAACAGGTCACCTAACACGAGGCTTGGTGGGAAAGTGCCAGAGGAAGTATGGACAGGGAAGCCTCCGTCATACAAGCACTTGAGAGTGTTTGGTTGCGTTGCGTACGTGCACATACGCAGGGAAATGCGCACCAAACTTGATCCTAAGTCTCACAAATGCATATTCCTAGGATATGGTGACAGAGGTGAAATGGGGTATAGACTTTGGGATCCCATGAATAGAAAGATCATACGCAGCAATGATGTCATTTTTGATGAAACATGCATGTATAAGGAGCCTGCAAGGCAGCAGGAGCCTGGCAGAGTCATCTTTGATGATGATAGACATCATGGACAACAACAAAGGGCTGTAAATCAGCCATTACAGCAGGAAAACCAGCCCTTAAATGGTGCTGAAAATGGTCCAAATGGACAGCCAGACATGGCAGAAGATATCCCTATGGATATACCACAGTTAGAGGAGATACCGGGCATGATATTTCAGCCTTATGGCATGGAACAGGAGCCACCAATGGGTGATATGCAGGCTGGACAGCAACCTGCAAATGATGGTCATTGGGTACGGAGGTCCACTAGACCCTCCAGAGTCCCTGACAGGTTTGTTCCAGGGGTTGACTATTTGATGCTTACTGACTGTGGGGAGCCCTCATGTTATAAGGAGGCTTTACAGAGGGCAGACAAGGCTCTATGGGAGCGTGCCATGAAGTCAGAGATGGATTCTCTGCATAAAAATGAAACATGGAAGCTGGTGCATTTGCCTGCAGGCAAGAAGGTTTTGCCATGCAAGTGGGTATACAGGCTCAAAGTTGCACCAGATGCAAAGCCAAGATACAAAGCCAGGTTAGTGGCTAAGGGCTTCAAGCAGGAATATGGTGTGGACTTTGATGAGATCTTCTCTCCAGTGGTCAAAATGACCACACTTAGAGCTGTGTTGGCTTTGGTTGCGCATGATGATCTGGACTTGATTCAGATGGATGTGAAGACTGCTTTTCTTCACGGTGATCTCCATGAGGAGATATATATGCAGCAGCCAGAGGGTTATGCAGTAAGTGGAAAGGAGAAGCTTGTATGCAAGCTGAAAAAGAGTCTTTATGGGCTCAAACAGGCACCAAGAGAATGGTATCATAAATTTGATACATTCATGAAATCTCAGAAATTCAGGAGAAGTGACATAGATCACTGCTTGTACACCAAGAAAGCTTTGGATGGCAGTCTATTGATTCTCATTTTTTATGTTGATGATATGTTGATTGCCGGGAAATCTCGTAAAGAGATGGATGCTTTGAAGAAAAGGCTGCATGAAACCTTTGATATGAAGGATTTGGGTGATGCTAATCACATCTTGGGTATGCGGTTACTTCGGGACAGAAATCAGCATGTGTTGTATTTGTCTCAGAAGGAATATATTGGCAAAGTTTTGCAGAGGTTCAATATGGACGGGGGGAAGAAGGCTAGTACTCCTTTGCCTCCATATGTGAAACTCAGTGCTATGGACAGCCCACAGTCAGATAGAGACAGGGCTGATATGGCCAAGATTCCGTATGCTTCAGCTTGTGGCAGTCTTATGTATGCCATGGTTGCTACTAGGCCGGACATTGCATTTGCAGTGGGAGTGGTTTCTAGATACATGGCCAACCCTGGCAAGAAGCATTGGGAAGCAGTGAAAGGTGTCATGAGATACCTGAAGGGCACACAGGATTTGTGCATTTGCTTTGGCAAACAGGATGCATTAGTGCATGGTTACACGGATTCGGATTATGCCGGTCATCCAGATAACCGGAAGTCTACTACCGGTTATGTGTTTACATTCACAGGAGGTGCTGTGTCATGGATATCCAGGATGCAGAAGTGCACAGCCTTATCTACTACAGAGGCCGAGTATATTGCAGCCACAGAGGCTTGCAAGGAGGCATTATGGCTATCTCGGTTAGTGGTTGATTTGGGTTATACAGGGGATATTCCATTGTTGCATTGTGACAGTCAGAGTGCCATTCAGTTGGCAAAGAACCCTGTTTTTCATGCAAAGACGAAGCATGTGGATGTGAAGTATCACTTCATCAGAGAGGTGATAGAGAACAAGCAAATTCAGCTTGTTAAGATTCATACGGATGACAACCCGGCTGATCTGTTGACGAAGAGTTTGCCTCCGGAGCGGTTTGCTCATTGCAGACACTTGATGGGCATTGGATGAGGCCACTTTCAGCCTTGATATGGCCTTGTATATTATCATGTACATGCTGATTTTTCTTTTCCTTTACTTAAGGGCACTTTGCCTTTAAGTGGGAGGTTGTTGGGGTAAAGGCGCTATGCCCACCCTTATAGTGTGTACAAGCCCATAAGTTATAGTACATAGTACACTTAGTACTTTTAATGTACTAAGTGCACTATGTGTACTAAGTGCAATATACATGTGTGATAGGGGAGTCACACACTCATGCTTTTTATGAGTTGACTTATCCCCACATCTCTCTCTCTCTCCCTTGCTTCTCTGTGTATGTCTCCCATGAATGAACTCCTAACCCTAATTGCTATTTTTCTCCCCATCACTCACTCCCCGTATTTTTTCCCCATTTTTTCCCATTTTTTCATGGTGTGGATGGATGCCACATGTTCGTAGGAGCCCATGGTGCTGGCCGACTGCACCTCATGTGCTCCTGGTGGCTCTGCTGGCCGACTGCTTTATGCAGTCGTGGAGAGCCATCATGTGCTGGCCGACTGCATCCATGGGGCATATAAATAGGCCCCATTTTTCCTCATCATTTCATTCATTTAGTTTTGTACGGGATCTTGTGTATAGAGAAGAGTTTACACGCCTATCTCTCCGTGTCTATTGTGCTGTCTATTTTCTACACTCTACTTGCTCTTGTGAACCCAAGTTTGGTTATCATTTCCACTGCATATTTTGACATGGTTATCATTTCCGCTGTGTATTTTGACATGGTATCAGAGCCCTAGGCTCTTGATAGATCTTGGGAGTTTTCTGAGCAAGAGGGGGATAGTTAAGTTGCTGATTGGTGGACTGTTTTGGACTGTTCGGTTAGAGAAATCGCAAGAGTAAGGCGGGCTAAGGTGCTGGACAGCCACTTGCAGGTTTAGAGTTTTTTTTCCCCACCCATCCACCCTTTTTTAGTTTAATCCCCGCGATGGCAGATTTGTTAGAGATGGCTGAGAAGCATGTGAAGATCCCGACTCTCCCCACGTTCCCTATGGACCGTCAGTTGGACGGGAACAATTACGTCATCTGGAAGGTTATGATGGAGTCTGTACTGGAGTCATATGACCTTGCTGATTTCATCGTCATCGGGGTTCCACGGCTGGAAGCAGAGGCAGGGGAGGTACTGTCGATGAAGAAGGACCGGGAGGCATAGGCACAGATGTGGGATCGTGTCAACGCTAGGGTCCGGTCATTTATTTTCCTCAATTGCACACCACAAGTGATCAATCATGTAAAGCACATGACGATGGCCAGAGGCATATGGCAGCACTTGGCTTCTCTTTATAACAGGGTATCACCCATGAAGAGGATCTCCTTGGAAGTGCAGTTGCGGGTTATGAACCCTGCAAAGTCCTCGACGATGTGGGAACACATTAACAAGCTGCAGGCCCTTCAGCAGGAAGTCCTCCAGACTGGGAAGGAGATATCATCTGAAGACATGGCCATCACTTTGCTGTCCCACTTGCCTGCTCAGTATTCTGCTTTCTACTCCTCATTGATTACGAGTGGCAGGCTCAGCACCATTACCTGGGAGGAGCTTGTGCCAATGGTCTTGGACCAGGAGGATCGTTTCACGAACCCTCCTCATAGCGGCGGTTCGGAGGTCTTAACTGGCCAACGGTCGAAAGGCCGGAATAACAATAAGGGCAAAGGGAAGGTTTCAGCGGAGAAGTCTTCTGAGAAGAAGCCTGACTCAGAACGAGAGAAGCTGAAGGCCGAAAGATCCTGCAATGACTGTGGCGAGAAAGGCCACTATTGGAGGAAATGTCCTAAGCGGAAAGGGAAGAGTGTTGATTCCTCAGCCTCAGCTGCAAAGACTCTTGCATTTGTGCACTTAGAGATGATGGACTCCGACGCTCCATAATCTTCGAGCGAGGAGGCAGTTGGCTTCACCGCGAAGGATACCGGGGAATGGATTCTTGACAGTGGTGCTTCCAGGCATATGACTCCATCTCGTGACTTCTTTTTGGATCTGAAACGACAGTTAGGTCGCATCTTTATTGGCGGCAACTCCACTATTCCGATACACAATGAGGGCCGGATGGAGATTATTCCCGACGGCAAGGGGGGCAAGCATGCTTCCCGTGTTCTTTATGTCCCTGCTTTGGGTTTTCATCTTCTGTCAGTGCATGAAGTATGCAAGACTGGCTTTCGGGTGGAATTTAAGGAGCATTCAGTTGCTCTACGGTACCGTGAGATTGACTAGGTTGTTTGGGAAGGCGGTGTGGAGAATGGTGAAACCGATCCCGTCAAGTGGGAAGGACTCCGTTGGACACCCACACGCTTAATAGCACAACTTTAAAACCACAAATTTGAAATGGACAACTTTAAAACAACTTGAATTTAAATGAACAGAAATGGAAAGATGGACACCAGCACTGGGGCCGGAACGGGCCGACCCCCCCCTCAATATATGATATATTTATTGGGAGTATTTAAAGAATACAATGCTCCATGGGTTCTGAGAACCAGATAATGTCCATGTACATATGAAAACAGTACCAAACAAATAGGCTCGGATTTCGATGAAGAAAACTCGAAGCAGAACGACCACTAGTGTGGTCCAATCTCTACGGTCCTGTGCTTTCACTGGACTCCGCGGAGAGCGCCTCACTGGTGTTCCGAGACCACGCACCAACAGGCGCTCTCGTACTAACGCCTGGCTCTCCCGATCTCAGCACCTTTGGACCAAGGTTCGCCAATACAGCTTGGACAACCCGGCACCGAACGGGTGTGGCCGTAGAGGGATGAATCCCTTATCAGATTTAAACATATAATACTTTACTCAAATCTGAAAATCACTTACTTGTATATGGTTGATAGAAAACCAAAACTTGTGGTGTTTGTGTAGACTATGAAGCCACCCTTGTCGAAGAAAGAGTTGCCTCAAGTAGTACCATCAAGACAAGCACCACCACGAAGGGTACAGCCGCCTGCTTGTATGGAGAAAAGGGATACTTGCTGCAGCCGCCTGTAGGAGATCTCACGCAGCCTGCTGAGAAGGGGAACCGGTAGAGGGTATAGCCGCCACAGTTGGTCCAGAAGCGCAGCCTGGACAGTATATAGGTGAGGTTGCCAATAAATGGTGGGCAGCCTGTAGCATGTGCAGTTGTAGAGCAGCCAGCCGCCTGGGAAAAACAAGCGCAGCCTGGAGTTAACAGCCGTAGAGCAAACAGCCATCTACCACAGTATTCAGCCTCCTGTAGAGAGGCAGGCGCAGCCAGCAGCAGAGGGTCGCCTCCATGAAGAGCATGCGCCAGAGTACAGGGGGAAGATGGCAGCGCCAGCAGCAAAAATCAGAGTGATACAGCCCGCAGCCTGGTTGCTGTAGGAGCAGGGGCACATATAGATTCAGCAACAGCCGCCTGGGAACATGATTGGTTGCAGCCAGTAGTGCAGGGGCCACAATCGCTTGCAAGAAAGGAAGCGCAGGTTGGTGAAAAATCAAGGCCAGAAGGAAGCGATTGATTCCTACGCTTGAAGGGGGCCCTTACTTTTAATAAAATTAATGTGGAGTTTAACTCCACGCTTGCATGAGGGTGGGGGAGTTTGGGTAGGTGCCCTTGCCCACCCCCACACTCACTTAAAGTGGGGCTCCCCACCTTGGCCCCTAAGTGGGTGCCCAAAGGGGGTGCCCACTTTTAATTTAATGTGAACACCTAACCTTATAAAGCAAAGAGGTTAGAATAAAATATTAAAACAACATGTACCATATACTTACCACCTGTTCACATGCACTGAAACTTGTCAGAATACAGGGCAGACTTCACGACTCACTGGCAGGCGTCCCCGCTCAGTAAGTAACACGTCAGGCAAGCAAACACACAAATACATGTCATGCGAAAACAGTTTCAAGCATGCAAATCATGTGTGCATGTGCAAATAGTAACATGGACATATCTCCCGTTCATGGAACAAGTACAAAATATCTGTCGGCACAAAACTGGCATGACATAAAAACATAAAAACCTGGTCTTCCTATGGAGTGACAGTCCCATAGGTAAGACACAGTTCCAGGCACGAGTTTTCCTATGGTGTGACAGTCCCATAGGCGAAACACGGCACGAATACTGGCTCTTCCATGGCGTGACAGTCCCATGGATCGAACACAGTCCAGGTCATACACGGGTGGCACTGATCTGGCTCCCGTCCATACGACACCATCCTGCTAACACACGGGTGGCACCAGTCTGGCTCCCGTCCATGTCAGCAAAATACTGGCCTCTTCACACGAGACACCGGCCTGGCCTCAAGTGAACGAGACGCAAAAACTAGGAATGGACCAAATGGTCGGCCAATTGGTGACATCCCCCCGGGCTTCTAAAGAGTTGACCTCAACTTAAAAGCCTCAAGATATGCCTGCAGCAATTGCGGATAATCTGCAAAATAATCTTCATTTACCCATTTGGCATCAATAGGCAAATAATTCTTAAACTTCACAAGGTATCTCCTGGAAAGCTTTCCTGCAGGTAGCTTTCTCTCCTTGTGAAAAACAATCTGTTCTGGCTGGAGGATCTCCTCAAGCTCTTCAATCTCTGGCGGATCTTCTGTGACAGGCTCATCAGGATCTGGCCCCACATATTTCCGAAATAGACTCACATGAAAAGCATTGTGAATCTTCCAATGAGTAGGTAAAGCAAGCCTGTAGGACACTTCATTGATTTTGTGAATCACCTTGAAGGGTCCATAATAGCGAGGAGAAAGCTTAGGATATGATCCTTCTCGTCCTGGCCTCTTCCGAAGCCTAGCCTTCTCAAATTTCAGCAATACCCAATCACCTTCTTTGACTTCCATGTCCCTTCTATGCTTGTCAGGAGCCATTTTATGCTTATCCTGAGATCTTACAATGGCTGTCCGCACCTGACCAAAGGCAACATCCAAGTCACGAACATATTCATCAGCTGCAAAAATCTCATCCTTTGTTCGAAGGATGGGTGGCAAGACCACTCTGCCATAAATAATCTCAAACGGAGCCTTTCCTGTGGAAGCATGGATCGTATTGTTGTAGGCAAACTCAACAAGTGGAAGATACTTCTCCCATGCACTCTTTTGATCTGCCACATAACACTTCAACAAATCCAATACAGCTGAATTTGCAGCTTCACTTTGGCCATCCGTTTGGGGATGATAAGCTGATGAAAACTCAAGCTTAGTACCCATATTATCAAACAAAGCCCTCCAAAATAGGCTTGTAGTCCTGGGATCTCTATCCCCAACAATGGATTTAGGCATACCATGATGCTTGAAAATATTAGCAAGAAAAAGCTTTACCATATGATCAGCTTTAATGGTTTTCTTGACGGGCAAGAAATGAGCTTGCTTGCTAAACCTGTCCACAATAGTCCAAATAGCATCATTCCCATGCTGGGATCTAGGCAAATCCATAATAAAATCGATCGTGATACTTTCCCAAGGTTGCGAGGGAATAGGCAATGGCTGAAGCAAACCTGGAGGCTTTTGCCTATCAAATTTCACCTTTTGGCAAGTAATACATGCACGCACATAAGCCTCAATGTCTTTACGCATGCTCGGCCAAAAGAAGTACCTCTCAATCATGCGAGTAGTAGGCATAATACCTCTATGACCAGCATATGGTGGAGCGAGACATTCGTCCATAACCTTTGGACGCAAATCCTTCACCACACATAGACAATTATCCTTCATGAGATAACCCTCATTGATTACATAAGAGGCATGTGAATGACCAGCCATCAAATCAGTCCATATATGGTAAAAATCAGCATCCAAATGATACAAATCTCTCATAGCAGATAGATCTCCATGAGAGGCCATTGAGACTGCAGCAATATAAGGCCTCCTAGATAGTGCATCGGCCAGCACATTTTTCTTTCCTGGAGTATGCACAATCTGAAAATGAAACATGGAAAGAAAATTTGCCATTCTCATTTGCTTCTCTGAAAGCTTGGTTTGAGATAGAAAGTATCTCAAGCTTTGATGATCTGTCTTGACTACAAATTCAGCCCCAAGAAGGTAGTGTTTCCAAATCTTTAAGGCGTGAATTACAGCCAAGAGCTCTTTCTCATAGATATCCATATGAAGCTCAGCATCATGCAAACGACGGCTCTCGTATGCAACTGCATGCCCTTCTTGATTTAGGACAGCTCCTATGCAATCACCACAAGCATCACATTCAACCACGAATGACTTGTGCAAGTCAGGAACAATCAATACTGGACCACATATGATCGCATGCTTGAGCTGCAAGAAAGCATCCTGTTCCTTTGAAGTCCATTTGAAAGCAGTTTTCTTCTTCGTGAGATCATGTAGAGGAGTGGCAATCATAGCAAAATGCCTTATGAAACGCCTGTAATACGAACATAATCCCAGAAAACTACGTACTTGATGTACGTTTTGCAATTCGGGCCAATTCCGAATAGTCTCTATCTTTGCAGGATCCATTGTAACTCCATCCTTGGATACAATATGTCCCAGATAATGAATCTCTGAAAGGAAAAACTCACTTTTCTTGGCATTGACGAAAAGTTTATGCTTCCGCAACTCTTCGAACACTGTGACCAAATGAGTTCTGTGTTCCTGCTCATTCTTGGAGAAAACCAAGATATCATCAAAGAAGACTCCTGTAAACTTGCGATGGGGTCGGAATATCCTATCCATCATACGATTAAAAGTAGCAAGAGCATTGGTGAGACCAAAAGGCATGACCAAGAATTCATATAATCCGAAGGCTGTCCTGAATGCAGTCTTATGAACATCTTGTGGCACCACGCGAATCTGGTGATAACCACTCTTCAAATCAAGTCTGCTAAAGCAAGCCGAACCATCAAGCTTATCCAAGATATCATCAATACGTGGAATAGGAAATCTGTTCTTGATGGTAAGCTTGTTCAAAGCTCTATAGTCCACACACATACGGAATGATCCGTCCTTCTTTTGAACTAGAAGCACAGGAGAGCAGTAAGGTGAGGAACTGGGCTGAACCAAACCTTTCTCTAAAAGCTCGTTAACCTGCTTCATAATTTCTTCTTGTTGTGCAGCACTCACTCGGTATGCGGGTTTGTTAGGAGGAGAACTACCTGGCACAAGATCTATACGGTGATCTTCGGGCCTTTGGGGAGGTAATTCACCTGGCAATGAGTCAGCAAAACAGTCTTTGAATGCATTAAGAAAATTCAGCCTATCATTAGACATAGCATCCACATTTTGATGATTTGGCACAAGACTATCACGCACAAAAACCAAGTACGCTGAAAGACTCTTTTTCATTGCTTTATTAATTTGGATGTGTGATACAAGTGGGATAGAATCCCCTTCTTTGCCAGCATCAATAAAATGCATGCGGCCTTTATGCATAAAAGAAATCATATTGGACTTGTAATCTTTGCGGGGCTCAAGCCTATGGTGCCACGGCTTGCCCAACAATACATCACATCCATTCAGAGGAGCAACTAGGAAATGCTCATTGTCAAGGTAGCCCTGGATATGGATACGCAACTTCCCAATCAAAGGGGTAACCTGCACCTCTTTACCAATAAATGCAGCTTCGGCTTCAATCTGAGGTCCCATGTTTTCAACCTCAATACCCAATGCAGCTGCCATTTGCATAGAGATGAAATTGTCAGTTGCACAGTCATCAAACATGAATAATGCAGGCTGATCCTTGATTTGCCCCCAAGCCTTGCAAACCATTCTCTCTTTAGCATCATCATGTGGTCTTTGCTACCACAAGAAAAGCATTTTCCATCCTTAGCATATTGCTCTCTTTGCTCCGGGGTTAATCCAAATTTGTTCTTTCTTGGGCCCTGTTCTTTGGATGTGTTATTTTCAGCTTTACCACCCTTGTAAGGCTCCCGGAAGTTCTTTTTAGGTGGCTGTCCACCCTTTTGCTGATTTGGGACAACCTTGTCCTTCCCCTTGGAACCTCCTTGATCTTGCTTGATCTTGAGCACCAATTGCTCTGTAGCAAGAGCAGAAGCTATGAGTTGTTGCAACGTATGTTTTGGGTGCAATTCAATACCCGATCTATAAGCTGGTTGCAATCCAGAACGAAACTTCCTCTTTCTTTCATCTTCTGTGATTTGCATGAAGGGAGTCACTTCCAGCAACACTTTCCAGAATTTGTTAACATACTGTTGCACTCTCATTGTCTTTTTGTTCCAGCCTGTCCCACTTTTGAGTGAGAGTTTGCTCTGCATTGGGTGGCAAGAACTGAGCATAAAATCTATCTTTGAATTCCTTCCAAGTAGAGATGGGATCCTTGGTGATCTTTTCGGTGATCCACCAATGGGCAGCAGTGCCTTTCAGAAACATGCTAGCATGGCGCACCTTTGACTTTTCTGTAAAGTCCTCATCGCTAAAAGCAATGTCAAACTGTGCCACAAACGCTAACACCTTAGAAGCATCATGTTCACCATGAAAGACATCGAATTTGACAGATTTATCACCTGCTTTGAATTCCTTGAGCTTCCTGGCATGAGGCTCATGGTCCTCTCTTTTTCTTTTCCCCTTATCCAACGGGGTAGCCCTGTCTGCATGGGCTCCATGGGCCGTCATAGAAGCTTCATGGGGCACGGTGGCATGTGCTCCACGAACTCGAAGCTCAGATGCATGTGACTTACCTGCATATGGCATGGTCTCTCCATGAGACAACTCAGAAGGCAAAATTTTTCTGAAAGTAGACCTGTCACCATGAGATACATATCTTGCATGCATGTGACTTTCGTGCCCTCCATGAGCACTGGCATACATATATCTGTCAGGCTTAGTGCCTTGGGGAGAGGATGCATGCCGAGAGGTGACTGTCACCTCTTCCTTTTGCATAAAAGATTTCAGCCTCCGGGATGCGGGATCTCCATGCTTCAAACCAGGTGGATTTCTGAATTTCAGCTCTCCATCATCCCCCTCTTTGATATCACCTTTGCGAAGGAGATAGGCAAGTGCCAACTCCCTTGGTTTCTTGCCCACTTCACGAGCCATTGATTCAAAGGTTACATCAACCATAGCATCAGCCTTCCTGGCTTCAATAGCACTTTGCAGATGGGGATCTTCATGTAAAAACTTTAATTCTTGCTCTTGAGCCTGCAAAATTTTTCTCATATGTTCCATTTCAGCCCTCATAGCATCAGGGTCTTGTTCAAGCATAACTGTCTTTCCTGGAGACAGTTGACCCTTGGATTCACTATCCATAACCCTTTCAAGGGGCTTGTGTCTACCACGCAGGGCATCAGACCCACGAGAAGCACTAGATGGGCCCCTCGAATTTGGTACTTCCAAAGGGTTGCCTTGGCTGTCCATTGTGTTCAAAGTTTGCTAAAAGCGGGATGTCCAGTACACAGGTTCGTTTCCCCACTAGGAAGAGGGAAACAACCGTGCTCTGATACCAATGAAACCGATCCCGTCAAGTGGGAAGGACTCCGTTGGACACCCACACGCTTAATAGCACAACTTTAAAACCACAAATTTGAAATGGACAACTTTAAAACAACTTGAATTTAAATGAACAGAAATGGAAAGATGGACACCAGCACTGGGGCCGGAACGGGCCGACCCCCCCCTCAATATATGATATATTTATTGGGAGTATTTAAAGAATACAATGCTCCATGGGTTCTGAGAACCAGATAATGTCCATGTACATATGAAAACAGTACCAAACAAATAGGCTCGGATTTCGATGAAGAAAACTCGAAGCAGAACGACCACTAGTGTGGTCCAATCTCTACGGTCCTGTGCTTTCACTGGACTCCGCGGAGAGCGCCTCACTGGTGTTCCGAGACCACGCACCAACAGGCGCTCTCGTACTAACGCCTGGCTCTCCCGATCTCAGCACCTTTGGACCGAGGTTCGCCAATACAGCTTGGACAACCCGGCACCGAACGGGTGTGGCCGTAGAGGGATGAATCCCTTATCAGATTTAAACATATAATACTTTACTCAAATCTGAAAATCACTTACTTGTATATGGTTGATAGAAAACCAAAACTTGTGGTGTTTGTGTAGACTATGAAGCCACCCTTGTCGAAGAAAGAGTTGCCTCAAGTAGTACCATCAAGACAAGCACCACCACGAAGGGTACAGCCGCCTGCTTGTATGGAGAAAAGGGATACTTGCTGCAGCCGCCTGTAGGAGATCTCACGCAGCCTGCTGAGAAGGGGAACCGGTAGAGGGTATAGCCGCCACAGTTGGTCCAGAAGCGCAGCCTGGACAGTATATAGGTGAGGTTGCCAATAAATGGTGGGCAGCCTGTAGCATGTGCAGTTGTAGAGCAGCCAGCCGCCTGGGAAAAACAAGCGCAGCCTGGAGTTAACAGCCGTAGAGCAAACAGCCATCTACCACAGTATTCAGCCTCCTGTAGAGAGGCAGGCGCAGCCAGCAGCAGAGGGTCGCCTCCATGAAGAGCATGCGCCAGAGTACAGGGGGAAGATGGCAGCGCCAGCAGCAAAAATCAGAGTGATACAGCCCGCAGCCTGGTTGCTGTAGGAGCAGGGGCACATATAGATTCAGCAACAGCCGCCTGGGAACATGATTGGTTGCAGCCAGTAGTGCAGGGGCCACAATCGCTTGCAAGAAAGGAAGCGCAGGTTGGTGAAAAATCAAGGCCAGAAGGAAGCGATTGATTCCTACGCTTGAAGGGGGCCCTTACTTTTAATAAAATTAATGTGGAGTTTAACTCCACGCTTGCATGAGGGTGGGGGAGTTTGGGTAGGTGCCCTTGCCCACCCCCACACTCACTTAAAGTGGGGCTCCCCACCTTGGCCCCTAAGTGGGTGCCCAAAGGGGGTGCCCACTTTTAATTTAATGTGAACACCTAACCTTATAAAGCAAAGAGGTTAGAATAAAATATTAAAACAACATGTACCATATACTTACCACCTGTTCACATGCACTGAAACTTGTCAGAATACAGGGCAGACTTCACGACTCACTGGCAGGCGTCCCCGCTCAGTAAGTAACACGTCAGGCAGGCAAACACACAAATACATGTCATGCGAAAACAGTTTCAAGCATGCAAATCATGTGTGCATGTGCAAATAGTAACATGGACATATCTCCCGTTCATGGAACAAGTACAAAATATCTGTCGGCACAAAACTGGCATGACATAAAAACATAAAAACCTGGTCTTCCTATGGAGTGACAGTCCCATAGGTAAGACACAGTTCCAGGCACGAGTTTCCCTATGGTGTGACAGTCCCATAGGCGAAACACGGCACGAATACTGGCTCTTCCATGGCGTGACAGTCCCATGGATCGAACACAGTCCAGGTCATACACGGGTGGCACTGATCTGGCTCCCGTCCATACGACACCATCCTGCTAACACACGGGTGGCACCAGTCTGGCTCCCGTCCATGTCAGCAAAATACTGGCCTCTTCACACGAGACACCGGCCTGGCCTCAAGTGAACGAGACGCAAAAACTAGGAATGGACCAAATGGTCGGCCAATTGGTGACAAATGGTATCTACAAGCTCTCTGCACTTTCCTCGTTGACAGGTTCTCAGGTCGGAGATTTGTGGCACTTTCGTTTTGGCCACTTAAATGTGGATGCACTTCGGCGAGCTTTCCGAGACCAAATGGTGGTTGGCTTGCCAGATGTTGCAGTAGGCAAGGGCGTTGCAGTTCTTGCATACGTGGTAAGTAGCATAGGGAATCCTTTCCGAAGCAGGCTTCCAGGCGGGCTTCGAAACCATTGGAGTTGATTCACACTGACTTGTGTGGACCTCAGCAGACACCATCTTTGGGAGGATCTCTCTACTTTCTGCTGCTTGTTGATGATTGTACCAGATTCACGTGGGTCTACTTTCTTTCCCAGAAGGACCAGGCTTTTGCATGGTTCAAGGATTGGCACGTGATGGTGGAGAAAGAGTCTGGATTTCAGGCTGTATTACCTTGCACATCAGGAACTGCATGAACATTTGCTTTGGTGTGCTTGTCCTCGTGCTTTGGTTTGCGATCTGGGCATTGCCGAAACAGATCATGGCATCAAGAGGGAACTGGTCAATACAGGATCGCCTTCGGAGAATGGAGTTGTAGAACGCAAGAACAGGACTGTGGTGGAGATGGCGAGGACCATGCTGGAGCATCGTGATCTTCCTTGTCCACTTTGGGGAGAGGCTGTGGCAACGGCTGTCCATACCCTCAACCAATCTCCGACGACCTCAGTACCTCATATGACTCCATTTGAGGCATACTCTGGTAGAAAACTTGATGTCTCGCACTTCCGTGTTTTTGGGAGTGAGGCGTATGTACATATTCCGAAGAAGCAGAGGGGGAAGCTTGACTCCAAGTCCCGCAAGCTTGTATTTGTGGGGTATAATTCTCTTTCCAAGGGATACAGATTGTATGATCCAGACATGAACGAGATTGTTGTCAGCCGGGATGTGGTGTTTGACGAGCATGTTCCAGTATCCACTGTCGAGGAGCCGTCACTTCTTGGAGATCGAGAGGAGTCTGATGATGATTCCCAGACCATTATTACAGTTGATCAACCTTAGTCAGTACAGGAGGTTGAGCCCGCAGCTCGAGTAGAGCCCCCGCAGCCACAGGAGGCTCCACGATCTGTTCGAGTACCTAGGTGGTTGTTGGACACCGTTCGTGAATCAGGTGTCACGGACTTACCCTCCAAGTGGACCACAGAGGACGGCCCTCGAAGATCACACAGAGTTCGAGATAAAAGCAATACAGCGGAGCTTCTTTAGGTAAACTATGCTCTGATGTCTCGTATTATGCGGGACAAAGAGCCCACTTTCGTCAAGGAAGCCCTTTCACAGGATACTTGGAGGAAAGCCATGCAGGTGGAACTTGATGCCATCGAGAAGAACAACACATGGGACTTGGTACCGAGGCGGTCGAAACGGTCAGTCATTGGTGTCAAATGGGTCTTTAAGACCAAATATGCGTCTGATGGGTCGGTGGACAAACACAAAGCCAGACTTGTGGCTAAAGGTTATGCTCAGCGGCCAGGCATCGACTACGAGGATACCTTTGCACCGACAGCACGGATGTCCACGATTCGGACCGTTCTTGCCCTTGCTTCTTGTCAGAGGTGGTCCGTGTATCAAATGGATGTAAAATCTGCGTTCCTTAATGGTGACCTGCAGGAGGAGGTGTATGTTGAGCAGCCTCCAGGCTTTGTTGTTCTAGGATTTGAAGGGAAGGTTTACAGGTTACGTAAGGCCTTGTATGGTCTTAAGCAGGCTCCCAGGACTTGGAATCAGAAGATTGATTCCTTCTTTGTTCGAACTGGATTTCAGAGATCGGTTGCAGATCCGAACCTGTATCTCTTTCGGGAATGTGGCATGGTTATGATAATCATCCTTTATGTGGATGATCTCATTCTCATCGGCGGTCATGTGGAGCACATTGGTGTGACGAAGGCTGCCTTGTCAAAGGAGTTTGAGATGACCGACTTAGGTATACTCCACTTCTTTTTGGATTGGAGATCTGGCAGACCCAGAGGGGGTTTTTTGTCTCTTAGCAGCGGTATGTTCATGAGTTGCTTGAGGCCTTTGGGATGGAGAATTACAAGCCTATTACTTCGCCGATGGACCCAAACACAAAGTTAACCGTTACTGATCCTTGTGAGCCAGTTGATGCCTCGCAGTACCGGAAGTTGGCTGGTTCATTGATCTGGTTGCTGAACACCAGATTGGACTTGAGCTTCTTTGTGGGGCTGTTGAGCTCTTTTATGCAGATGCCATTGAAGTCTCATTGGGACGCAGGATTGCGGATCTTGCGGTGTCTGCAGAGTACGAAGGATCTATGACTCTTTTACACAGCAGGGGATGGAGTCAGACTCCAAGGTTGGAGTGACTCAGATTGGGGAGGAGATCCAGACACGAGGAGATCTACTTCAGGATACAGTTTTACCCTTGGCTCAGGAGCAGTTTCTTGGAGCAGCAAGAGGCAGCCAACTATTGCCCTCTCTTCGACAGAGGCAGAGTACCGGGCTGCTTGTGGTGCTGCTTGCAAGGTTGTGTGGTTGCGGAGGCTGCTAGGCCAGATTGGGTTTCCACAGAGGGAGCCCACAGTCATCCAGTGCGATAACCAGAGTTGTATAGCTATTGCTCGGAACCCGGTCTTCCATGCCCGGACCAAGCACATAGAGATACAGTATCACTTTGTACGTGAGAAGATCTTGGCTGGGGACATTTTGCTCTTTTATTGTTCGACAGAGGACAATGCGGTGGACCTCTTCACGAAGTCTCTACCTCAGGCTACGCTCAGGCGGCACTCTGCCCGCCCTGTATAGGTGTTTTATCATTTTTCCTCACTCCCCGTATTTTTTCTCCATTTTTTTCCATTTTTCCATGGTGCGGATGGATGCCACATGTTGGCAGGAGCCCCTGGTGCTGGCCGACTGCACCTCATGTGCTCCTGGTGGCTGGCCGACTGCCTATGATGCAGTTGTGGAGGTTTTGATGCTGGCCGACCTGTTTTGTACAGTCGTGGAGATATTTTCTGCTAGCCGACTTGCTTTATGGAGTCGTGGAGAGCCCCCAAGAAGAGTTTACACGCCTATCTCTCAGTGTTTCTTGTGCTGTCTGTTTTCTGCACTCTACTTGCTCTTGTGTACCCAAGTTTGGTTATCATTTTCGTTGTGTATTTTGACATGTCTTGGGGATGTCCCCCTCCACAATCCACACCTGGTGGTACCCACTCTTTAAATCCAGTTTTGAGAACACCTTTGCTCCATTCAGCCTCTCGAGAATATAGTCAATTCGAGGCATCGGGAATCTGCTCTTGATAGTCAGCTTGTTGAGTGCACGATAATCAACACACAAACGGGAAGACCCATCTTTCTTCTTGACAAATAAGATCGGTGCTGCAAATGGCGACACACTGGGGCGGATGAAGCCAGATTGCAACAATTCTTGGAGTTGGCGGTCCAACTCCTATTCCATTGCCTTGGGAGGAGGTCAATCCGGTGGTCTTCCGGTCTGGACGGGGGGAGCTGGGGAGGGAGGCTATCCCGAAGAAAAATCTTTTGGAACTTTTCGTGGAGAACCGAGTACTTCTCGAAAGCACTGGCCACCGTCTGGGCTATCTGGATGTAAATCATCGCACACTGTGCGCCTTTCCTGACTGCTCGCTTAGCCTGCAAGTGGCTTATGAGCGGAAAGTTCGGAATTCCTTGCTCACACTTAATGGTCACCGGGGCGTTTGACACATTCCGATTGATCTGGAACGTGTGCTTGTCCCACTTGACATCAGGAAGAAACTTGTGAAACCACTGAATACCCAAAATTATGTCTGCTCCTACAAGAGGGGCAACCATAAAATTACGCACAAACTCTATGCCCTGAATCACTAACTTAACACCTAGGTGCTAAAACCCTCAACCTGTTTATCCATGGAAGTCAGCTCGAAACGGGCACGCCTAGCGGCCTGTTCCGTGACCATATCCACCGTGCTGCCGCTGTCATACAAGACGACGACTCTCTGGCCACCTATGTAGCCAAAGGACTTGAGCAATTCGTTGCGCTCATACTCCTGGTCATGGGCGCCCTTCTGCTTATCTTTGAGCTCTCGGCTAATAATTGCTCCAACTGAAGCACCGGGGTTTGAAGAACTAGGGGTAGCCGCTGGGGTCTGTGTGGGAGTTGAGCTCACCACGGAAGCTGTGGAGGCGGCGGCGGCGAGCTTTGGAGGCTTCTTCGGACAATCCCGAGAAGTGTGTCCTTTTGTATGACAAAAGAAACATCTACCCTCCTTCTTGTACTGAGAAAGCTCCTCAGCACTTAACTTGCCACCAATCTTGCCTGCTTCCGCTTTCTGGTCTGGAGTAAGCTTTGACGCATTGTTCGAGTTCTTGGAGCCAGAGGCTGCCGGGCTCTGTCCTGGGGAAGACCTCGTCTGGTTCTAGCTTTTGTTCCCTGAGGCGTTAGCCCTGGGAGAAGCCGGCTGGGAAGTCTTGGGCTTGCCACCATTATGTTTCATTTCTGCACTCTGCACAAGTGAGAGTGCGCCTTTAAAGGTGGCTGGCCTAAACATACGCACCTCCCATTGGATTTGCGTGTTTAGGCCATACAAAAACTGCCCTTTCTTGTCCGTATCAGATAAGCCTAATTGCAGACATAAAGTCAAAATTTTATTGGCAAACTGAAGGACTGGTTGCGCGTTCTGACTTTCGAGTCGCTCAAGGTGTTGGGGTGGTAGAAACCGCTGCTTAAGGTTGCGGACGAACTCGTACCACACTTAAGTTGCCATACCTGCTCTGGTGTGGGCATGAGCCCACTGAGTCCACCAAGGAATGGCCTCACCTTCCAAGTACCAACTGGCTAAGATCACTCTGTCAGTATCTGTTTTCCTAACTGCGGCAAAGTAAGCTTCAAATTGATGTAACCATGAATAAAGAGTTGTGGGATCGAGTTTACCATTATACTTACTAAAGTTCATTTTCTCGGGAAATAATTCGAGGGCGCCGCCGGTGTCAATCTGGCGTCCAAAGCTCTGAGGTAACGCTCGTGTTCCACGCGTCGCATGGCGTCGTCTTCTCGTTGTCGGATCTCCAATGCACGCATCTGCAACTCAAGCAAGGAGCTTGGCTGCGGGTGTGACCCTGCGAGAGGGTCCCTGTGTCGAGGATCTGGTATCTGGGATACGGAAGGAGAGGGAGGAGGAGATGGAAAACGTGACGCTGGAGAGCGGATACGCTCCTCCAGAGCCAAGATCCGTGCCTTCTGCTCATCCAACTTGGCTGTTTGTTCTGCGATTGCTCGCATCATCTGCTGGAACATGTCTGTGACACTCAAGCCTGGTGCCCTAGCTGGGTTGCCTGGTGCACTATGATCCCATGGTTCTTGGTCTCTCTCGTCGTCGAAGCTCGCCATAGCAGGAAAATGCACTTTCTTTCCGGAACTCAATCTGACCATCCACTATCTGTGTGGGAGACGTCCGGAGGCTTCCCGAGAGGTGGCCATCCACCTCCGAGATCGGACATCCCTGGCTCGCCACAGCAGGCGCCACCATCGGACGAGCAGGCTCCGGCGGAGAACGCCGCGCAGACCCAGGAGGCTGGCGGCTGGCAGGAGGTTCGCCGGCGGAAACGCCCGGCCCGCAGGGACCGTCGCAGACGCCAGCAGGCAGCACAGGCTGGCGGACAGGCTGATGGACAGGCGACTCCGGCTGGCGTACAGGCACCTACCCGCATTTATGCTCCTGTAAGGGATAGGCGGCCTGCAGGTCCCACCCCGATGGACGAGGATTCAGACTCAGTGCCCGTTGTTGAGGCCGATGGTGGAGCCTCCCACGTGGAGACTCCACTCTCGCCTCCCCCCGCGGGGGACCCCGCCCCCTCCCTGGAACAGTTTCCTGAGGATCCCCGGCCGCACTCTGCGACCCCCGGCTCCCCTCCCCCCCACCCGGAGAGCACTCTCTCCTCCCCCCCCCCTCCCCCCCCCGCCCCCCCCCTCCCACCTCCTCAGGCAGCCCCCCCTGACACCTATCCTCTGGCAGATGCCTCTCCATCCTCCCCTCGCTCTCCCCCCTCCCCCCTCCTCGCCGCGAGCCCCCATCCCTCCTTCGGCCTCTCCAGGATACTTCGCCAGACCACCCACTGCCCCGGGGCAGCGCAGCTGGGTAGGCCAGAGTTCAGTCCAGCGGCTGTTTCACCGACACTCCGGGCTGGTGGAGATGGCGATCCTAGCTTCGCCCGCCACAGAGTTCTCTCCAGCATCCCCTGGGGGGCCCCCGCGAGTGATGGGGCTACCAGTGGATTACAGTTTTTTCAGGTGCCTCCAGCTGGATGCTGGCCCATTCGAGACACTGGTCGCGCCCTTGCGAGTCTGCGTGGTGTGCCATCCCTCTCGTTCTCCTTCAGTGGTGAGCAGCATGGTGGCCTTCTCCTTTCCTCTCAGCGTTGCCCCAGACACAGCATGGGATTGCAACTCTGTAGAGGAAGATCTGCGTGACCAGATACTGGAGTTTTCTCACCACTTCAGTGACTTGGGGCTCACGGACTTATTGCAGACCCGACTACACTCAGCCCGCATGAGCCTGTTTGGTATAGGAGATTGGCGGGTGGAACCGGTCCACACATCAGTTGAGGCGGTGCTACTGATTCTCCTCCATGCCGCCCCGAGGGTGCAGCCTACCTTTCGATATTTATATGCTGAGGATTGGTCTCACGCCTATGCTCTGGACAGGGCGAAGGCGGAGTGGGGCTGGACACAGACACAGGTCACCCTCTTTCTGGAGAGACTCCGCACCCGGACAGACAGTGACTATTCTCCCTCCAAGCCGGCGCCCAAGACTCACAGAGTGGAGGGCAAATCATCTGGGCCGGCTGAGAGGGGTGAGGCAGTGGCGGCTGCTTCACTTGCCACAGCTCATCCATGAGGATCCTCTCATGGAACATCCAGGGTCTCGGTGGACATCGCTGCTACATTGGTCGGGGCAGACTTCGCCAGGAGATCCAGAGGGCCCTCGTTGGAGGACCCATAGATATCCTCTTCATCCAGGAGCACCACCTTTCTGCCGGGCGTACCCGCACCTGCGGGAAGATCTTGCCAGGCAGGAGTCACACCTTTTGGTCCCCGGCATATGGCCCCCAGGGGAACCAGGGCGGAGTATGCATCTCAGTCAGCGAGCAGCTTCTATCCGAGGTTGTGGACTCTGGCACCTTGGTTCAGGGTCGAGCGCAGTGGATCATCCTTCGGGTTGGGGAAGACCGCATTGGCTTCCTCAACTTCTACGCCCCTAACGGGGCGCCCGGGCGAGACGAGTTCTGGAGCACCATTAGGCAGTCCCTCCCCTTGGCAGACCACTGGTGCCTAGGAGGGGATTGCAACATGCTGGAGGATGCAGAGGACAGGATGGGGGGCAGCCAGGAGACCATTCATGGGCCAGAGCTCGCTGCCTGGGAGGAGCTTGTACTACAGGTGAGAGGCCAGGATCTGTGGACTCTCCCGGAGTTTGGCCGGTTGCAGGGGAGTCTATCTTTCTCGCGCTCGGATAGACGGGCCACAGGAGTTAACCTCTCCCGCATCGATAGGTTCTACATTGATGAGTGGGCTTGTGATAGAGGTGGCACTGTGGGCATACTTGCAGGCTCCTCGTTTTCAGACCACTTTCCAGTGCTTCTCCAGATTGAGGACCCTACGAGAGGAGAGCGGGGCCAGAGTGTCCGGATTCCAGATTGTCTCATAGAGGAGCCTGAGATCGCGATCAGAGTTGAGCAGGTCTGGCAGGAGCTGCAGTTCAGGAGAGGATCGGCAGCCAGTGATCTTGCCAGTGGCTTGCAGGAGATTAGTCGGATGCTCAGACTGGCTGCCTTGGACCGTCTGGAGGCCTTCAGAGAGCAGGAGAGGAGCCTTCGGAGGAGTCTAGCGTCCCTCCAGAGACTCCAGGAGAGAGATCCCCTGAGCCCTTGGATCTCAGAGCAGATGGAGACAGCTCGCACTGAGATCAGATCCATCGAGGAGAGGCGGGTGGAGTTCCGATTCCATGCTCGGGCTTCTTTTTGGACTCAGGCTGGAGACAGAGTGACTCGGGATTTCTTTGAGGCGACTGGGCCTCGCTTCAGACGAGAGGGTCTCAGGCGGCTTCGCCAGGCTGATGGCCAGGTTGTGGTGGATCCACCCAGGGTTCGGGCGATAGCCACAGATTTTTACAGGGATCTTCTCTCTGCTGAGCCAGCAGACGACAGGGTGAGAGAGGCTAGGGAGGCAGTCTGGAGCTTCACGAGACCGGTTGTGCCAGCCCATTTGCAGCACTCCCTTCTCTCCCCCTTCTCGGATACGGAACTGGAGGAGGCTCTTCAGGCATTACCTCGGGGCAAATGCCTAGGAGAGGACGGTCTCTCAGTGGCCTTCTTCCAGAGGTACTGGGGCCTCCTTCATAGGGGCTTCAGATTGGCTTTCCAGGAGATTATGGAGACGGGAGTCATGCCGGACAGCATGGCAGAGGGGTTGATTCACTTGATCCCCAAAGAGGGAGGAGACAGACTGGAGATTAGACAGTGGAGACCGATCACCTTGCTAGGCACGGCCTACAAGGTCCTAGCTAAGGCGATCAGCAGGCGGCTTCAGCCTCACCTTCCGGACATCATCCACTCCACGCAGACAGGCTTCATCCAGGATAGGAGCATCCTGGATAACATTTTCTCTTTCTGGGAGGCTACGGCTTTGGCTAGATTTCGGCAGGAGGATCTGGCGGTGCTCCTTCTCGACTTCGAGAAGGCATATGATCGGGTGGACTGGGCCTTCTTGGAAGGCACTATGGAGAGGATGGGCTTCCCCCCTCAGTGGATCCGTGGGGTCTCTGCACTCTACACTTCGGCTCATAGCCAGGTGCTGATACAGGGCGTGTGCGGAGAGAGATTCCAGCTCTCGCGCTCGGTGCGGCAGGGGTGTCCCTTGGCGCCCTTTCTTTTTCTTTTTGTGGCGGAGGCCATGAGCACCTTCTTGACGGCACAGGATACAGGTTTGAGGGGCCTCCAGCTTCCCATCCGCACCTCGGAGGAGCTCCTAGACTCGGAGTTTGCGGATGACACTGCTGTCTATCTTCAGGGAGGTGAGGAGAACCTCCGCCGTTTCGCCTCAGCCATGGACAGGTTTTGCAGAGCTTCGGGCGCTTTGATCAACTGGCACAAGTCGTGTGGGCTGTGGGTCAGTTCTATGCCCCCCCCCCGACTTGGAGGCCAGTTGATGGTTTTCAGTGGCTGCCCCCCGGCACTATAGTGCGTTATTTGGGATGCTATGTGGGCATTGATATATCTCCGGAGCAGCAGATAGCCCCCCTTCTTCTGAGCATTCGGAAGAAGCTTCTGTATTGGAGTACCGCTCGTTTATCTCTGGCTGGCCGAGTAGTTGTGGCCAACCAGGTTCTGCTCGCTACCATGTGGTACATCACTTCTTGCTGGGCCTTCTCTCGGGCGTGCATTGGCCAGGTGCAGAGGCTCATCAGGAACTTTCTTTGGTCCGGAGGCGACGGGCGACCCGCCAGGGCCAAGGTGGCATGGGCTGTGATCACTCAGCCGAGGGAGAGAGGCGGCCTGGGCATTGTAGATCCTATTTGCCAAAGCCGAGCTTTGCTTGGCAAGTTGGTAGTTCGTGGTCTCCTACCAGGCGATGAGCCGTGGAAGGAGTTTCTTGTTTCCAGGATGCTCAGCCGCACTCCTTCTCTTAGCGGCCCCTGGACCCCCAGCATCAGGTGGATCTTTACGGAGCAGCGATCCAGAGGAGTGGGCCTCGGCTTCGAGGAGCGTTTTGCAGCCAGCCTTCTGAGGGCCTGGGCGCATCTGAGGCCGTCCCTCTTCCAGACTCCCCCGGGCACCGATGAGGAGCGCCTGAGGCAGCCATTGATCTGGAACCCCTTGATTCGACTTCCCAGTGGCCATATGGTTGGCTCGCGGTCTCACGTGGCGTGGGGCCCGTTGAGCTCCGGCCCGGCCCAGTCCCTAGATGACTGGATATGCTTTCAGGAGCTGCCTCCAGAGGCTCAGGAGAGGAGGCTCAGTGGGATGAGGGGCAGAGAGTTGATGAGACAGGACATTGAGGCGGCCATCCCCCGGGAGTGGCGGACCCCAGTACAGGACCCTCCACCTCCACAGTGGATGGGTGTCTTTACTCGGCATGAGATCCTTCTAGCGGTCTGCGGCACAGCGGAGAGAGTCACCCCACTCACTTTCGAGGTGGGAGAGGGTGGCCAGCTTCAGAGGACACGACTAGATTTGGATGGGCTCCAGGGTTGCATTCTTCAGAGGGTACGGGTGGTCGGCTTCCATCAGAGGCAGTGGCATGTAGACCCCTCACCGGCCTCGATAGGGGAGGACTGTTCTTGGAGATTATGGGCTTGGGACAGCAGGCCTCTTATTCGCCTTCAGTGGGACCCAGGTGAGTGGTTTTGGCGAGATCCCTACTCGGCCCCTACCAGCCCTGCCATCCCCTTTTTTCAGTACACAGCGAGGCTGGGGCGGCGGATTCAGAGACACAGGATAGCGAGCACCCCGGCAGCGGCCGAGCATTGGCGGCGACAGGGGCTCTCCCCCGCCTTTCTTAGGGACTTCTGGCAGCGCCTTTGGGCCAGTTTCCGGCCCCGGAAGGTGACGCTATTTCTCTGGCTCACAGCGCATAGAGGATTGGCTGCGGGGGCTTGGCTAGCTTTTGGCAGACACCCAGCGTCCTGCCCTCGGTGCGGCCATGCACAGGAGACACAGCGGCACTGCTTATGGGATTGCCCACAGGCACAGCAGGTCTGGCAGCGCGCTCTCAGGATGGTTTTTGCAGGCTCACCAGGTGAGATGTTGGTGACGTGGGGTGCGGTGGCTTGGGCCACGGACAGCGGCCCTGCACTTGGATATGAGGACGTCCCTGGCAGTGTGACCATCCAGGTCTCTGACAGGGCGATGGCGGTGGTTCCGACGCCAGACTTCTCTTCGGCAGCCTCTCAGGAGGGGGTCGGGCAGAGATGGGAGATGATCAGCAGCATGACGGCTTGGCACATATGGAGAGCCCGATGCAGGGAGGCCATTGACCACCAGGCGACTCCACCGGCGGAGGTCATACAGGCCCTCTGGGTGGACATCATTCACACCTTGAGAGGACACTGGGGGAAACTCCAGGGCGACTCGGATCGCATGAGAGGGCGCCGCAAGGCTTTCCTCCGCACTTGGCAGCCTGGCCCTTTCCTCACCGTGAGGGACGAGGATGTCACTTGGCACTATAGGCCGCCAGTTTGACTTTTCTCACCTCCCTCATGTACTACTAGGTAGCCCCCCCCAAAGAGCGGCCAGCCACGGGGGGGAGCTCAGGTGTTCATTGTGTTTTCTATCCCTCCTTGCGAGGTGAGCTTTGTAGCCATATGGCGTTTTCTCATTAACTAATAGAAGGATCGTTTCTCCAAAAAAAAAAAAAAGAAAAAAAAAAAGAAGACTCTTGACAGTTTTGGAGTATCAAGCTATTTTGGATGAAGGGGAGTTTGCCCAATTCTAGATAGGCTTTGACCTATTGCTTTGGAGAACTGGGTTTCCGGTTTTTCAAGCCCTTAAGAGCTTGAGGAGAACCAGGGTATCCTATAGAGGGTGAATTTCTTCCTCTTGGCTCGGATACACCTATGATGAGAATTCTCTCGTGTGGTAGTTTACCGGCAAAAGATCCTAGTGGACTCAATCATCAACACTTTTTTTTATCATTGTTCTCATAACACCATTGTACTGGAAATCTGGTGATATGGAGATCACCCACAAGCTTGTACTACAAATACTTTTTTGGTAATAAAATACCCAAAAGAAAGAGGTGGGCGGTTTTGGTCCATCTTTGACCCCTAGTTTGGTGCTAATGGTGTTGATTTTCTGCCATTTTCACTCGACGTTTTTTTGGGAAGATAAAATATACTAATAACCTCTGCCACTAACACTAGCAGAGGGCATGTACAAAAAGGCTACAAGATTATGCAGAGATTGATATACCAGCTCACAAAACATTAATACCCACCAACACTGTATTTTCACTGTAACTAATACCATCAGAGCCCATAAACAGCAGAGATGCAAAATGATAAGTAGACCTAAAAACCCATGCACATCTCAGTACATCAACATAAGAAAAACCTAATGCTCCCAAGAAGCTCAAATGTCCGATTCTTGGTATAATGCACATTTCAGTACATCAACATAAGCACATACCCTGAGAGAAAAACCCAATGCTCCCAAGAAGCTCAAAGGTCCGATTTCTTGGTATACAGCAATGATGGAAGAGTGAGCTGGCCACATGCCTTTCAAAGGGAACCCTCCCGGTGTGCTTGACGGAGGTACTGATTACAATACCAATCTCCCCAAAGGGGTATACCATAGTCTCACATTCTTCCCAGCTATGGAGAAAGGGTGAGCCTGTCAAAAATAAGAATGGGTCAGCACTAGCTGAATATCTACATATGAGCATCATTTGAGGTCTCATTGTGTGATTAATGAAGGTAATGGTTAAGTGCTCCGAGATTGGCACTCCCCGTGAACGTTCAGGGATTCCTGATCACAAACCCACACCTCTAGGCGCTACACATCCATTGGCATGCGAGAATGATCCTTAACGGTCTATGCTTTGAGTTTGTACTGAAAGCATCGAGTGCATGGTCACCGTGAAACACGTTTCAACAGTCCTGAAACCTGAAACCTCTGAAATGCCTGAAACGTTTCGGAGTTTCACTGAAACGCTTGCTTGAAACTGTTAGAAGTCATCTCCTGTCTTTATCAGACACCAGGGCCTCTGTTGTGGGTGTTCCTGCCTTGTATAGGTGTTTTCTCATTTTTCCTCACTCCCCGTATTTTTTCCCCATTTTTCCATGGTGTGGGAGGCTGCCTTGTGCTGGCAGGATGGTCCAGGTGCTGGCCGACTGGAGCAGGCCGACTTCACACGTGCAAGCATGCTGGCCGACTGGTCGGGTGACTCTAGCATGCTGTCGGCTGTCCTTCTACTGGCCAACTGCACTCATGGGGCCATATAAAATGGCCCCATGGCCCCCCACCTATTGTATCTTGTTTTCATTGCGGGATCTTGTGTATATACTATAGAGAAGAGTTACACGCCTCTCTCTCTCCTTCTCTTGTGCTGTCTATTTTCTGCACTCTACTTGCTCTTGTGGTCTCAGATTTTGTTATCATCTCTGCTGCGTATTTTGACATGGTATCAGAGCCCGGGCGTGTGTGGTCTTGGGCGACCCCCTCGTGCCTCGGTGGCTTGCGGAGCTGGAATCGAGGAGGGTGTTGGAAGGTTGGCGATTTTGAGCGTGTTGGCAGCAAGCAAGGACGTTGCAGTTCTTGCATATGTGGTAAGTAGCACAGGGAATCCTTTCCAAAGCAGGCTTCTAGGCGGGCTTCAAAACCATTGGAGTTGATTCACACTGACTTGTGTGGACGCCAGCAGACACCATCACTGGGAGGATCTCTCTATTTTATGTTGCTTGTTGATGACCGTACTAGATTCACGTGGGTCTACTTTCTTTCACAGAAGGACCAAGCTTTTGCACGGTTCAAGGATTGGCACGTGATGGTGGAAAAAGAGTCTGGATTGCAGGTAAAGACTCTCAGGGCTGACAAAGGGGGTGAATTCTCCTCGAATGTATTTCTCAGATTTTGTGCAGATCATGGCATCAAGAGGGAACTGGCCAATACAGGATCGCCTTCAGAGAATGAGGTTGTAGAACGCAAAAACAGGACTGTGGTGGAGATTGCGAGGACCATGCTGGAGCATCGTGATCTTCCTCGTCCACTTTGGGGAGAGGCTGTGGCAACGGCTGTCCATACCTTCAACCGGTCTCCAACGACTTCAGTACCTAATATGACTCCGTTTGAGGCATACTTTGGCAGGAAACCTGATGTCTTGCACTTCTGTGTTTTTGGGAGTGATGCGTATGTACATATTCTGAAGAAACAGAGGAGGAAACTTGACTCCAAGCTTATATTTGTGGAGTATAATTCTCTTTCCAAGGGATACAGATTGTATGATCCAGATAGGAATGATATTGTTGTTAACCGTGATGTGGTTTTTGATGAGCATGTTCCAGTATCCACTGTCGAGGAGCCGCCACTTCTTGGAGATCCAGAAGAGTCTGATGATTCCCAGACCATTGTTCCAGTTGATCAACCTTCAGGAGGTTGAGCGCGCAGCTGGAGTAGAGCCCCCGCAATGGCAGGAGGCTCCACGATCTGTTCGAGTACCCAGGTGGTGGTTGGACACCCTTCGGGAGTCAGGTGTCACGGAGTTACCCTCCGAGTGGACCACAGAGGACGGCCCTCGAAGATCGCATAGAGTCCGCGACAAAAGCAATACAGCGGAGCTTCTTCAGGTAAACTATGCTCTGATGTCTCGTATTATGCGGGACAAGGAGCCCACTTCCGTTAAGGAAGCCCTTTCACAGGATACTTGGAGGAAAGCCATGCAAGTGGAACTTGATGCCATCGAGAAGAACAAAACATGGGAGTTGGTACCGAGGCCGTCGAAACGGTCAGTCATTGGTGTCAAATGGGTCTTTAAAAGACCAAATATGTGTCAGATGGGTCGGTGGACAAACACAAAGCCAGACTTGTGGCTAAAGGTTATGCTCAGCGGCCAGGCATCGACTACGAGGACACCTTTGCATCGACAGCACGGATGACCACGATTTGGACCGTTCTTGTCCTTGCTTCTTCTCAGAGGTGGCTAGTGTATCAAATGGATGTAAAATCTGCGTTCCTTAATGGTGATCTGCAGGAGGAGGTGTATGTTGAGCAGTCTCTAGGCTTTGTTGTTCTAGGATCAGAAGGGATGGTTTACAGGTTACGTAAGGCCTTGTATGGTCTTAAGCAGGCTCCTAGAGCTTGGAATGAGAAGATTGATTCCTTCTTTGTTCGGACTGGTTTTCAGAGATCGGTTGTAGATTCCAACCTGTATCTCTTTCGGGAACGCGACATGGTTACGATTATCATCCTTTATGTGAATGATCTCATTCTCACCGGCGGTCATGTGGAGCACATTGGCGTGATGAAGGTTGCCTTGTCAAAGGAGTTTGAGATGACCGACCTAGGCTTACTCCACTTCTTTTTGGGATTGGAGATCTGGCAGACCTAGAGGGGGTTTTTTGTCTCTCAGCAGCGGTATGTTCATGAGTTGCTTGAGGCCTTTGGGATGGAGAACTGCAAGCCTATTACTTCGCCGATGGACCCAAACACAAAGTTAACTGTTAATGATCCTTGTGAGCCAGTTGATGCCTCGCAGTATCGGAAGTTGGTTGGTTCATTGATCTGGTTGCTGAACACCAGATTGGACTTGAGCTTCTCTGTGGGGCTGTTGAGCTCTTTTATGCAGACGGTCTCATTGGGACGCAGGATTGCGGATCTTGCGGTATCTCCAGAGTACGAAGGATCTAGGACTCTTTTACACAGGAGGGGATGGAGTCGGACTCCAAGGTTGGAGTGACTTAGATTGGGGAGGAGATCAAGACACGAGGAGATCCACTTCAGGTTACAGTTTTACCCTCGGCTCTGGATCAGTTTCTTGGAGTAGTAAGAGGCAGCCAACTATTGCCCTATCTTTAACAGAGGCCGAGTACCGGGCTGCTTGTGGTGCTGGTTGCGAGGTTGTGTGGCTGCGGAGGTTGCTAGGCGAGATTGGGTTTCCACAGAAGGAGCCCACAATCATCCAGTGCGATAACCAGAGTTGTATAGCTATTGCTCGGAAGCCGGTCTTCCATGCCCGGACCAAGCACATAGAGATACAGTATCACTTTGTACGTGAGAAGATCTTGGCTGGTGACATCTTGCTACTTTATTGTTCAACGGAGGACAGTGTGGCGGACCTCTTCACGAAGTCTCTACCTCAGGCTGCACACAGGCGGCACTCCAGCTCCCTAGGGTTGATTTCACAGCCAGGAGTTGAGAGGGGGTGTTGGAAGTCATCTCCTGTCTTTATCAGACACCAGGGCCTCTGTTGTGTGTGTGCCCGCCTTGTATAAGGTGTTTTATCATTTTTTCTCACTCCCCGTATTTTTTCCCCATTTTTCCATGGTGTGGGAGGCTGCCTTGTGCTGGCAGGATGGTCCAGGTGCTGGCCGACTGGAGCAGGCCGACTTCACACGTGCAAGCATGCTGGCCGACTGGAGTAAATGCTGGTCGGGTGACTCCAGCATGCTGTCGGCTGTCCTTCTACTGGCCGACTGCACTCATGGGGCCATATAAAATGGCCCCATGGCCCCCCACCTATTGTATCATGTTTTCATTGCGGGATCTTGTGTATAGAGAAGAGCTACACGCCTATCTCTCTCCTTCTCTTGTGCTGTCTATTTTCTGCACTCTACTTGCTCGTGGTCTCAGATTTTGTTATCATCTCCGTTGTGTATTTTGACAGAAACATGCAGTTGAAATGGCTAATTTTTTCTTGTTTTTTTGTTTCTAATACTTATATCTCTTGATTTTATATATATATATATATATATATATATATATATATATATGTATGTATATATGTATAGGCGTTTCGGTCCGTACTTGTCTTGGGGTGAAACGTTTCTGGTTGAACTCTGCGTTTCAAGGTGAAGCGTTTCGGGGCTGAAACTTTTCGTGGTGACGCTAAGATTCGAGTGTAACATGCACCGGTTAGTCGAGTCGATCACATCTACATGTGTACTTGCAATTGCAGCATCATTTCAGAAGACAAGTCACAAGGATGCGATCACATCTACATGTGTACTTGCAATTGTAGCACCATTTCAGAAGACAAGTCACAAGGATGCAATCATTATGCACCATGTAAATAAATTTTTTTCTTTGTCCAAAAATATATCCTTCCATTAGTTAAAAGAAAATCTGCCAAGAGGCATAATACAACCTTGTCCATTACTGTAAGAAAATTGAAAAGAAGGGGGTTCTCTTCATGTCTGGCCGCTTTCGAAAAGATAAGCACCATTAGATTGACTTCGGGGATGGTCATGTTATTGTTTTTGTTATTCTTTGTCAGTGTCAGTTTTGTTATTCTAAGGATTAGGCAGTAGCAACTATGACATGCTAATCCAATAAATGGTGTGCTACTAATCAACAGAGAAAACCAAATCAAGCATGTTCAAAAATACATTCCAATCGGGCTTTCTTTCTATCCTGTACAGCATTGGGTAAGGCATTGTGTTTTCACCTCTTAGAACACAGTTGAAACAGGCTACTTAGAGTTTAAGAAATAATCATGTCACTCTTTGATTCTTCTGTCTATTTAATTTAACTTTCTACTGCATAATAGGAGCAAGCCTTTGCAAATTTGGGATAAAGAAGGTAAGCTGCACAATCATCTATGTTATCTGGAGTTCTACAAAGCATGTATCAATTTCATGTGCAAGTGCAAGGAAAGGTATATAATTTTTTTTCATCTTTGGTGATGATATACAGTTGAAGATGGTCACATAAAAAGATTAACTGATGAAGACATCCAATCAAATGTTCTGGAAATAGTGGGATCGAATGTGAGCACAACTTTTATAACTTGTCCAGCAGATCCTGCTGCAACTCTGGGCATAAAACTACCATTTTTGGTGATGATCGTGAAGAACATGAAGAAGTACTTTTCATTTGAAGTTCAGGTTCTTGATGACAAAAATGTTCGCCGCCGTTTTCGAGCTTCAAATTTTCAAGTAATGCTATATTGATGTTGGCTTTTTTCTTGTTTGTTTTCTCATACTCGCTTGCTCTTCAGTTCATTGTTTTTCAAGATGTTCATCATGTGCCTGTGTGAGTGCAAGCATGTGTGCGGTGATTGTTTTTGATGAGTAGACAATCTTGAATCGCAAGTGATACCAACTCTTTTTTTTGGCGCAGTCAATTACTCGTGTGAAGCCATACATTTGCACCATGCCCCTAAGATTGGATGAAGGTTGGAACCAAATACAGTTCAACCTCTCAGATTTCACAAGACGTGCTTATGGCACTAACTATGTGGAAACTCTTCGCGTCCAAGTGCATGCCAATTGTCGCATCCGAAGGATTTATTTCTCTGATAAGCTCTACTCTGAAGAGGAGCTGCCTCCAGAGTTCAAGCTTTTCCTGCCGATTCAGGTAACTCAACAGTTAAAAATTGAATCATGATGAGTTTAGCTGGTCAATGTGTTTCAGCTCACTGATTTTGATAAGCTGTCTGTTTGGCAGAAAGCCTAACGTGCTTTGCACCTGATGAGAAAGATACTTGATGATTCAAATGTTCTGTTTCATGAGCGCTCAACATCTTCATACTAAGTGATGGTTTTTTGGTTGTGAAACTCAACTGCATGTCTAGACATCATGTTCAGCAGTCACAAACAAATGGACTGCATTCATCTCCTCAAATCATTTGAGCCAAGACACAGTATGTTTGGTTCTAGTTTGGGACACTTCGTGTCAAGAGGAGAGGAAGAGCAGGGCTTAAACTCGAATCATTGTAAAGTTTTAAGGATTGACATTCATATGATGATACATGAGGCTATTAAGGGGGTTGATTTTTGTCAGGATGCATTAGGTCGGTCTAAATAGGATGATGTCGGCCAGAATAAACGCTCATGATTGCTGTCATTAAATGCTGCAATTAGAACATCGCTTTCACACGTGTGGTGTATGTTGTCCTTGCTACTGGTCGACTTGCCAATTAGCCACCCCAAGCCTCTAGAAGGCTGCTGATTGGATCTTAAGGCTTTTGTATGCCTTCTTTGTGTGGGCTATGGTGGCCCACAAGGCAAAGGCTCTAGACTCGCGCCCAAGGGCTAGCCTAGAGCCTTAATCCCCTTTGCTAGATATGCCATGGATGAGGGGCTGCTTATATATGGGCTTTTGCTTCTGGTGGGTCCAAATAGGTTGCTATCGGCCACTTAACAAATGCTCACGATTGTTGAATATTAAGTATTAAATGCTGTACTATTCTTTCTATTTGCCACTTCCCTTAGTGCTAGGCTTCATTATGGCTGAGTTTGCCCTGCATCTTTGGAGGTTTGACAGGAACTCAGTACGAAGGGCTTTGTGTGAATATATGCTCTTATGTGTGTGTGTGTGCGCGCGTGTGGAGTGCGTGTGTGAGAGCATATCTCGATACAAAGTTCTACACCCACTATTGGGCACTGATGACATTAGTGGGGATGTCGTAGTATCTAGTCCATACTATGCATAATGGACTTGATAGTTATATAGTCTTGTGGGTTGACTACCATGAGTATATAACATGCACGGTCCTAAAAGGTGAATTTGGGCATGTTCTTGGATTCATCTAGGTATATATATATATATTAATTGCTACAAATTAGAACATCGCTTTCACATGTGTGGCATATGTTGTCATGGTTGCTGGCTGATTGCATCTACACCTGCCGACTAGCTATCCCAAGCCTCTAGAAGGCTGTTGATTGGATTCTCAGGCTTTTGTGTGCCTTGTTTCTGTGGCCTATGGTGGCTCACAAGGCAAAGGATCATGGCTGTTTTTGTTTGACTGTTCTCCAATTGGCTTGAGTGACATACTCTGACACCGTACGGCCTAGAATGACTTACGTAGCTGGTGCCTGACATGTCCTTGGCTCACAATGGGGTCACGACATACGGTAAATATTCCTAAAAGTTTTTACTTTTGTACTACAAGTATGGCACTAATGATGAGCCAATGTATCGCCTTGCACCTTAGTGCATGGGTGCATGTGACACGTTTTCTTTCATCTTGTGCAACCAACATAGAGTTTTGCAATGTTTATATCTTTCAATTGGAGCTTTATGGTCATGCAAAGCAAAAATCGATATATAGTTGGAAGTCTTAAAGCATTCAATTAGGCATCCAATTTTGTCCAATCAGGCGTACAATTTTGTTTGTGAAAAGCTAGAGTATCATATATAGAAGTTCAACGGGGAAGTTGTGAGTTCAATCCTTGATAGCCACCTACCACAAGTTCTAACTACCACCAGACATGTCAAAACTACCTCTAGGATTGCGGCTATAGGTGGATCTACTCAAGGAGAAAAAGAAAAGAAGAAAAAGAAATGTACCATTATTAATTGATACGGTGCTCAATTTCAACTCTTCAAGTACATGGATCACGCCTCTCCATGCCATCCCCTAACTTCTTTCGATGCTCTATCTTCATGATGATACTTTGTTTTGTTTTTGGTCAATATTCCCTAGGATTTCTTTAATTAGGAAGCTGGTTGCTATATATCATAGCATCAAATGTGATCACTATGTGAAGAAAAAGTAGCTAATGTAATAACTAATTAATTAACTTATTGCCTATTAAAAGGATGACCCTTGAATGAGATTGTGCAGAGTGAGGGTTAAAAAAAAAAACTAAAAAAGAGTGTCCTAGACATAGAGATCAATGAAAAGAAGTGCAATGTCTTATATCCACACAGACTATCACCAAGCTGAAGAAAACAAAAAGGAAGGTAAATTTATCAAACCTTGATCTATTTTAAATATTTAAATGACCTATGTCAAGAGAGTTTCATAATCTCTATTCCAACATAGAGTTATACATTTAAGTAAATCCTTCCTTATATCAATAAAGAGATTGAAATAAGGAAAGTTTGTTTATCTTTTAATTAAGAAAACTCTTTAGTTTATAGTCCAAGTGTTAACTCCATTTTGGGTCAACTCAACATCTCTTCTTTACATACGAGAGATTGCTTATAATAAGTGTCACGAATGACACTATAATATGTTGTATTATGAAAAAAGATGGCCAATGTCCAAGTTTATAATAAGTTTTTGTGCGTCCAAGTATGAATAAGGGTCAATTGTATATAAGTAACTTTCTTATAATCTAAAAAGAATCTCCCTTTGTGTCGATTGATTCTTGTTTGTCTACTTGCTCTCTTGTGTTTGTCTTGTGTGAGAGAGAGAGTTCAGAGTAGAGTGTATGATTCTTGGTGCATGTGCCTCTTGTGAGTGAGTGAGTAGTGGGAGTGAGTCCTTGTGGTCGGGTGCACATGTAGCTTCTTGCAGTGATAGCTAGTGTCAATTAAAAAGCAGCTAGCACTAACTCGTGGAGCTTGGAATCTTGAAGAGATATAAGCTCAAAAAACAATAGTCCCAACGATGGGTTAAGGTGAGCATAGCCTAGTGTTTGAGAAATCTTGCAACGAGTTGTACAAGCCATAACAATTTTGGCATTGTTGCCTGGGCGGTAACCGGTTCTTTTTCTACTTCTTTTTGAGTCCCAAATTGTCCATCCTCAAGTCTTTACCTAAAACATGGCTTCTTAAAATAATGTATATGGTAGAGAAGAGGATAAAGTTGGATTGTAGAGGAGAAAAAGAAGAGAAAATCAATGTTTTTTTAGCATTTTTATTTGATGTTTTTTATTTGTGCATTAGAAAGGCAAAGAAAATCATAAAATAGACATCATTTATTTTCGTTTTTGCTTTGTAAGTCTTTCGAAATTATGTCCTAATTATACAAGAATTGTCTTATATTCTTGTGAAATTATGTCCTAATTGCAGGAATTGCCTTATATTCTATTTTTTAAAAAAAATTAGAAATTTGAAAAAAACAAGAGCAATTGGATCCAATTGCATTATGTACCACTAAAATCAATATGCTTCAATCATCTGAGTAGGACACACTTAAATCTGCACCCTTGAACCAATAGCTGAAATCAAAGCTTGCATAGTCACGTCCGTGATCCTTGATCAAGACCAAGATGTTGAAATATGTAAGCTTGGGTTATTTGGTGGAGTGTGTGAACACACCTTAGAGGTGCAAGATGTTATCTTAAGTTTTGTGGAATGATAAGAATGCCACATGAGATATTGTGTGAATGGTAAGAGCCACATGAAAGAAAAGGAATTACCAAATGACATGCCACATGTAAACGAGATTGGTGGGCTAGAGGCCATCTATATTAGAAGTCTTTCATTGCATGGTTTATAACACATTACAATAGAAATTGAGTTGAGTGTGTCTATTCTCTTGCATTAGTGTACTAATTATTATTATAGATTTTGTAGATTATTTTGAGCCTTGTAAAAAATATATGCTAATTATCTGATTAGACTAAGGTTAGCTTGATTTCTCAATTTCTTAACTTGGTATTAGAGCAAGGTTTATAAAAGCCTAGGTTATTTGTGATATTTTTCTTAAGTTTTTTTAGTATTTTAAGAGAAAAAGACGGTATACTCATTATTATGTGAAACCTACATCATTTAGAATATTGAGAAGGGGGGGGAGCTACCATAAAAAAAATCCAACGAGAAAGAATAGAAAGACTAAACTGAAGTGGCCACGACAAGAGCACATGAATTGTCCTAATTATGCAGGAATTATCTTGTGATGCTTGATCAGGACCAAGATGTTGAAATATGTAATCTTGGGTTATTTGGTCGAGTGTGTGAACACACCTTAGACGTGCAAGATGTTATCTTAAGTTTTGTGGAATGATAAGAATGCCACATGAGATATTGTGTGAATGGTGAGAGCCACATGAAAGAAAAGGAATTACCAAATGACATGCCACATGTAAACGGGATTGGGCTAGAGGCCATCTATATTAGAAGTCTTTCATTGCATGGTTTATAACACATTACAATAGAAATTGAGTTGAGTGTAAAAGGAATTACCAAATGACATGCCACATGTAAACGGGATTGGGCTAGAGGCCATCTATATTAGAAGTCTTTCATTGCATGGTTTATAACACATTACAATAGAAATTGAGTTGAGTGTGTCTATTCTCTTGTATTAGTGTATAGATTTTCTAGATTATTTTGAGTCTTGTTAAATATATGCTAATTATCCGATTAGACTAGGCTTAGCATGATTTCTCAATTTCTTAACTTGGTGTTAGAGCAAGGTTTATGTAAGCCTAGGTTATTTGTGGTATTTTTCTTGAGTTTTTTTAGTATTTTAAGAGAAAAAACAGCACACTCATTATAATGTGGAACGTACATCATTTGGAATATTGAGAAGAAGGGGGAGCTACCATAAAAAAAATCCAATGAGAAAGAATAGAAAGACCAAACTGAAGTGGCCCACCACGACAAGAGCACAGGAATTGCCCTAATTATGCAAGATTTGCCTTATATTTTATTTTTTAAAAAAAAATTTAAAATTTGAAAAAAACAAGAGCCATTGGATCCAATTGCATTATGCACCACTAAAATCAATATGCTTCCATCATCTGAGTAGGATACACTTAAATCTGCACCCTTGAACCACTAGCTGAAATCAAAGTTTGCATAGTCACGCCCGTGATCCTTGATCATGACCAAGATGTTGAAATATGTAAGCTTGGGTTATTTGGTCAAGTGTGTGAACACACCTTAGAGGTGCAAGATGTTATCTAAAGTTTTGTGGAATGATAAGATGCCACATGAGATATTGTGTGAATGGTGAGAGCCACATGCAAGAAAAGGAATTACCAAATGACATGCCATATTCTCTTGCATTAGTGTACTAATTATTATTATAGATTTTGTAGATTATTTTGAGCCTTGTAAAAAATATATGCTAGTTATCTGATTACACTAGGGTTAGCTTGATTTCTCAAATTTTTAACTTGGTATTAGAGCAAGGTTTATGTAAGCCTAGGTTATTTGTGTTATTTTTCTTAAGTTTTCTTAGTATTCTAAGAGAAAAAAATGATACACTCATTATTATGTGAAACCTACATCATTTAGAATATTGAGAAGAAGGGGAGCTACCATAAAAAAAATCCAACGAGAAAGAATAGAAAGACCAAACTGAAGTGGCCATGACAAGAGCATAGGAATTGTCCTAATTATGCAGAAATTGCCTTATACTCTAATTTTTTTTAAAAAAATTAGAAATTAAAAAAAAAAACAAGAGCCATTGGATCCAATTGCACCACTAAAAAACAAGAGCCATTGGATCCAATTCCATTATGTACCACTAAAATCAATATTCTTCGATCATCTGAGTAGGATACACTTAAATCTGCACCCTTAATGAAATCCAAGCTTGCATAGTCGCACCCGTGATCCTTGATCAGGACCAAGATTTTGAAATATGTAAGCTTGGGTTATGTGGTGGAGTGTATGAACACACCTTAGAGGTGCAAGATGTTATCTTAAGTTTTGTGGAATGATAAGAATGCCACATGAGATATTGTGTGAATGGTGAGAGCCACATGAAAGAAAAGGAATTACCAAATGGCATGCCACATGTAAATGGGATTAGGGTAGAGGCCATGTATATTAGAAGTCTTTCATTGCATGGTTGATAACACATTACAATAGAAATTGAGTTGAGTGTGCCTATTCTCTTGCATTACTGTACTAATTATCATTATAGATTTTCTATATTATTTTGAGCCTTGTTAAATATATGCTAATTATCTGATTAGACTAGGCTTAGCATGATTTCTCAATTTCTTAACTTGGTATTAGAGCAAGGTTTATGTAAGCCTAGGTTATTTGTGGTATCTCTCTTAAGTTTTTTTAGTATTTTAAGAGAAAAAAATGGCACTCATTAGTATGTGGAACCTACATCATTTGGAATATTGAGAAGAAGGGGGAGCTACCATAAAAAAAATCCAACAAGAAAGAATAGAAAGACCAAACTGAAGTGGCCACGACAAGAGCACAGGAATTGTCCTAATTATGCAGGAATTGCCCTAATTATGCAGGAATTGCCTTATATTCTTTTAAAAAAAAAGAAATTTGAATAAAACAAGAGCCATTGGATCCAATTGCATTATGCACCACTAAAATCAATATGCTTTGATCACCTGAGTAGGATACACTTAAATCTGCACCCTTGAACCACTAGCTGAATCAAAGTTTGCATAGTCACGCCCGTGATCCTTGATCAGGACCAAGATGTTGAAATATGTAAGCTTGGGTTATTTGGTTGAGTGTGTGAACACACCTTAGAGGTGCAAGATGTTATCTAAAGTTTTGTGGAATGATAAGAATGCCACATGAGATATTGTGTGAATGGTGAGAGCCACATGAAAGAAAAGGAATCACCAAATGACATGCCACATGTAAACACGATTGGGCTAGAGGCCATCTATATTAGAAGTCTTTCATTGCATGGTTTATAACACATTACAATAGAAATTGAGTTGAGTATGCCTATTCTCTTCCATTAGTGTACTAATTATCATTATAGATTTTCTAGATTATTTTGAGCCTTGTTAAATATATGCTGTTTATCTGATTAGACTAGGCTTAGCAGCATGATTTCTCAATTTCTTAACTTGGTATTAGAGCAAGGTTTATGTAAGCCTAGGTTATTTGTGGTATTTTTCTTAAGTTTTTTTTTAGTATTTTAAGAGAAAATAACGGCACACTCATTATTATGGAGAACCCACATCATTTGGAATATTGAGAAGACGGGAACTCTCTCAAAGTATCTCCAAAGGGCTACCCATAACCTTTCAAGTGCAAGTGGGTGGCAAATGGAGACAATGAGAAAGCTAGTTTGGTTTGCCCTTCAACAAGAGTGATTTTATCCTCTTCATACACTTGGGAAGGTGATTTGCTGGTGGTCCTGGACATGGGGCCCATTGATGTGATTATGGGATGTGATTGGTTAGCTTCTCTTGGTGATTTCCACATGAACCTCCAACAACAAGGTGTTATGAGCTTTTCACATGATGGACAGCAAGTGGTATTGGCTGGAAATGCACCAAAAGGGATTTCTTTAATCAATCCAAAGCGGCTCAAGAAGGAACTCAAGGTGTTTGGCACAATTATTAGAAGAATTCGGAGCTCATTTTGGGGCCCTGTAAGAAATTCACTATTTTCTTATTTATCTTGCTCTTAAACTATGTAAAATAGTCACAACAGGTCCAAAACCGTCAGTTTGAGGCAATACATATACTGTTTCTCACAAACAATGAGGTCTTCTCACTAAAAGCTTTGAGAAGATACCTTTTTCATATGTTTGGCTCACACGTATGAATGATTCTTCTGTCAGTATTACATAACTAATCTCTCTCATTTCGAATTTAAAAATGTTTAGCGCCTTCTTCAACTCTCAAACAAAATAATATATAGTAAGAAAGAATACATCGCATTGTTGCGAAACATGGCAGAAGGAGAAACCAGTAGGGAAACGACTTCATCATTTCCATGTCGACTTGGAACAATAGTATGCATCGATATTGAAGCGCCAAAAGAGTTTGCATCTACGCACTGAGACATGCTGCGGAAAGGAGGTTTGCAGCATATAGACTTGTGGTGTGACGGAAGCATCTATCCAACATGCATCATTAGAAATTCAACACCTCCATTCTCTAATCCAACAACTCTATTGAAGTTTGTAGGCAATGGAGTAAATGGATTGTATGGATACGTCTCAGCTCTTTTGCTAATGCAAATATGTACAAGAATTTATATCTACAAGAGGAGGCAAATAGAAGGCAAGATAAGATAGAGTGTGTGGCATTGAAGTAACTTCTAGAAAATGAGAAGGAAGAACATAAAAAGACAAAGGCAATGCTACTGAAAGCAAGGAGAAAAGGCATTGTATTAGGAGAGAGACTACGGAATAGAAAAATCTGGAACATTGCAGAGTTGAAGACTGGCTCTGGAGGATGTAAGCGCAGAATTCAAAAAGCAAGGTATGATGATATCTCATTGTTAACTTCGATTAATGAGCATCCAATTTGTTTAAACGCATGAACTTTTGGAACTTCTTCATTCGTTTAATCAGAAAAACATGTATGGTGGTTGGGATCATTTGAGGTATGGATTTTCTTATTTTGGTGTTAGTATTTGTTGAATATACATGTATATTTTTTAATAAACTTCTACCATATATCATTCTACTGTAATGGCAGGTGAATATAGAGGACCATGAAACACTTAATTGGGTTTTTCAACAGACAGATATACCCTCAACTGTAAGGAGTCAAATTTTAGGGGGTCATCTTCATGTTCCAGGCAAAGGTGATTTTCAAGTAGAATGGCATATGGCAGGTGATCTTGAGACATTGAAGTGTATGTACAATATCAGTAAAGGGGGTAACTCCAAATCTACTTGCTTGTATTGTAAACAACCAACCCATGTCTTGGATTTCAAATGGTGGAGAAGAGCACCCAATAGGGACAAGGAGGATCCAAATTTTAAAGCAGTTCTTGATATTCCATTATGCAATGTTCACATTTGCACATTGTATGCATTGTGTAGAATTATTGAGAAACTTGTTTTTCTACATATTGGATTTGCTGGAAACTTTAGCCTGAGGTGAAAACAAAAGAGGCAATACAATCATTGGAAGCGGTATTATCAGAAATTGGTCTACATGGTGGAGATATTCATATAACAAAAGATCTTAAGAAATCTACAAATGGTAAAGAGGTACCTATCAAGCCATCCATTGGTGGAGTAAAGGCCCGAAGGTTTTTATCACGTCCACAAAATACAACAAGAAAAGGGGGTAGACAATCACAATATGTATCCAGAACAAAATACAGTGTGTGGAATAAAATACTTGCCAGCTCCTCCTCCTTTTCCTCATATTCTTCCAAGTCATGACCTTGAGTAGACTTTTCAGAAACACCAAGCTCAACATAATGTAAATAAATGGCAAATGCAAAGCTCTCCTCCATAATCCTATAGCCCCTCTTGTGGAGATTGCAGATACCCTTGAAGCAGCAAGGAAGAACATCAAATCTCCTCTTCAATTGATACCTCAGCTTATCCTTTTGGCATATGTCCTTGATATGCACAAAAGCTTCATCCTTATTCACAATCCTTCCATTAGCTGCTGTCATTTGTCTAAACACCTCAAACTGGTCCTCCAAAAAGTGCTTGTGCCATTAGGAAAAAAGGGAACTCATTTTGGGGCCCTGTAAGAAATTCACGATTTTTTGATTTTTCTTCACCCAAAATCAGCAAAAATATTAAAGCAAGTACATGTAACTACAGAGATTCGCCAAAAAACGCGATTTGGTGTCAGTCTGGCAGCAGGTGATTCGGACATCCTCGACGCGTCCGGAGCGGTCCAAAACCCCCAAAACGACACCGAAAGCGCTGAAAACCGGCATCCGGAGGCTCGGAAAAGGCCGAAAAGGGTCGGCCACGAAAATTCGCTGGGAAAAGCGATTTGGTGTCAGTCTGGCTTTTCCGGGCCTGACTGACACCAAATCGCTTTTCCCAGCGAATTTTCCTAGCCGGCCCGTTTTTCGGGCCTATGGATGCCCGTTTTCAGCGCTTTCGGTGTCGTTTTGGGGGTTTTGGATCGCTTCGGACGCGCCGACGATGTCAGAAGCACCAAATTTTGCATTGAAAATCAAGCACCGAAGATGACAATATCAATTATAATAAATGAAAAAGATATCTTCTTTCAATGCAACTCGCCGTTCTCTATCTGAATATGACTTTTATTCTTTTTTCCTCCTATATTTATTATTTCCTCCATTGATTGGTTGAGGGATATTTTTCCTAAACCCTAAAAGGCCCCAAAATGAGTTCTGATTTTTGCTAATGTGAGACACAATGTTAGTCAATATCAAAGGAGTGTTGAACATCCGGTGAAATGTTGGATACTCCTTCTGGGCATTGGACTTTTGGAGAAACTCAAAAAGCTGTAGGTCTGGTGACTTTTTCTCTTCCAAAATGTTCCTTGGCTCACCCGATTTGATTACTCCTTTGCTACTGGTATTCTGCCTCTTAGCTGTAATGCAAAATACAATAGCAAAAATAAAAAATAATTCATATTTTCTCAAATAAAGAGGAGTAAATTCAAATAATGTTCACCTGGACTTTCCTCATCTTTGATAGAGTATTCTGACAAGTCCAATGTTCTCTTGGCTGGAGCATTGTCCAACACTATACATGCACATAAAGATAAACGGAGAGAAGAGAGAAAACGATTCATTATCCTTTTGGTCGGAAAACGTGATTTTGACATGTCTTTGCAGCCAGAACATTGAAATCCCGTTTCGTTGCGAAAAGAATGTAGTTAAAGGAGAGGACATAAAAGAATGTACTGGGGTTTCTGCTAGAAAACGCGATATTATGTCCCCTTAAAGCTTTCCATCAAAACAAACTTTTGATATTGGATCCCGAAGACAGCCATCAATACTCGGTATGGGCATTATGAATTCACGGTCATGCGGTTTTGATTGACAAATTCCCCAGCTACATTCAATCGATTAATGCAAGACATTCTCAGAGAATACTTGGATGATTTTGTTCTTGTTTTCTTTGATGATATTTTGATTTACTCAAAGAATGCAGCTGACCATGAATCTCATGTTAGAAGAGTTCTTGAGATCCTAAGGAAGCACCAACTCTTTGCAAAAAAGAGCAAATGCACTTTCTTTGCCGACCATGTTGAGAATACTTGGGGTTTCTGGTATCCAAAGATGGAATTTCTCCAGATTTTGCTGAAGTCCAAGCAGTCATAGATTTCTTCAAGGAAGGTGTAGAGGACTCATAGGCGCATCAGTTCGTACAGGCGATTTTGTGTTTCCTCTTGACATAGGTCATTTAAATATTTTGGGATTTGATGCTTGATGTAAACTCTATAAATTGAGGCATAGCCCTAATGAGAATTTGCTGGTTTTTGAGTATCCATGCCTACATTAATCTATTTGCTAATTATTCACTGATTACGTCTTAATCATTTGCTAATCACTTTGTTAATGATGTTGATTCTAGTGTTTGATCCACCATAGCTCATCATTTTGCTCAAATTTCAACATGGTATCAGAGCCATGCCTAGAATCAATTAGGTTTATGAGCCCATTAGTTAATTAATTAGGATTAGTAGATAATCAGCAAAAAAATCAATTTTTAGTGAGTTTTTCACCTTCCCCTTCACCCCCAGCCAGTGGAGGATCTCTGGCACCTTGCACACTCACAATTAGGGCATAAGCTTCTAGCATATCATAGCTAACCTCCTTGGCTTCAAGCCCATGAAGAAAACGCAGCAAACCGCCAAACGGACGAAGGAGAATTTAATGTTTTTTCCAGCGCGTTTTTTCTGAAGGGAACTGCAGATCTCTCCTTGCTTATATCAAATCCTTCTAATTCCTCTTAGCCCAAGGGGTAATCAAGCATTCTCTACAAGCTGGTGAAGACAGAATTGAGTTTCATCAAGTCTACAGTGAGATCCAAGCTCTTCATCAAATTTGCAGGTGACTTTGATAAAACAGAGATTAAGCTTTCATTATTTGGTCAAATCTTGTGTTTCTTGGCTTAATCCTCTACTAGACTCATTGCTATTGATGCCTTTGAAAGAATTTGAGCTCATTTGAAGTGGAAGGCACCAGATCTGGACTCCCCGCATACTCTGTTTTTTGCACACAAAACAGAGCATTAATTTGCTAATCAATGATTAATCAGGACTAATCACTGTATTTTGGTACAATTGAGGGTTCAAATTAACCATTAGGTATCTGATACAGATCCCTATAACTTCAGATTTCAAATCGGAGTTGGTTTGATACTCCAACCATCCCGTACAAATTGGTTACCCTCAATTTAATGTAATTTCTGGTGATTTTATGCTGATAAAATTGTTGTAATCATCTATTAAACACCAGATTGAGTTGTAAAAGGGTAGACATTGCCCTTGAATCTTGAAATTGGATCAAGAGGTAAGACCCCCTTCACATCACCATGAGTTCAGCACAGGAAATAGCCAAATTTAATGGGGAACAGTTTTATACATGGCAGACAAAAACCATGTATTTGCTGATGAGGAAAAATCTGTGGGGATTAGTTGAAGGGAGAGATGAATGCCCAGAGAGAGGGGAAAATGAGTGGAAGAGCAGGAATGAAAAAGCATTGGGACTTATTGCACTCAGTTTAAATGATGAAATCATTCATCACATCACAGGGATACAGTGGGCAAAAGATGCATGGGATGAACTCAATAAATTATTTGGTACACAAGCAAAAAATTCAAAGATAAATCTGTTAATGCAATTCTACAAATTGGACATGAAGGAAAGTGAACCTTTAATCACACACTTGAACAAATATAAAAGCATTAAGCAATAGCTGGCAGCTATTGGCAAAAAGGTACAAGATGATGAAGCATTAGCTGTACTTCTGAAGAGTGTGAACAAAGGAGATTATGAAAACATTGTAGCAACACTAAAGAATGTACCTGAATTGAAAATACACGAGATAGAAGCAGCTCTACTAGAGCAAAGAGAGCAGAGGCAAAGAGAAGAAAGGGCTCGACTCAACAGCAGGAGAGGAAAAAGCATTCTTCACCCGAGGAGGATTCTCTCGAGGACGAGGACGAGGAAGAGGCAGAGTAGGAGGGAGGACCTTCACTTGCCACAAATGTGGAAAGCCAGGACACATGGCGAGAGACTGCTACAGCAAACCCAGTGAAGAAGGAACGACATCGGCAAACTTCATGGAGGCTCCAAAGGAAGTGGAGTCGGATCATCTTTTCTGAGAGAGAGAGAGAGAGAGAGAGAGAGAGAGAGAGAGAGAGAGAGAGAGAGAGAGAGACCCCACAACCCAATGTAACCTGCCCCAATAAAGTAAAACCACCTCTGAGCCACCGATGATGTAGGCCATGTGGTAGATGTATGTGTGAGCACTTTAGTCAAGGTCGCGGGCACTTATAGTAGCCTTGGACACATAGAGAGAGAGAGAGTGTCAAGGACTATGGAGTTTAGGGACTTGAGGCACTGGTCGTGGGATATCAAGTAAGAGGGAAACTTGATACAGGGTCCAGGTGTGCTAGGATTATTCACTTGTATATTTCAACACTTGCATCAGTGAATGCAAGAATGGATGAAGATGATGCAGAGGCTGTTTTACTCACTGAGCGGTCAAGAAGGTGTATCCCACTTTAGTCACCACCCTGAAGAACATACCTAATCCCACCCTCGAAGGAGTTATCCAATCATGTCTTGATGAAGAAAAGAGGCCAAAGGGACCAGTTGAATCTTCACATGCAACCACTTCATCGACTATGGAACAAGCTTTGTCACATCAAGTGGTCAAAATAAAATATGCCCAATGGCATTGTAAAAAGGTGGGACACTTGGCAAATAATTGTTGGGTCAAATATCCCAACAAAATGAAATGTAACAAATGTAAACAAACGGGGAATATCACTTCTAAATGTCCTAACAAAGAGTCAGAGGCCAACTTTGTATCAGCCTCTACTTCTGCTGAGAAATTGTTTTAATTCTCAATGTAATCACACCTATATTCCAAGCCTTGTATGCCTAATGTTATAAAGGCATCCTATGGTCCAATACCACCTATTCCATCCTTCCATAGTTGGTATTGAGGGAGGGTATTAAGGGACTAAGGTTATGTAGAAGGGTGAGAGAAGGGTGTGAGTGTGAATGGACTTGAGGTCCACTTGTTCACCTATTTAAAGGTGAGGCCATGAGGCATTTTGTAAGTGAGCAAAGCCTAGTTGTATGCATAAACAACTTAATAAGCAAGAGCTTGTTCTTGTACTTTTTGAGTCTCTCCACTCCACACACTTGATCTAGCATGAGCACCACGTTTTCTCAACAAATATGAGATGCGAACCAGTATGATCACCTGGATTATTCAATGCCAGTGCATTGAATAAATCTCATGTTGCTCTTTAAAAGAGTATTTCTCAGCAAAGTTGACAACTAAGATCGTTATATCACTTTGGGAAGCTCAAGATACGGTTCTTAAACTATTGAGCTTGCCACCTATAGATGAAGTTATGCTTCACAAAGCTCCACAAATGTTTTCTGAACAAGGAAGTTAGGTCCATGCACGTCATATTCTTGACAATAAGATCCTTCATTTTCTTTTCATTTCCATCCTCATCAAAACTGTGCTAGTTTCTATATCCTCAAACACCTTGACAAAAACTTGCATCTCCTTCTCCCCATGCTCAAGTAAACAGAATAACACCACCATATTGTCAATGCCACGCTAACCACACTTTCCCATCAAACATGGTTGTGCATCAAACATGGAGTTTATAGGCTTGGAGAAGAGTATAAATTTTCACATAGCTGTAACACTATTGTAAGGATGTTTGACAGCTATGCAAGAAGCAAGTGATCCTCACACCCTCTATATTGAATAAGTACATGTGCATACTTACCCATGGATCCCATGGCGCATTAGATTAAGTAAATCCTTTAAAAACATCATCTATACATGCCAAATATAATAACAAGTATATCTATCTTTTAGCTTCCATACAAAATATGACTTGAGTCCCTCAATACTTCATAGAGAATATTCAACTTTGGATATTCCTCTTAGAATATTTTGTAGATCTCAACCTCCTATGATAGATTTTATAGAAAAGGAAAGGTTGAATCGTGAAAGTTTCCAACTTCTTTAACGTAGTGACAAGCATTAAAAACTTGAAAAGTAATTTAAAGTATTGACAAGTACTAAAAAGTAGTTAAAAGCAGTCAACAAGCACTACAAAGTAGTTAAAAGTAGTGACAAGCACTAGAAAGCACTACAAAGTAGTTTAAAGCACATAAAATCAGCCAATTGCTTTTTAAAGCAGTGACAAGTCTTGGAAAGCAGTTCAAAGTACCAAAACACATAAAAGCAACAAACTTCTTTAAAGCTTTGGACAAGAACCAAAAAGCAGTTAAAAGCACCAAAAAGCACATGAAAGTAGCTAACTCCTTTAAAGAAGTGATAAGTAGTGTAAAGCAGTTAAAAGCACATGAAAGTAGGCAGCTTCTTTGAAGCAGTTAAAAGCACTTCAAAGCAGTTTAAAGTACATGAAAAGCACTTGAAAGCATCCAACTACTTTAAAGCAGTTAGCAAACAGTTGGCAAGCATCCAACTACTTTAAAGCAGTTGGCAAGTGTCAGGTAAAAATCTGAAAAGTGTTTTGGGTCTGTGTACATATGGGATGCGTGATGTGTGAATAAGCTTTGCCCTGAATGCCTTGGCAAATGTATAGAGCGGGTGGTTTTGCAGTGAGCTAGTATATGCACGTGTTTTTTTGGGAGAAGATGCTTGAGATTGGAAGTTTTATTGCAGCAGTATGGTGTGCGGGTGGTTGCCAAATGTAGGGCACCGACGGAAATGGTCGGGTTTTGGTAAGTTATGATGCTGCTGATTATGAAGATGTGGGCAGCTATTGTTTTGGAAGGTCCGACGCGGCGTGTTAACCTAAAGCATAAGGAAAGGAAGAGCCCTTTTAGCATTAGTTGTGGCCATTATTGAGGCTTGAGAAAAATAAAAAAAAATATAATAGCATGGCCAGCTTGGGAATAGCTATGTGGAGGCCTTATTCGCTGCCAGCAGATGTTCAAGAAAGTTGGCAAAGGCGTGGAAGGTGGGTGAGCGAGTGGAAAAAGAAGAGGTGGCCGCCTAGAGAAGAGGCCCCCGGGTTCTGCAGAGACAGGCGAAGGTGTGTGAAGGCAACTGAAGTTGAAGGGCTGATGGGGCAGTCCCTGGTGAGAGAAGAGCTTGCTGGAGACTTGTGCACACAGACGCGGGGGTGTAAGAGGAGAGATGCCTTGCAGAGGCGCTGCAGCAGACGGGCATAGAGGAGAGTGAAGAGCCGTCTGGGTACAAGGGCTAGTCGTCAGCGAGACGGTGAAAGCGAGGGTGCTCTGGGGAGCTTGGAGCATAGCCGTAGGTGCAGGCGAAGAGCTGCAGAGCCTATTGAAGAGAAATGGTCGCCTCGACAGTGATGGGACCAGAGGCGAAGGGGCTGTGGGTTCTCGCGTGTGTGAAGCACCGGGTGCTGAGGCAGAGACGTGTATGGGTGACCTCGCCATGTAGTTGTGGAATGCCTGGCTAGTGATATGGCGGAACCAGAGAATAAAGGAGTGGCCGCTTCGAAAAAGTCAAGCTGTAGAGCCTGGTGAGATGCGAAGGTGGCCGACTGGAAGGTCAGACAACAGGTAAAGAACAGTAGCCAGGCTACAGAGGAAGCAGAGAAGGAGGGTTAGTTGGTGGGGCGCCCTCTAGTGAAGAGTGCAGGGACCAGGAGACAGAGGCTTGGTTGTCAGACACAAGGGTGAATTCCCTTGGCAGTAAATCCTGGCCAGAGTCCTGGTTTTTGGTGTATTTGCTGAGTTTGTTGAAATGTGGATGGTGCTGTGTGTTTGCTGAATGATCAGTTGTCTGTGCTGGTTTTGAGCTGTCTTTATGGTGTGGGTGGGTGGTGAATTGTGGAAAGTGTTCCAGCCGGTGGCTGGTGGTGCCCCCGTTCGTGTGTGTGTTTCCAAGTTTGGGAGGTGAAGGGCTATAGAGGCAGTGGTCTTTCTTTCTTTTTTTCACCTCACATTCTTCTGGTGCCCCCACTGAGGAGAGCTCAGGTAATTCTCTTACGAGGGTGTATGCCCCAGAGTGAGAGATTGAAGGAAGGTGTTTTTGGTTTTTCTTGGGATTTGAAGTGAAGCTTGGGGATTAAAATGATGTCGTATCCAGAGTTTTTTGGTGGTTCTGATGAAGATGTGGCAGATTTTCTGGAAAGGATGGAGGTTGCATGCATAAGCAATCACATCAATGAGCCGGTACAGGTATTGCGGCTGCTGAATATATGTTTGAAGGGAGATGCAAGGATATGGTACAGAGCTTATGAGGAGTCATTGAAGGATGCCGAGCCACGCATTTCTATGACTGAGGATGGATTGAAGACTGCACTTTTGAACAGGTTTAAGAAGATTGAGGATCCAGATAGAGTTTGGCATGAAGTGCAGGGGTTGATACACTGGGGGGCGAATTGGACCCAATCGATGATTATGTGAAGAAATTTTCTTTGCTATGGGAAACCTTGTGCAGGGCTTTGGGAGAGGATCAGGTACCTCTGGACATGATGAAGAAGGATCGTTTTATTACAGGATTGAAAGGAGGCATTCACTGGAAGGTTGAATTAAAGAAGCCCAGATCTTATGAGGATGCGGTGGAGATTGCCAAATCAAATTGCAACGAATGAACCAGCTGGGGATGGTTCCAGTAGCAGTAAGGCCTGAAATGAGAAGGGTAGAAGCGGTACCGATGAGAACCGTGCTGGAAAGAGTGCAACCGACAGAAGCTCAGGTGAATAATGCTATACCACAAGGGACAAAGGTAGCACCTACAGCTGTTACAGCTTCTGATGAAAGGCTTCAACAGGACATGAGGCAAATGGTGGATTGTATGAAGAATCTGAGTTTGAAAATGATGGAGAACACAGGTGGTGGACGTGGCCGAGGCAGAGGCTATAATCAGGAAGGGGTTGAAGGTCAGACAGCAGGCTATGGAAGTGGCCGTGGTTTTGGCAGGGGTAGACGGTTCATTCCTACATGCTGGAATTGTGGTGAACTTGGACATCTAAGTACAGATTGTGATAAGCCTCAGCGAATGGGGGGTGATATGTATCCCTTACCCTCTCAGATTCCCAACAGGGCGAATGATTATGGGATTGAAATTAAAGGTGAAGTAGGGACCAGTGGATTGACAAATGAGGAGAAAGGTAAAACTAAGGTGATAGATGTGGTCACCCTTGAGAAGACGAAGGAGACAGAAGCTGATGTGATGCCTTTGGGGAAACGGATGCCACAGGAAAGGGAAAGCAGGGATGCTGCAGGGCCCAGCAAGAAGGAAGGAGGGGATGTAAAGATCAAGCAGAAGAGAAAGTCTCGTAGGAAATTTCAGGTGACTGATTTTCCACTAGGGGTTGGGTAGGATAGCTACAATTTGCAGGAAGACATGCTGGAAGGAAAGCTAATATTACTTTTGGGCAATTGATAGAGTTAGCTCCCAACTTGAAATGTCAGTGAAAAAGACTTGTGAACCCGAGAGAGAAGGAGCCTACCAAAGTGATAGTGACTGTTCTATCTGTTCAGGAGTTGCCTGATATATGTCCTGTGGTGAATGTGTGGTACAAAGGGAAGAATCTGGGAGAGGCATACATAGATGGTGGTGTGCAAATTTGTGTAATCACATTAGCAGCTGTGGAGAGGCTTGGTCTTAATATTACTGAAGCGTCTGGATTCCGTATTCGGCTGGCCAATCACCAGAAGGTCAAATGCTTAGGTATGATCAAGGAGTTAGAATTGCAAGCTTTTGATGTAAAGGTGCTTGTGGATTGTCATGTTATGCCTGCAGGAATGGGTGCATTCCCCATCATTTTGGGAAGACCATGGCTGAGAGCGGTGAAGGTTGTTCAAGATTGGAGGAAAGGGGTCATTACTCTGTATGACAGGCTAGGGGATACAAAGCAGTTTAATATGGATAACCAGAAGCCTGTTCATGATGAAGAGGAAAGTGAAGCTGATTCGAGTGTTGATGATACGACTAGTAGTACCACTACTAGTGAGGGAACAGATGACACTTCATCCAGTGAGGAGGATGCAGACATGGATGCCCTGGTTATTGATGAAGAAGTGATGAGGTTGCCCAACAAGAAGAGGCCATACAGGAAGAATGCGAGGAGGTACAAGTGAATCATGAGCAAAGGTATGCATGTGATGTGAAAGAATATGCTTTAAAGTCTTTGGATGATGTACCTTTGTGGGATGTGGGATGGCAAACTATGCCTTGGGAAGATGACAGTGTTTCTTTGATCACCTGGAATAGAGATGTGTTGGTTACCGTGTATGATGCTCAAAGGATTGACGGAGGGAAACGTGGTCATATGCTTTCTGCTGATCATAAATGATTCAGCAGGCTAGGGGTTGGGCAAAGTATGTCAGGTAAAAATCTGAAAAGTGTTTTGGGTCTGTGTACATATGGGATGCGTGATGTGTGAATAAGCTTTTCCCTGAATGCCCTGGCAAATGTATAGAGCGGGTGGTTTTGCAGTGAGCTGGTATATGCACGAGTTTTTTTTGGGAGCAGATGCTTGAGATTGGAAGTTTTATTACAGCAGTATGGTGTGCGGGTGGTTGCCAAATGTAGGGCACCGACGGAAATGGTCGGGTTTTGGTAAGTTATTATGAAGATGTGGGCAGCTATTGTTTTGGAAGGTCCGGCGCGGCGTGTTAACCTGAAGCATAAGGAAAGGAAGAGCCCTTTTAGCATTAGTTGTGGCCATTATTGAGGCTTGAGAAAAATAAAAAAAATATAGTAGCATGGCCAGCTTGGGAATAGCTACGTGGAGGCCTTATTCGCTGCCAGCAGATGTTCAAGAAAGTTGGCGAAGGTGTGGATGGTGGGTGAGCGAGTGGAAAAAGAAGAGGTGGCCGCCTCGAGAAGAGGCCCTCGGGTTCTGCAGACAGGCGAAGGTGTGTGAAGGCGACTGAAGTTGAAGGGCTGCTGGGGCAGTCCTTGGTGAGAGAAAAGCTGGCTGGAGACTTGTGCAGATAGACGCGGGGGTGTAAGAGGAGAGACGCCTTGTAGAGGCACTGCACAGCAGATGGGCATAGAGGAGAGTGAAGAGCCGTCTGGGTACAAGGGCTAGTCATCAGCGACGGTGAAAGCGAGGGTGCTCTGGGGAGCGTGGAGCGTAGCCGTAGGTGCAAGCGAAGAGCTGCAGAGCCTGGTGAAGAGAAGTGGTCGCCTCGACAGTGATGGGACCAGAGGCGAAGGGGCTGTGGGTTCTCGCGTGTGTGAAGCACCGACGAGTGCTGAGGTGGAGATGTGTATGGGTGAGCCCGCCATGTAGTTGTGGAACGCTTGGTTGGTGATACGGCGAAACCAAAGAATAAAGGAGTGGCCGCTTCGAAAAAGTCAACCTGTAGAGCCTGGTGAGATGCGAAGGTGGCCGACTGGAAGGTCAGACAACAGGTAAAGAACAGTAGTCGGGCTATAGAGGAAGCAGAGAAGGAGGGTTAGCTGGTGGGGCACCCTCTGGTGAAGAGTGCAGGGACCGGGAGACAGAGGCTTGGTTGTCAGACGCAAGGGTGAATTCCCTTGGTAGTAAATCCTGGCCAGAGTCCTGGTTTTTGGTGTATTTGCTGAGTTTGTTGAAATGTGGATGGTGCTGTGTGTTTGCTGAATGATCAGTTGTCTGTGTTGGTTTTGAGCTGTCTTTATGGTGTGGGTGGGTGGTGAATTGTGAAAAGTGTTCCAGCCGGTGGTGGCTGGTGGTGCCCCCTTTCGTGTGTGTGTTTCCAAGTTTGGGAGGTGAAGGGCTATAGAGGCAGTGGTCTTTCTTTCTTTTTTTCACCTCACAAAGCAAGCAGTTGGCAAGCATCCAACCACTTTAAAGCATCCAACTACTTTAAAGCATTGTGACTACATTAAAGCACTTGGCAAGCAGTTGGCAAGCATCCAACTACTTTAAAGTAGTTGGCAAGCATCCAACTACTTTAAAGTAGTTGGCAAGCAGTAGTTGGCAAGCATCCAACTACTTTAAAGTAGTTGGCAAGCATCCAACTACTTTAAAGCAGTTGTTGGCAGGCATCCAACTACTTTAAAAAAGCAATTGGCAAGCATTGCAAAAAGCAATTAAAATTACTTAAAAGTAGCCAATTGCTTTAAAGTAGTTAAAAGCCAATTGCTTTAAAGTAGTTAAAAGCACATGAAAGTAGGCAATTGCTTTACAATTGTTTAAAGCACTACAAAGTAAAATAACTTGAAAGTAGCCAATTGCTTTAAAGTAGTGGTAAGTAATTTAAAGGAGTTAAAATCACATGAAAGTAAGCACTTCAAAACAATTAAAAGCACATGAAAGTAAGCACTTAAAAGCAGCCAACTTCTTTGAAGCATTGATAAGCATTGCAAGGAAGTTAAATACACATGAAAGTAGCCAACTTCTTTAAAGAAATTTAAAGCACTTCAAAGTAGTTTAAAGCACATGAAAATCACTTGAAAGCAAACAACTGCTTTAAAGTAGTAACAAGCAGTCGACTGATTTGAAGTAGTGACAAGCAGCCAACTACTTTAAAGTAGTGACAAGCATTGCAGTCGACTGATTTGAAGTAGTGACAAGCAGCCAACTACTTTAAAGTAGTGACAAGCATTGCAAATCACTTAAATGCACATGAAAGTAGCCAACTGCTTTTTTAAAGCAGTTTAAAGCACATGAAAAGCACTTGAAAGTAGCCAATAGCTATGAAGAATTATCAAGCATTACAAAGCAATTAAAAGCACATAAAATTAGCCAACTACTTTAAAGCAGTTTAAAGCACTTCAAAGAAGGTAAAAGCACTTAAAAGTAGCCAACTACTTTGAAGTAGTGACAAGCATTACAAACTAGTTAAAAGCACATGAAAGTAGCCAGTTACTTTAGACAAGCACTTAAAAGTAGCCAACTACTTTGAAGTAGTGACAAGCATTACAAACTAGTTAAAAGCACATGAAAGTAGCCAGTTACTTCAGACAAGCAATGGCAACAGCAATCAAAAGCATAGGAAAGAATTGAACTACATTAAATAAATCAAAGAAGATTGCAAAACACATGAAAGAAGCAAGTTACTTTAAAGCACTGACAAGCACTGTAAAGCAAATAAAAACGCTAAAAACCACAGGAAAGAAGCCAAATGCTTTCATACATTAAACGACCATTGTAAACTAACTAAATGCATGTGAAAGGAGTAAAGGTCTATGTAAAGCAATAAAAAGCACTATAAATATGTATTTTGAAGCACATGGAAAAGTAGTCAATTACTTTGAAGCATTAGCATCCATAGTAAAGCATTGAAGGCACATAAAAGTAAATGCTTTAAAGTAGTTCAAAGTAATAACTAACCCGAGTCTCATCAATGAGATGAACTAGATGCATCCATAGTAAAGCATTGAAGGCACATAAAAGTAAATGCTTTAAAGTAGTTCAAAGTAATAACTAACCCGAGTCTCATCAATGAGATGAACTAGATGCTTCATGACACATCATTTTCCAACCCACTGGTGGAAAAATTCTTTCATGTTTGGAGAGGCCCAAGTCATTGATTCCCAAAAGTTAAAGACAAGATCCTCAACCATAGGTGTAACTTCAATAGTACATGGCTATTTTTAACATGTGGATAAGGGTAGCACTCCATCCTCTCTATTTGATAAATGCACTTTTGTTGTGAATACAGGTTCCTCTTATGAACTTCCAATACCTTTGCGGCTTTGGCAACTTCCAATATGTTATCATCAGAATTAGCTACCATCACGAGATATTATCTCTTGAATAAGAGCTCTTCTAATGATCATGGAATATTCACTTTATTTGAATTGCTAACGGATATTTGAAACCAATGTTGTTTCAATGGTTTGTTGTGGAGATTATAAATCCTTGAATGTAGGTTAGAGGATGAGTTGCTAAAAGAGCCCTTTTTGAGTATTTAATTCCATCCCCATATTCTGTAGTTCAAAACCTTTCTAAAAATCTGGGCTCTTCTCTTGTCATTTGACATGAATGATCAGCTCATGAGCAATTTCCTTGTCTCAGCTCCATGACTCTATTTTTTTGGCAACCCAATACTATCTTACATTGAATTTTACATTAGCATTGAGGTTCACCATCTTCATGTTCATCCACATCAAAGCACTCAAAAAGGAGATTAATTAATAAGATTAAATTTTAGTAACAAATGACAAATATCATATGTAAGAAGAATCAAAGTAGATTAATCAATGATATAAAATTTTAGTAACAAATAACAAATATAATATGTAAGAAGAATTAAAGGAGATTAATCATTGATATGAAAGTTTAGTAACAAACAACAAATATAACATATAAGAAGAACTACATGAGATTAATCAATGATATGAACATTTAGTAATAAAAAATAAATAATGTATATAAGAAGAATTAAAGGAGCTATGGAAAAAACTTACCAGCACAATTTTCATCCATTTTTATCTTGTAGCCTGGATGCCCATTTTTATCTTGTAGCCTGGATGCCCATATAAATATGAAAAACCAACTAGATTTTTAATAGAAAAACCACATGCCATAAGTGTGTGTGTGTGTGCTTTTGATTTATACTAATAACATATCCACAACCGAACAAAAAATTTGAGAACTCAAGCTGTCTTGATAAATTAAATATTAAACATGATTACATAACAAAGTATTCTCTACAATAATCATGTTATTAGTTATGAGAGACTATGTCTCAAATAGTAAACTATGTGTCTTAGAGCTTAAACTACGAGACATTTGAGAGGGTAGAACTTCTTACCTACATCCATCCAACACAGACAAACAAATAGTCAGCCTGTGTGTGTATTATAGGTGTCTTATGACCTACCACATGTTATAGATGTCACTAAAAGACCCCAATGTTTAAGCTAAGGTTGGGTTAATTAGTCCCATTATTATTGTCAAAACCAAAGGTCAATTCTCAAAATTCGGATAGATAACCCATACATCTACCATGTGGTCATCCATAAGAAATGTAATGCAGAGTAATCCATATAGTGGAAAGGCCAATGGGTCTTATACATCCATGCCCATACCATTCAAACTAGTCATTCATTCTATTTCTAGGGGACCACCACTGTTGAAATATACAAGTGAATAGGGTGTGTAAGGGAACAAGCCCTTAGCAAGAGGCTGTAAAAGAGAATCTATAAATGAGTGAGAAGCTTTGAAAAGGTGAGAAGTATCTACTAGGAGAGAATAAAGGGTAGCATGAGAAGATTTAGGAGATGTGGAGATATTCTGGGAAGAGGTGGAGAGAATCAAGCAAAAGAGGTGGAGTGAATCAAGAGAGATCAGTGGGATTAGATGCTTGGATGTAAGCTCTATAAATTGAGGCATTGGTCTAATGAGATTTTTTTAGTTTTTGATTATCCATGCCTACATTAAGCTATCAGTTAATTGCTCACTAATCACATCTTAATTATCATTTAATCTCTTTTCTAATGATGTTGATTCTAGCATTTGATCCACCATAGCTCATCACATTGCTGTAAATTCAACATGGTATCAGAGCCTAGCTTAGAATCCATCAAATTTATGAGCGCATTATCTTGCTAATCACCTAGCTAATCAAGATTAGTAGATAATCAAGTTTTTTTAACCTCTTTCTTCAAAGAGCTTCTGTACCCCCCAGTTGGTTGAGGGGCTTGATCTCCCTCCACCCTTAACAATAGGCTTCAAGCCTTTAGCCACACATAGCCACAAGTCTTATGCTCCAGCCCATCAACACAATTCATCAAACCGCCGAGTGCTGCACTGCAATTTGTGAATTTGCCAGCGCCTTTTTTTTGAAGAGAACTGGAGATCTACACTTACACAGAAGACATTTCTCTAATTCCTCTTGGCCCTAGGGGTTTTGATTTCATCAAGTCTATAGTGAGATCCAAGCTCTCTATCAAATCTGCAGGTGACTTTGGTAAAACAGAGATTAAGCATTCAATGTTTGGTCAAATCTTGTCTTTCTTAGCTTAATCCTCTAGTAGACTAACTGCTATTGATGGCCTTGAAAGGGGTTGAGCTCATTTGAACTCTAAGGTCCCAGATCTGGACTCCCCGCATACTCTATTTTTTGCACACAAAATAGAGGATTATTTTGCTAAAATCAATGATTAATCAACACTAATCACTATATTTTGGTACAATTGAGGGTTCAAATTAACCATTGGTTATCTGATACAGATCCTTATAACTTCAGATTGTAATTCGGAGATGGTTTGATACTCCAACCATTCTCAGTACAAATTTGTTACCCTTAGTTTAATGTAATTTCTGGTGAATTTATGCTGATAAATCTATTGTAATCATCACCTAAACACCAGATTGAGTTGTAAAAGGGTAGACACTACCCTTGAATCTTAAAATTGGATCAAGAGGTAAGACCCCCTTCACATCATTCATGAGTACGGCGGCACAAGAGATAGCCAAATTTAATGGGGAGCAGTTTTATACATGGCAAACAAAAACCATGTATCTGCTCATGAGGAAAAATTTGTGGGGGGCTAGTTGAGGGAAGAGATGAATGCCCAAAGGTGTGTGGGGAAAATGAGTGGAAGAGAAGGAATGAGAAAGCATTAGGACTTATTGCACTCAGTTTAAATGATGAAATCATTCATCACATCACAGGGATACAATGGGCAAAAGATGCATGGGATGAACTCAATAAATTATTTGGCATTCAAGCAAAAAATTCAAAGATAAATCTGTTAATGCAGTTCTACAAACTGGATATGAAGGAAAGTGAACCTTTAATCATACACTTGAACAAATATAAAAGCATTAAGCAACAACTGGCAGCCACCATTGGCAAAAAGGTAGAAGATGATGAGGCACTAGCAGTGCTTTTGAAGAGTGTGGACAAAGGTGAATATGAAAACATTGTAGCAACATTAAAGAATGTACCTGAATTGAAGCTACACAAGATAGAAGGAGCTCTACTAGAGCAAGAGACCAGGGTTAAAGAGAAGAAATGGCTGGACTCAACAGCAGGAGAAGAAAAAGCATTCTTCACTCGAGGAGGATTCTCTTGAGGACGAGGACGAGGAAGAGGTAGAGTAGGAGGAAGGACCTTCACTTGCCACAACTATGGAAAGCCAGGACACATGGCAAGAGACTGCTACAGCAAACCCAATGGAGAAGGAACAACATGGGAAAACTTCATGGAGGCTCCTAAGGAAGTGGAGTCAGATCATCTTTTCTGAGAGAGAGAGAGAGAGAGAGAGAGAGAGAGAGAGAGAGAGAGAGAGAGAGAGAGAAACCCCACAACCTAATGTAACCTGCCCCAATAGAGTAAAACCACCTCTGAGCCACCGACGATGTAGGCCATGTGGTAGATGTATGTGTGAGCACTTTAGTCAAGGTTACGGGCACTTGTAGTAGCCTCGGACACATAGAGAGAGAGAGAGTGTCAAGGACTATGAGTTTAGGGACTTGAGGCACTGGTTGCGGACTACCAAGTAAGAGGGAAACTTGGTATAGGGTCCAGGTGTGCTAGGAGTATTCACTTAAGGGGAGGTGTTGAAATATACAAGTGAATAGGGTGTGTGAGGGAACAAGCCCTTAGCAAGAGGCTATAAAAGAGAATCTGTAAATGAGTGAGAAGCTGTGAAAAGGTGAGAAGTATCTACTGGGAGAGAATAAAGGGCAGCATGAGAAGATTTAGGAGGTGTAGAGATATTTTGGGAAGAGGTGGAGAGAATCAAGCAAAAGAGGTGGAGTGAATCAAAGAGAGATCAGTGGGATTAAATGCTTGGATGTAAACTCTATAAATTGAGGCATTGGCCTAATGAGAATTTACTGGTTTTTGATTATCCATGCCTGCATTAAGCTATCAGTTAATTGCTCACTAATCACATCTTAGTTATCATCTAATCTCTTTTCTATTGATGTTGATTCTAGCATTTGATCCAAGATAGCTCATCACATTGTTGCAAATTCAACAACAACATGTCAGCATACTTAGCCCACTACCATATTCCACATAAGTGATTTATGATATTTTGCCTTAGAATGCAAAGCCCAAATATTTGAAAAAAGAAAGAAAGGGAAGGAACCATAAGCAACCAAATATCTATCACATAGCTAAGTTCTAGTAATAGATATAAATGCACCACTCAGTAGATCCAACTCACAATATATCCTCTCAGGAGCATCAACCGTTTATAGAAAACAAGATGTATATCCCACTACTAAAAAATATATAAAAAATAATTCAAAGTGCCTGGTCAAAATTCAGCCATGTTGCCGTAGGCAGCATCACCCACATGTGTCCGACAGATAATGCAATGTTTGATTTATTAGTAATTCTAAAAATCCAAGAGCATGCCATACAGTTATCTCTGCAACAACCACGCAAGCGTCTATGTATCCATAAGCCCTCAAAAAGTAATATTTTTAGCAATATATAATTCATTGGTTATGGCCAGATTAAGAGTTATTCAAAACAACACGCTAGCTTTGAGATTCAGTTAGTACAGGAATTCTAATATCCTACTTCAACATTAAGTTAAGGCTAACTAGTTAGTTTATCAAAAAAAGTGAAAAGCCCCCCAAAAAACTCATTAATCAATGTGCATCATGCATTTTAATATAACCCCATAATCTAGAATGTCAAGGGTTATTTGATATCTAAAACCTACCATGAGAAATGCCATCATCAAATATATACAAAAGAATTTGTCAACCCCAGTAATCATCAGAATTTGCAGAGGTGGAAATGAAATAATGTATGCCCAAAAAATGTAAGTACAATTTTTGGGTTAAGACAATCTCGTAGAGTTTAAGGATGTAAACATCGATTATGCATACAAGTTTTTTAGATTGGATATAGCGTTTAGGAAAATTCCCCAGCATCTCTAAGTTAAAATGACTCAAGAAATGATAGTATGTAGATGCCATTAAAAAATCCAGAATATGGGATTCAGGAACATCATTATCCCAAAAAGTGCAGAGACTACCCTAGGTAGTAAAGAGAATAGGACTCAGATAAAAAGTACCCACTTACCTGAGCCAAGTAACACTGCTGTATGCCATTAAAGGAGGATCCTTCAGTAATCTTTGTGCAGAGCTCCCCTATATCACGATTTTCCAGGCCATACCCAGAGTGGTAAAGCCCCATAAAATGGGTACCGCCAAAAGAGAACTAAAACTAAGGCATTTATCTCTTAAAAACCTAAGTCATTGTGAAGATAAGCAATCCTGTAAATGTGTGTGTGTGTGTGTGTGTGTGTGTTGTTGAGAAAACATGGTGCTCATGCTAGATCAAGTGTGTGGAGAGGAGAGACTCAAAAAGTACAAGAACAAACTCTTGCTTATTAAGTTGTTTATGCATACAACTAGGCTTTGCTCACATACAAAATGCCTCATGGCCTCACCTTTAAATAGGTGAATAAGTGGACCTCAAGTCCATTCACACTCACACCCTTCTACATAACCTTAGTCCCTTAATACCCCCCCTCAATACCAACTATGGAAGGATGGAATAGGTGGTATTGGACCATAGGATGCCTTTATAACATTAGGCCTACAAGGTTTGGAATATAGGTGTGATTACATTGAGAATTAAAACAATTTCTCAGCAGAAGTAGAGGCTGATACAAAGTTGGCCTCTGACTCTTTGGTAGGACATTTAGAAGTAATATGCCCCGTTTGTTTACATTTGTTACATTTCATTTTGTTGGGATATTTGACCCAACAATTATTTGCCAAGTTTCCCACCTTTTTACAATGGGCACATCTTACTTTGACCACTTGATGTGACAAAACTTGTTCCATAGTCGATGAAGTGGTTGCATGTGAAGATTCAGCTGGTCCCTTTGGCCTCTTTTCTTCGTCAAGACATGATTGGATGACTCCTTCGAGGGTGGGATTAGTATGTTCTTCAGGGTGGTGACTAAAGTGGGGTATGCCTTTTTGACCGCTTTGAGTAAAACAGCCACCGCATCATCTTCATCCATTCTTGCATTCACTGATGCAAGTTGAGCCGCCATAAGGCCCTTCAAGTGAGAGATGAAGGCTACAATGCCCTCTCCCTCTTTGAGTTCCAAGCTAAAGAATTCGATCTTGAGTGAGATCTTGGAATTCTTACCACGAGCTCCATAGAGCTTATCAAGCTCATCCCATTTCTCCTTTGTAGTCGGAAGCTGGTCCACATGGTGGATGAGTGCCTCAAGATGAAGCATGATGATGGCTTGTGCCCTCTCATCATCTTCAACATCTTCAGCCTTTGCTCGATCAATCACCTTGGTGCCGGAGATGAATGGCCAAAAACCTTTGGACATCATCTTATACTTGTTGACAAGGACTTGCCAAGTCTCCCGAGAACTTCTTGATTTGAGTGTCCTTTGACATTGGGTGTTTGAAAGAGATTATGAGAGAGTGAGGGGCTGATTATGAAGAGAAAAAACTAAAAATTTATGATATTTTAGGTTTAATTAGAAAGAGAGAGGCTTATTATAGTGCAACAACCCTAATTGAGTTGAGAATGTTGCATAAATAGGAGATTAAAATAATAATTTTATGATTTAGCACTTAGGGTTTGTGCTTAATTACTAATTTTTAATGAGGGTTGGCTTCATTAGTGTTAATGAACACTTTGGTTGGTGATTAAGATCACCATTAGTGTGTATAAAACATAATTAGTGCTAAAAAGCACATTTTTAGTATCAAATGACACTTATTTTGGTGATTAACTCACCATTAGTGTTTAATAACACTATTAGTGTTTAAGAACACTTTCCCTTTGCTGGATTAACAAAGTTATTAGTGTTAAACAATACAATTAGTGCTTAAAAGCACACTTTGAATCACTTTGAAAGCTTAAAGTTTGATGTTGATGTTGAAGCTTGTTGAGCATGAGGCTTATGGCTACCTCATGTGGATGGGAGCTCTTCAAAATCAAGAGAGAACTTAGCAACAAACATTCACACCACAACTTGAGTGATTAGAGCAAGGGAGGAGATGATTGAGCAAAAAAAAACCTCCAAAAATCAAGCTTTAATGGAAGCTTGAATGAGAAGATGAAAGTGGTGCCTGGTTTTTTTCGTGTAGCCGTCGTGTTGATCCACCATTTGAGCTATAAATTGAGCTGTGGACCCTTCACTCAGTGGGCTACACAAGCCCTATGGCTATGCATGCTATTATGCATGCATAGCCATAGGGCTTGCGTAGCCCACTGAGTGAAGGCTACACAAGCCCTATGGCTATTATGCACTGTAGACGGCAAATTCGACGTACGATCTGGACTGTAGCAGAAAACGGTGCCGACACACACAGAAGGTAATGCCGCAGCGACGAGTGGCTCAATCTTCAAATTGTCAGTACGTTCATGAACGCCTACACCTTCTCTACATCTCCCATGAAGAAACTTTTAAGAGATATGCTCTCTACAGCCTGCTGCTCTGCTGCTGGAAGGCCTCCACCATGAGAGGGTTGAGCTCCACACAAGAAGGATAAGCAAAAAATGGATATTTTTGACCTGATCTACACAAGTGGTTCAAATCACCTAAGCTCTAGATACCATGTTGAGAAAATGTGGTGCTCATGCTAGATCAAGTGTGTGGAGAGGAGAGACTCAAAAAGTACAAGAACAAACTCTTGCTTATTAAGTTGTTTATGCATACAACTAGGCTTTGCTCACATACAAAATGCCTCATGGCCTCACCTTTAAATAGGTGAACAAGTGGACCTCAAGTCCATTCACACTCACACCCTTCTCTCACCCTTATACATAACCTTAGTCCCTTAATATGTGTGTGTTTGTGTATGTGCAAACGTGTACATGCATTCATAAATGTGTGTGTGTGTGTATGTGTATTTGAAGTGAATTAAATGTATCCCATGCAATTTCATATAACCTTCATCTCACAACATAAATTGGATACATGTATTGAACATATACGTCACATCATCCATTAAATAAACTCTCTACCTTATACATGTATTGAACATATACCTCACATACATGTATTGAACATATACCTCACATCATCCATTAAATAAGCTCTCTACCTTATACAAAGGCATTAAGACATGCCGTCTTTTGCAATGTCATAAAAAATAATGAAAGTCCAAATATATTCAGTATTCAAATACGTAGGCATTTCTATTATAAAGATGTAAGTTGGTTAAGATCAAAACTACTTGGAATGTGTGTGTGTGTGTGTGTGCGTGCGCCACCCCCACCTGGGTACCATACACATTGAGGCAATAGGCCCAATGAGGATGGGCTTATTGCCTTAGAAACTTGACAAGAAGATATGGATCAAATTTAACCCAGACATTCCACCATAATCCTCAAAACATTAGCTTTCTTGAAACTATTGTTACAAAACTTATTAATTTAGAGACATCTTCAAAGGCAACAAAATGGTTAGCTCAAGAGTATAAAATCACGTGGAAATGGCTCAAAAACGTTGTTATAAGTGCCTGAGTAAAGGGACAATTACTTTTTCTCTTGACAAATTCTGAGGGTGTAATTGGTAGTTTTTCCCTTTTCAAGGTATACCATGTAACACAATTACTAATAAAAGGACTTAGGAGTGAAATTTCAATATTTAGATATCTGGTTTTTGTGAAAAAGAAGGTTTTCCCAGAGTTTAGCCCATTTAACTAGGTAGGTTCGATTGAAATGAGGTCAAATGGATAAATTTCTTTGAGAAGTGACGTAAATATAGGATAATTAAGATTAAGGATATCATCCATATATCTAAAGGAATGTATGATGATTTCTAGAATATTGTTATGAGCAATGTTTGCATGAGAAGCAAAAAAGAAATATTCAAAGTAAGTAAAATAAATATTACACATAACCAGGGAATGGGAAAATCCCATGGGAATACCAATACCTGAGATCCTAGTTGAACAAAATTGTGATTAAAAAGCCAAAAGAGGAAATGTTGAATTTCTCCTGCATCAATTGTCCTTGGAAATACTGCTGATTGTTTTTTAACCCATCGTGCATTGCCATGACATAGAGAAACCTTAGAGAAGCCATCTTCCTTTCTTTTGTGAAATACCATATTACAAACCTTGTATAGAATGTTCATAAGGCCAGCATCTCCAATCAATGGTATATTTTCATAACATTGTTGTGTGGTGTCTTAAGTGAATATGTGAAAGATGGATTCTAGAAGGTTTAAGATTACCTAAGTTGCATTTCTTGTGATCCAAAAAGGGTTTAAATGGATACCTAAAAAAACTTTAAGTTCTTGGTGCTTTATCCCATAGATCGTACGGAAGTCACAAACAACCAGGTTAAGGACACTAGTAATGATAGAAGTAATTTATGTGAAGATGCCATTGGCTGCATTAGAAATCCATCTAAACTTGTTCTTATGGATTTTAAAAGTAGGAACAAGCACCAGTAATCTAGTATTAAGTAATTCAAAATGCATGCCCCTAAGTTCTTCTTATAGACCTTTAGCAATCTCAAAAGGATTACCTGAAAGATCATAAAATTATTCGTTGTGGATAGCCTTTTCTTCTCCTAGCCTCATATGCAAGATGTTTGCAAATGGTAGATACATTATTAGGTGCTTTATCTAGCCCAATCACCATGCAATTTTCTAGTAGGTGTGATGAATAAAGCATGAAGTGAGGGTTAGTCCATGAATTCTCATTTGAAAGCCATTTATTAGGAATCCCATTGATTTTATCCATAAAAATGTGAGGGATTATCGTAGTAATCTTATTAAGTTGTGAAGACTCCAATTGGAGTTTGTTGGTGGCAATGTTAGCAAGACACTTTAGTAAGACACTGATTGCCATATGTGAATTGAGCGGTTCAACATGGATGTTATTTAACCCTTTTGCTAGAATATTTCTAGTATTCATATTTGAAATAATATTAAGATCTACCATGCAAACATGTGAACAAAAATCAATAAACTCTTTTGTAAAAGTCTAAAAATTAGAATAGAAACATGGAGGACTCCTTTGTTCTCGTAAAAAATCCTGCCTGCAAAATAATTTCTTGAAACATGTAGTATACTTCCATCCATTTTTAAAATTTTGAAAAACATCATGATTTCCAAAGACTAAATCAAAGGCAAATAGAAATACTTCCATAAGTGAAGCATAATCCAAAAGTTTATTCACAAATAGGAAAAATGAAAGAAATTATCTTTTTGTACATCATCCTTGGTATAAAGCATTCGTCTCCTAGTGGTGCGAATTTTTTAATTTTGTTAATCATGAAATCAAGAATTACAAGTCATGAAGATTACGGACAGGGAAACCATGCCCACGTCCTTTAGAAGTAAAAGATTTAGATTTACTTCTAGTAAAACTAAAGCCAGAAGAGGGGGAGAGAAAAGAAGTAAAAGTACTAGGAGTACCAAAAGATGTGATAGGCTTCTTTCTCAGTGGGAAGGAAGAGGATTCAATATCAATACATGGGTTCAACAGAGAATTTATAAGCTTAATGCCTTTAAATTATCCATAGCTAGTGAGTATGGTACCTGGCTAAGTACCTTTTAATTCAATTACATCCAATATAATCTGTCTAGACTGTAGAAAGGCAATCTGTGCCAAGACCAGATTCCTAGCTTGTCCACCTATCCAAGAACATAGAAGAGAAAGATGGAAGACTATTGGCTTATCTGAAAATAAATCTTCCAAAAGTGATTTAGAACAAACCAAATGGCATGGTCAAACCAGATGATACTAGAGTCACAAGAGGCATTAGGATCGATAAATTTACATGCACACTTTAGATAGGGTCTATAAATATTCTAGATAGTTTTTTACTAATATTATACATTGGCTTTAGTGAAGGTCATAGTACCTTTTGTCTTGCCATAGATGCCCACTAGTGTGATGAACATTTAGAAGGGTCCAAGAAGCTCATAGAAAAAGGTGATTTTAGAAGCTCTCCTTGTTCCATATATTGAACTCCTTTGATAACATGGTTTTTGCATTCTTCAAGGATGGACACTGGTAGATTGGCAAGGTAAATCTAGTTTATGCTTGAATAGGTGCAAGAAACCCTTTATTTGCTAAATGAAAAGATGCATGGGAGAAGAGAGCTTGAGCTCTTGCAAGCACACACACACTCACAAAACCCTAAAAGAGAACACACAAGGTGAGAGGCTAAAAATCTTCTTCTTCTTCACACAACACTCAACACACCATATACAAAGATAAGGGTACACACCATATGAAGAGGTACTCAACCAAATACATACTAGGGTTCTCTATAGTGTGAACCCAACTAAATGAGCTGGCGCTATAACTATGCCAGTCTCTAGAATGGCTGTCACATAGCCTGTCGTCCCACTGGCCGCATATCACCCATGATCTCACCAACCATGCCAGTGGTGTAAGTGTGGGGCCTATCCCCCAGGCGGGTCATCAGTGTCCACCGCCTCACTAGATGAGCTTGATATCTCAACACTCCCCCTCGAGCTCAACTCCATCTCATGTACACCAAGCAAAGCCTTGAATCTCGGGAGCTTCTCCTTACCCAATGCTTTGGTGAAGATGTCAGCGACCTAATCCTGTGTGGTGCCGACATAAACAAGGTCAACGTCTCATGCCAAAACCTTCTCTCTGACAAAATGGTAGTGGACCTTTATATGCTTTGTGCGAGCATGAAAAACTGGGTTCCTGGCCAATTGTATGCTGCTAATGTTGTCATAGAAAATGACAACTTGTCTATCCACTGATAGACCCAAATCTGCTCACATAGCTTTCTCAACCAAGCTACCATGACTTGTCATGTGGTTCGAAGCACTTGAATCAATGTACCATACATCATCTTTATGTGCTGCTGTAACATTTTCAGACATGGCATTAATGACATGCTGCATAACAAACAACCTTTCATTATCCTCATTGTTTTTGTTCAAGGATGCATAACTGTTTTGGTGCAATTTTCCATTTTGCATGTCAACCTGCTTCTTATAACAATCTACCTGCACATGTCCACGCTTACCACAATAAAAGCATCCACGTGTATCATTATACTACCTTTGCCAATTTCCATGACCTCTTTGACTCCCCTTGCCTCTGAATTGGCCTCTTCCACCTGCATGTTGTTGTTGTTGTTTGTGAATTCTGGGACTATTGTTGTTGTTGCTTCTGGCCATAGTTCTGATTACCTGTTCAGCCACCTCCTTGGCCGTGTCCACGGCCTCCTCTACCTCGTCCTCTTCCTGAACTTGTGTAGAACGCGTGTTGCTCTGAACTGTTTTTGTTTTGTGAAGACTCTTGGTCTTCATCCAAGCTCTTCTCTTCTATAATTAACATAGACACCAAATCTGTGAAATTGGGAATGTTTTCTCGAGTCTAAATAGACGTCTTGAATGCCTACAATACCCTTGATCTTCAATGCATAGTCATTCACAGACATACTCTTTTTCTCCACAGTATGAAGTTCATTCTTCAACTGTATCTTTCGTGCCTTGGTATTCGTTTCATAGAGTTTTACCAAGGTGTCCCATGCCTCCTTGGGGGACGTGGCATCCTGTATGTGCCCAATCATGGTGCTCTATATATTGATAGAGAGCCAATACATAACTTTTTTGGCTCCTTGGTTCCAATCCTTGAACTCTTTCACATCTGCAGCAGTCGGATTGATCTTCGATATCTCCAGTGCCTCTTCATGCTCACCTTTTATGTAGTCCCAGTAACCCTTTCCCATCAGGAAATTTGTCAATGTGGACCTCCAAGCATGGAAGTTGTTCTTGTCAAGCTTCTCAGCAACAATCTGGTTTATGCCATCATTTGACATCTTTCCAGACACACAAATTTACCAGAAACAACACTGGTTTGTCCTGCACAAACTGCTATATTTTCTGCAAAGCGATACTGTACTACACTCAAATGTCACAAGCAATGGCCTCAATGTGCATACATACACCCAATGGTAACTATTTTACCTCCTTGCAACACACACAATGTCTGTAGCATAACCAATCTGTCTTCTTGCAGTTCTTAAAAGAGAGTTATACATAGAATCGATGACTTACCCGCAGTGCTTAAAATCGCCTGCTTTTTCCAAAAAATGGAGGTCCTAACGTGCTCGAAACGCGTTTTTGACCCGAAATTTGTAGTCTGATACGACATTAAAGTTGCCCTATAGCTTTACTCCCGCGAAGAAAGCTCCTCAATCAGAGATCGTTTGCCGGTGCCTCCCGTAGAGCTCCCGATAAGGGTGTAGTTGCCAACACAAATAGGAAAGAGTAGATGAAGCTCTTACCCTCGTACCGCTTCCTGTACTTCTCTTGCTTGCAGCTCAGCCCTTAGCGTGAACCAGGCTCTGATACCATGAAAAGATGCAGAAGAGAAGAGAGCTTGCAAGCACACACACACTCACAAAACCCTAAAAGAGAACACACAAGGTGAGAGGCTGAAAATCTTCTTCTTCTTCATACAACACTCAACACACCGTATACAAAGATAAGAGTACACACCATATGAAAAGGTACTCAACCAAATACATACTAGGGTTCTCTATAGTGTGAACCCACTTAAATGAGCTGGCTCTATAACTATGCCAGTCTCTAGAATGACTGTCACACAGCCTCTCATCCCACTGGCCGCATATCACCCATGATCTGACCAACCATGCTAGTGGTATAAGTGTGGGTCCTATCCCCTAGGCGAGTGTCCATGGGTAGACTTTAGATACTTTTGGGACCGATTTTAGCTGAGAATTAGGCATGGTGCACATGCTTGTCTGGAATGATTTGAGAGCTTCCAAAGCAGCAGGATCCCTACTAAAAAAATTTCCAGTCAAGGGAACATTAGGAGTGGAAGGAGCTACTCTAGAAAGGAAGGCTCCAACCTACATTTCTTTCTTAGAAAAATTGAAATGTTGGCACCCACCATAGCAAAAGCTGTGAGAGTCGAGTAGTAGGTCTTTGTAAGTACAAGAATCTATGAAAGTAGGTTTGAGATGGTCTGATTACCTTCCTCCTTATTCTTGTTAAGGGTTGCCAAAATGCGGACCCAATCATTGAACGAAAGAAACTGCAAGATGGACCCTAATGGGAATGCCTTTCGATTAATGGAGGATGGAATTTTGTTCTAAGTTTATTTATCCCTTACAAAATCAAGAACATGTTGGCAAGATTTTGAAGGAGTATGTTCCAAAGGTATTTCAACCCCTCTGAGGAGTGGTAAAATCTATAACAAAAAATCCCATCGATGATTGAAGTATAAATGGAATGAGACTAAGACTTCCTTCAACCAACAAGCTAAGCATTATTGTTATGAGCCATAATCTCAACCAAGGTGTAAAGCCACCTACTCAAAAACTATCGGCCCTAAAGAATTATGACTGTGAGGGAAGCTAAACTCCTAGGTCAAAAATCTCAAGCCAGGGGTTTTGTATCTCCATTTTGTGAAAAATGGTATACATTGTAGCTAGTGTGTGTGTTTTTGATTTATACTAATAAAATATCCATAGCTCAACAAAAAATTTGAGAACCGAGATTATCTTGATAAATGAAGTTTTAAACATGATTAAATAACAAAAGTATTGTCTACAATTATCATGTTATCAGTTACGAGAGACTGTCTCAAATAGTAAACCATGTGTCTTAGATCTTAAACTACGAGACATTTAAGAGGGTAGAACCTGTTACCTGCATCCATCCAACAAAGACAAATAAATAGTTAGCTGGTGTGTGTATTACAGGTGTCCTAGGACCTACCACATGTTATAGATGTCACTCAAAGACCCCACTATTTAAGCTAAGGTTGGGTCAATTAACCCCTTTATTATTGTCAACCAAAGGTCAATTCTCAAAATTCGAATAGATAACCCATACACCTATCATGTGGTCATCTGTGATAAATGTAGTGCAGAGAGTAATCCACATAGTGGGAAAGACCAATGGGTCTTACATATCCATGACCATACCATTCAAACTAGGCATCCATTCTATTGTTAGGCAACCACATGTCAACATACTTAGCCCACTACCATATTCCACAGAAGTGAATTATGATCTTTTTCCTTAGAATGCAAAGCCCAAATATTCAAAAAAACAAAGGGAAGGAACCATAAGCAACCAAATATCTATCATGTAACTAAGTTCTAGTAATAGATATAAATGCACCACTAAGTAGATCCAACTGACAATATATCATGTCAGGAGCATCAACCAATTACAGAAAACAAGATGCCAGTATATCCCACTACTAAAAAATATACAAAAAATAATTTAGAGTACTTGGTTGGAATTTGGCCATGTTGCCGATAGGTAGCATCACCCACATGTGTCCAACTGAGAATACAATGTTTGATTTATTAGTACTTCTAACAATCCAAGAGCATGCCATATACTTATCTCTGTAAAAACTCCACAAGAGTCTATGTATCCATAAGCCCTCAAAAATCAATGAATAACACTAATAATGTTAGGGAAACATCCTATCAAGATGTAAGCATTTGAGTATTTCAGAGGATAGTCCCTAGACAATATCATAATAGTCCAAGTATTGTTCATCGAGTAAGTATTTGAGTATTTCAGAGGATAGTCCCTAGACAATATCATAATAGTCCAAGTATTGTTCATCGAGTTAGACTAGTCCTAGGAGAATTTTAGAAAACTACATGTGTAAAAATACATAATCACTTCTGAGTAGTCTTATGAAATGCATTCTAGTGGCAGCCACCGTACAATCCTCACAGCTATCCTGAACTAACCATTCAATTTTTAACAGACTGGAGGGTCAAATTTTGAGATTATACATTATTATAAAATGATTTCTTCGAGTGTTGATAAAATTTTCAGAATCCACTGGGTGTGTTAGCCACATCCATGTAGACCTATATATAGGCCATTCACTGGTTGTCTCACTATAATACCCAACCATAAGTGGTGTTCCACATACATCTATGTTAAATTTGCTGAAAAAAACATAGTCAAAACTCTTATATCAGCGTAGTTAGCTCATAAAATGTGCATAACCTAACATTATTAGTAAAATCCAAACACCAATATTCTTATTTGAAAAATAATTCAGAATTTATTATGGTATAAGATTCGAGAAATATCTCAAAAACTTGCATCATACAGATTATTGAGAGTCAAATATATATTATATGTATAGGATTCCCAAGGGTCATCATCCTATAATATAATACAGGCGTCAGCATACTACGAGTTTCCATGTAGTCATCAACCCATAGGTTTGCCATAAACACAGAGTACCATTGTTATATGCAAGATAAACCAACAAGAGTTACCTGCTGAGAAGAGGAACTCCCACAGCCGAATGCTAATACTAGATACATGGCAAACACCTAAAAGACAATCAATGGGCTAAGTGAGTGTCGTAGCACTCACCTAGCTCCTTTATATAGGCTAAGTGAGTGTCTTAGCACTCACCTAGCTCCTTTATATAGGTGGAGCTTGGAGGATGTATGCAAAAGTGATATATTAAGACCTTTCGCCCCACAGCATATCTGCATAGCCTTAATTCTCTCATCGTCTGGCTACCTCCATAACATGTGTAGTGCCATGAACATGGGCCAGCTAGCGCTGGCTAGCCAAAAAGAGAATGTGGCCAGATTGGGCTTGTTGGAAATAACCATTTTGTTTGCCACGTAATATCTCGCATGCTTTTTCAGGTTAGGTGAGAATTCTAATGAGAGTAATCATATGGGAGTCATCCCAAATTTTAGGTTCATGGTGTAAATCAATTTGCAAACATTAAGTGATGCATCTAACCAAAGATGTGCAAGAGAGGGTGTTTGCATGTTTGTGTGTGTGTGTTTGTGTTTGTGTTTATGGAAGATTGAGACAAAGGAATAATATTTAGTGAGTGTGAAAAGCATAGGTTTGTGTGTGTGTGTGTGTGTGTGTGTGTGTGTCTGTGCCCACCCATTGCTAATAAGCACCATACTCATAAATGTTTGAGGCAATAGGCCCCATGAGTATGGGCATATGCCTCAAAAGATTGTCATCAGTGACTTTGTAAAACTCATCTCCAGATAATCCCCTTCTACCTACCATATAGGTAAGTTTTTAACAAATTATGGATACATTGTTGAAGCTTTATCTAACCCAATCACCATGAATTTGTTCAAGTAACATTTTTACTGAGTGTAAAAAGTTAGGATTAATCCACGAACCATCTTGTGATAGCCATTTCTTTGGGATCCATTTATTTTTTTCTATAAATAAGTGATGCACAACATCTCCAATTGCATTAAGTTGTGAAGACTCTAGTTCGAGTTTACTGGAATTGTTTGCTAGACAATCTAGTATGACACCAAGCCCATTCATCCTTTATATATGCCAAGACATGCTAGCAAGCTTTCAACAGGGCATGTTCATTGGAATCTCAACACCCCTTAGAAGTGGTAGGATCTAAATCAAAAGAAAGTTATTAGAGTTTGAGATGAGTATGAGATAAGGACTACCTTCAACTAGCATGCGAAGAAAAATTGCTATGAGCCCTGATCTCGCCCCAAAAGTAAATCCACGTACTTGAAACCTATCAGCTCATTGAGCATAATGATAGTGAGGAGAGCTAGAATTCGAAGGTCAAGACTATCAAGCTAGAGGTTCCATATATCTCCCATTTTAAAGAGATATGTACTACAGTTACAATGTGTGTTTTGAGTCTTCTACATCAATAGGTCAGAAAAATCCAAGAACCTTATCTAACTTGACCAATGAAAACATTAAACATGATTATATAACAAAATATTTGTATACGATAATCATGTTACAAGTAAGTGGAGCAAGTGACTCCATTATTTAGAAACTTTTGGGGTGGAGCATAAACCCACAAATATTTTGAGAGAATAGAGCCTATTACCTGCATCCATTAAAATAGACAAACAAAGAGTTAGCCTGTATTTGTCTTGCATGTGTCAAAGTACCTATTACATCTTATAGATGTAATAGACAAACAAAGAGTTAGCCTGTATTTGTCTTGCATGTGTCAAAGTACCTATTACATCTTATAGATGTCACCCAAAATAGCCTATGGTTTATGCAGTGATGGGATCATTCCCTTTTATATATCTAGAGTATAGTATTATCCCAAAGTAAGGGGGTAATCTACCATGTGGGAGATTGCACCAAGTGATCTGAGTTAGAGAAGTACAATATTGTATCTTATGAAAGATGATTATCATTTGAGTATTCCTAGAAAGAATCAATGAATAACACTAATAATGTTAGGGCAACATCCTATCAATATGTAGGTATTTGGGTATTTCAAAGGATAGTCCCTAGACAATATCATAACAGTCCAAGTATTGCTCATTTAGTTATACTAGTCCTAGGAGAATTTTAGAAAATTGCATGTGTAAAAATACATAATCACTTCCTAGTAGTCCTATGAAATGCATTCTAGTGGTGGCCACCATGCAATCCTTCACAGCTATCCTTGAAATAACCATTCAATTTTTAATAGACCGAAGGATCAAATTATGAGATTATACATTATTGTAACGATTTCTTTGAGTTATGATAAAGTTTTCAAAATCCATCAAGTGTGTTAGCCACAACCATGTAGACCCATATACAAGCCATTTGCCAGTTATCACCGTAGTACCCAACCATAAGTGGTGTTCCATAATTAGGTTTTGAGGATAAGTCTCAACTTGCCAATAATTGAACAGAAATCAGTTTGTATAGTTTCAAAATATGATATTAGTTCCATGGTTAAGGTAACCCAAAAATACCAGAAATTATAATACCAAATTTGTGTTACTAGCCTTGCTTAACCATTGGTGATCTAGGATCAATACACATAGAAAATAGATTTAAGAGCCAAAACCATGCAAATATTGTGCTGGTTATCACTGGCCCAATTTTTCAAAATCCACCACGTGTGTTAGCCACAACCATGCAGACCCATACAAAGTCCATTTGTCGATTATCATCTTAATATCCAACCAAAAGTGGTGTTCCACAATTATATTTTTAGGATAAGCCTCAACTTGCCAATAAAAACATAAATAAGTTTATATAGTTTCAAAATATGATATTACTTCCATGGTTAATGCAACCCAGAAAAAACTAGAAACTATAATACCGAATTCGTGTTATTAGCCCCGCTTAACTATTGGTGATCTAGGATCAATACATACAAAAAACAAGATTTAAGAGCCGTGCTTTACATCTATGTTAAAATTTCTTTAAAAAAACATAGTCAAAACTCCTATATCAACGTAACTAACTCATAAAATTTGCATAACTTAACATTATCAGTAAAATCCAAACACCAATATTCTTATCTGAAATACATTTCAGTATTGATTGTGGTATAAGATTTGAGAAATATCTCAAAAACCTACATGTAGATTATTCAGAGTCGGATATGTATTATGTATAGGATTCCCAAGGGTCATCATCCTATAATATAATACAAGTCATACACAGGTGTCAACATGCTATGAGTTTCCATGTGGTCATCAACCCATAGGGCTGCCATAAACATAGAGTACCATCGCTATATGTGAGATAAATCAACAAGAGTTACCTGAGAAGAGGAACTCCCGCCAATGCTAATACTAGATACATGGCAAACATCCAAAAGACAATCAACGGGCTAAGTGAGTGTCTCAGCACTGACCTGGATCCTTGTATAGGTGGAGCTTGGAGGACGTTTCCAAAAGCGATATTAAGACCTTCTGCCACTAACGTATCTATAGAGCCTTGATTGTTTCATTGTCGGCTACCTCCATAACGTGTGTAGTGCCATGAACATGAGCTAGCTATAGCGCTTGCTAAGCCAAAAAGAGAATACGGCCAGAGTGGGCTTGTTGGGAAATAATCATTTTGTTAGTCGTGTAACATCTCACATGCATGAGGTTAGGTGAGAAGACTAACGAGTAATCATATGCGAGTCGCCCAATTTTAGGTTCATGGTGTAAATCAATTTGCAAACATTAAGTGATGCATCTAACCAAATATGTGCAAGAGAGGGTGTTTGCATGTGTGTGTGTGTGTGTGTGTGTGTGTTTGTGGGAGATATAAACAAAGGAATATTATTTACTAAGTGTGAAAAGGACAGGTTTGTGTGTGTGTGTGTGTGTGTGTGTGTGTGCCCACCCATTCCCAAGCACCATACTCATAAATGTTTGAGGCAATAGGCCCCATGAGTATGGGCCTACTGTCTCAAAAGATTTTCAATGAGTTTGTAAAACTCATCTCTCCAGATAATCGCCTTCTACTTGCCATGTAGGCAGGTTTTTAACAAATACTGGGATACATTGTTCGGTGCTTTATCCAACCCAATCACCATGAATTTGTCAAGTAACATTTGTACTGAGTGTCAAAAGTCAGGATTAATCCAAGAACCTTCTTGGGGATCCATTTAATTTTTTCCATAAATAAGTGAGGCACAACATCTACAATTGCATTAAGTCGTGAAGACTCTAGTTGGAGTTTAGTGGCAATGTTTTCTCGACAATCTAGTATCGCACTGAGCCCATTCATCCTTTATGCATGTCAAGACATGCTAGAAAGCTTTTGACGGGGTATGTTCCATTGGACTCTTGACACCCCTTAGAAGTGGTAAGATCTAAAATCAAAATAAAGTTATTAGAGTTTGAGATTAGTATGAGATAAGTATGAGATAAGGATTACCTTCAACCAGCATGCAAACCAAAATTGTTGTGAGCCTTGATCACGCCCCAAACGTAAAGCCACCTACGTAAAACCTATCAGCTCATTGAGCATAATGATAGTGAGGAGATCTAGACTTCGAAGGTCAAGAGTATCAAGCTAGCGGTTCCATATATCTCCCACTTTAAAGGGATATATACTGCTGTTAGAGTGTGTGTTTTCAGTCTTTTACATTAGTAATCAGAAAAATCCAAGAACCTTATCTAACTTGACTAGTGAAAACATTAAACGTGATTATATAACAACATATTTGTATACAATAATCATGTTACAAGTAAGTGGAGCAAGCGACTCCATTATTTGGAAACTTTTAGTATAGAGCATAAACCCAAAGATATTTTGAGAGAATAGATCCTATTACCTGCATCCATTAAAACAGACACACAAAGAATTAGCTTGTATGTCTTTTGTTGTAGGTGTCAAAGGACCTATTACATGTTATAGATGTCACCCAAAATAGCCTATGGTTTATGCAGTGAATCATTCCCCTTGATATATCTAGAATATAGTATTATCCCAAAGTAAGGGGGTAATCTACCATGTGGGAGATGCCACCAAGTGATCTCAGTTAGAGAGATACAATATTGTATCTTAGATAATGATCATCTGAGTATTCCTAGAAAGAATCAATTAATAACACTAATAATGTTAGAGCAACATCCTATCAAGATGTAAGTATTTGGGTATTTCAAAGGATAGTCCCTAGACAATATCATAACAGTCCAAGTATTGCTCATTTAGTTATACTAGTCCTAGGAGAATTTTAGAAAATTGCATGTGTAAAAATACATAATCACTTCCTAGTAGTCCTATGAAATGCATTCTAGTGGTGGCCACCATGCAATCCTTCACAGCTATCCTTGAAATAACCATTCAATTTGATTATACATTATTGTAACGATTTCTTTGAGTTATGATAAAATTTTCAAAATCCGTCAGGTGTGTTTGCCACAACCATGTAGACCCATATACAAGCCATTTGCCAGTTATCACCATAGTACCCAACCATAAGTGGTGTTCCATAATTAGGTTTTGAGGATAAGTCTCAACTTGCCAATAATTGAACAGAAATCAGTTTGTATAGTTTCAAAATATGATATTAGTTCCATGGTTAAGGTAACCCAAAAATACCAGAAATTATAATACCAAATTTGTGTTACTAGCCTTGCTTAACCATTGGTGATCTAGGATCAATACACATAGAAAATAGATTTAAGAGACAAAACCATGCAAATATTGTGCTGGTTATCACTGGCCCAATTTTTCAAAATCCACCAAGTGTGTTAGCCACAACCATGCAGACCCATACAAAGTCCATTTGTCGATTATCATCTTAATACCCAACCAAAAGTGGTGTTCCACAATTATATTTTTAGGATAAGCCTCAACTTGCCAATAAAAACATAAATAAGTTTATATAGTTTCAAAATATGATATTACTTCCATGGTTAATGCAACCCAGAAAAAACTAGAAACTATAATACCGAATTCGTGTTATTAGCCCCGCTTAACTATTGGTGATCTAGGATCAATACATACAAAAAACAAGATTTAAGAGCCGTGCTTTACATCTATGTTAAAATTTCTTTAAAAAAACATAGTCAAAACTCCTATATCAACGTAACTAACTCATAAAATTTGCATAACTTAACATTATCAGTAAAATCCAAACACCAATATTCTTATCTGAAATACATTTCGGTATTGATTGTGGTATAAGATCCGAGAAATATCTCAAAAACCTACATGTAGATTATTCAGAGTCAGATATGTATTATGTATAGGATTCCCAAGGGTCATCATCCTATAATATAATACAAGTCATACACAGGCGTCAGCATGCTATGAGTTTCCATGTGGTCATCAACCCATAGGGTTGCCACATAAAGATAGAGTACCATCGCTATATGCGAGATAAATCAACAAGAGTTACCTGAGAAGAGGAACTCCCGCTGATGCTAATACTAGATACATGGCAAAAATCCAAAAGACAATCAACAGGCTAAGTGAGTGTCTCAGCACTCACTTGGATTCTTGTATAGGTGGAGCTTGGAGGAGGTATCCAAAAGCGATATTAAGACCTTCTCCCACTAACGTATCTATAGAGCCTTGATTGTTTCATTGTCGGCTACCTCCATAACATGTGTAGTGCCATGAACATGAGCTAGCTATAGCGCTCGCTAGCCAAAAAGAGAATACGGCCAGAGTGGGCTTGTTGGGAAATAATCATTTTGTTAGTCGTGTAATATCTCACATGCATGAGGTTAGGTGAGAAGACTAACGAGTAATCATATGCGAGTCGCCCAATTTTAGGTTCATGGTGTAAATCAATTTGCAAACATTAAGTGATGCATCTAACCAAATATGTGCAAGAGAGGGTGTTTGCATGTGTGTGTGTGTGTGTGTGTGTGTGTGTGTGTGTGTGTGTGTGTGTGTTTGTGGGAGATATAAACAAAGGAATATTATTTACTAAGTGTGAAAAGGACAGGTTTGTGTGTGTGTGTGTGTGTGTGTGTGTGCCCACCCATTCCCAAGCACCATACTCATAAATGTTTGAGGCAATAGGCCCCATGAGTATGGGCCTACTGTCTCAAAAGATTTTCAATGAGTTTGTAAAACTCATCTCTCCAGATAATCGCCTTCTACTTGCCATGTAGGCAGGTTTTTAACAAATATTGGATACATTGTTCGGTGCTTTATCCAACCCAATCACCATGAGTTTGTCAAGTAACATTTGTACTGAGTGTCAAAAGTCAGGATTAATCCAAGAACCTTCTTGGGGATCCATTTAATTTTTTCCATAAATAAGTGAGGCACAACATCTACAATTGCATTAAGTCGTGAAGACTCTAGTTGGAGTTTAGTGGCAATGTTTTCTCGACAATCTAGTATCGCACTGAGCCCATTCATCCTTTATGCATGTCAAGACATGCTAGAAAGCTTTTGACGGGGTATGTTCCATTGGACTCTTGACACCCCTTAGAAGTGGTAAGATCTAAAATCAAAATAAAGTTATTAGAGTTTGAGATTAGTATGAGATAAGTATGAGATAAGGATTACCTTCAACCAGCATGCAAACCAAAATTGTTGTGAGCTTGATCACGCCCCAAACGTAAAGCCACCTACTTGAAACCTATTAGCTCATTGAGCATAATGATAGTGAGGAGATCTAGACTTCTAAGGTCAAGAGTATCAAGCTAGCGGTTCCATATATCTCCCACTTTAAAGACATATATACTGCTGTTAGAGTGTGTGTTTTCAGTTTTTTACATTAGAAGTCAGAAAAATCCAAGAACCTTATCTAACTTGACTAGTGAAAACGTTAAATGTGATTATATAACAACATATTTGTATACAATAATTATGTTACAAGTAAGTGGAGCCAGTGACTCCATTATTTGGAAACTTTTAGTGTAGAGCATAAACCCAAAGATATTTTGAGAGAATAGATCCTATTACCTGCATCCATTAAAACAGACAAACAAAGAATTAGCTTGTATGTCTCTTGTTGTTGTAGGTGTCAAAGGACCTATTACATGTTATAGATGTCACCCAAAATAGCCTATGGTTTATGCAGTGAATCATTCCCCTTGATATATCTAGAATATAGTATTATCCCAAAGTAAGGGGGTAATCTACCATGTGGGAGATGCCACCAAGTGATCTCAGTTAGAGAGGTAAAATATTGTATCTTAGATAATGATCATCTGAGTATTCCTAGAAAGAATCAATTAATAACACTAATAATGTTAGAGCAACATCCTATCAAGATGTAAGTATTTGGGTATTTCAAAGGATAGTCCCTAGACAATATCATAATAATCCAAGTATTGTTCATCCAGTTAGAGTTGTCCTAGGAGAACTTCAAAAAACTGCGTATGTTTAAAAATACATGATCTTTTCCCAGTAGTCTTATGAAATGCATTCTAGTGTGGCCACCATGCAATAGATATCTTGAAATAACCATTCAATTTTCAACAGACCGGAGGATCAAATTTTGAGATTATACATTATTGTAACGATTTCTTTGAGTTCTGATAAAATTTTTAGAATCGGTCGAGTGTGTTAGCCCCACAACCATGCAGACAGGTATACAGGCCATTTGTCGGTTATCACCATAATACCCAACCATAAGTGGTGTTCCACAATTAGCTTTTGAGGATAAGCCTTAACTTGCCAATAAAAATAGAAATCAGTTTGTATAGTTCCAAAATATTATATTACTTCCATGGTTAAGGAAACCCTGGAAAACCAAAAATTATAATATTGAATTTGTGTTATTAGCCCTACTTAACCATCGGTGATCTAGGATCAATATGCACATAAAACTAGGTTTAAGAGCCTAAACCATGCAAATATTGTGCTGGTTATCACCGACCCAATTTTTAGAATCCGCCAAGTGTGTCAACCAAACCATGCAAATATTGTGGCGGTTATCACTGACGCAATTTTGAGAATCTGCCAAGTATACACAGGCCATTTGCCAGTTATCACCATAATACCCAACCAAAAGTGGGATTCCACAATTAGTTTTTGAGGATAAGCCTCAACTTGCTAATAAAAATAGAAATCGGTTTGTATAGTTCCAAAATATAATATACTTCCATGGTTAATGCAACCCAAAAAAACCCAAAAATTATCATACAAAATTCGTGTTATTAGCCCTCCTTAACCATTCGTGATCTAGGATTAATACGCACAGATAACCAGATTTAAGAGTCGTGCTTTACATCTATGTCAAATTTTCTAAAAACATAGTCAAAACTCCTATATCAGTGTAGTTAACTCATAAAATGTGCATAACCTAACATTATTAGTAAAATCCAAACACCAATATTCTTATCTGAAAAACAATTCAAAATTGATTGTGGTATAAGATCTGAGAAATATCTCAAAAGCCTACATATAGTAATTTTAGAGTCAGATATGTATTATGTATAGGATTCTCAAGGGTCATAATCCTATAAAATAATACAAGTCATACACAGGCAACATCAGCATACTACGAGTTTCCATGTAGTCATCAACCCATAGGTCTACCATAAACATAGAGTACCATTGCTATGCATGATAAATCAATAACAGTTACTTGAGAAGAGGAACTCCTAGCCGATGCTAATACTAGATACATCGCAAACATCCAAAAGAAAATCAACGAGCTAAGTGAGTGTCTCAGCACTCACCTGGCTCCTTCATATAGGTGGAGCTTGGAGGATGTATCCAAAAGCGATATTAAGACCTTCCACTAGCGTATCTATAAAGCCTTGATTCTTTCATCGTTGCCTACTGTAAGATTCCTCCCCAGCCCCTCAAGATATTTAGTTTTTTCCCCTGTAAACAATCCCCTTTTTAGAATAATAAAAGATCTTGTTTCTACCTTTTGCCCTAAAGAGAGAATATTCTAGAGAGAGGTAATTCAATTTTTAGATATCTTTGGATGGAAAAATATCCTTTCTTATTAAAATAAATTCCCCTGAAACAGAAGTTTAAAAAGAAATTCCTAAGGTGCATTAGAAATAAATTATAATCTGCACAAAAGACCTCAGTTTAAGGGTCCAGATTTTTTAAAAATTTTGGATTAAGGTTCTTATGGACCAATAAGATTACTCCAAATGTAGAGAGGAGATAAATTGAAGAATAAAAGAAAAACCTCCAAAAAATGAGTAAATGCTCACATAAGATGAAGAGTGGACTAAGGACCAAAGAAAAGATTAAAAAAACTGAATTTTGACACCTCAGAGTGGGGATCTCCCCTCATGAAGGAGGCACCTTATTCTCATCATTACCCCCCAATTTTAAATCAATAAAATGAGATATTTCATCTCTCCTCTCTCCTAATTCAAAACTAGATCCAAAAGTAAGCTGAACTGACCCAAAAATGGTCAAAAATTGACCAAACTAATCTGGAAAATTCTAGAATCAGTTTTCTTGGTTTGAGGCTCACTTTTTTCTATAAATAGAAGCCTCTCTCTTTGTAAAAGCTTAATAGTATTTATGCATTGTTACTCTACTCCTACCCTAAGTCATTTACATTGAATTTCTTGATAATTCAATTGCTTATGGCCTAATCCTCTCTAAAGAGAATTGGTGGCCACTCTTGCTTCAAACAAGAGTAGAACCCTCAATCCCTCAAGCCAAAGGAAAGCTTACAACTCCATGTAAGCTAAATTTTCTTGATTTTGTAATTTTAAATCTATGGTTTTCTTGATTTTCATGTTTTATTGTTGATTGAATTAGATTCTAATGTTATGCCTTTGATGAAAAGGCCACCCCCTTCTCTTCTTTACATTCCAGCCATTTTTAATCCTAGAAAGATTAGTTAAATGATTAATTAAAATTGTCTTATTGTTTATTCTCTTGAATTCTGAAAATTGTGTAGATTAGAGTCTTATACATCTAGATTGGGTTAATTTAAGTTGAAAATAGAATGATAAAAATGAGAAATGGTCAGCCATACACAGGAGGTTATGGCAAAATATTCCAGAATTTTGTGGAAAACAAAGTTTGTTTTTATGTTATTCCAAAAGAATAATTCCCACCATTTGTGCATATTCTAAAAGAAATATTCTAATTACTCCATGTACATATTCACGTATGAATATGCATGGATATCACTGATATTAATTATTAAAATTGATTTCTATGCATAGAAAGATGCATAATGGATTTTTTTAAATTATAAAAGTATTATTTTCATTCAATTTAATTTCTATGCATAGAAAGATGCATAATGGAAATTGTTTTATAAAAGTGTTATTTTCATTAAATCTAAATTCTATGCATAGAAAGATGCATAATGGAATTTTTTTTATAAAAGTGTTATTTTTATTAAATTTAAATTCTATGCATAGAAAGATGCATAATGGATTTTTTTAATTATAAAAGTGTTATTTTCATTAAATTTGATTTTTTTGCATAGAAAGATGCATAATGGAAATTGTTTTATTATAAAAAAATACCCTCAAAACTCCCGCCAAATCTGAAACTAAGTTTGAGACCCTTTGAATTGATCTGTGGATCAAGGCTACAGAATTCGAGGAATTCTATTTATGAAATTCAGAATTACAATCAAGAAGTTTTGGGGATACTGATTCAAGAAATACTCCTTGTATTCAAAAGAAAATCAAACTGAAAACTTGCATATAAACCCTGTTTTCTTAAAGGACTGTCTTACGCCAGAATGGTGGAGGGAGCATTTGGTATATGTTTTTCTAAGGGAAGTTCGGTTGAAATAGCTGGCGGGGAGTGTTCAAAGGACAGCTCACGCAACAAAGCCTGCCCAGGTCTTAATAACGAGCCTTGGTACAGTTAAAATGGTGCGCTTCCGGGGTACGATGGACAAGGGCCGACGAAGCAGTCCCTGAGTGAAGTGCCAGGACACCTAAGGAGGATCCTGGAGGGTTCTGACCAGGCGATGCACGGGCTCGCGGTGCCTAGGACACCCATGCGTATGTCATGGAAGATATGTATGATGGACGAAATGATTATTGTAATCTGTTACTGGATCTCGTTGGCTGACCAGCTGGTCTCAACGGAGAGTCCAGAGTGATTCTATTTTTTGAGAAACAAGGGACTAGATGGAATTTTTGAGTTATGACATCTGTAACCAATAATTGTTTGTTAATGGATTGTTTTATAAGTTAAAGTTTTAAAAAGGAGTGTGTGTGTATCTGTATTCGAAAGCAAAAGTTAAGAAAGGCATTCAATTATGGGTGGTGGGTGAGTAATTGTCTGGTTCTACCGATTCCAGTGGTTTGGTGGTGGTGGCTAACCCATGGGCCGGATGGGGTAGGCTGGAATTAGTAGAGTTTTAATAATGAAATTGAAATAATAGGAGTACGCTTAGAATTTGAGTAGTTAAATAAAAACCTGAAGACTTTCTCAATGATGAGATCAATGGCTGTGCTTGATTTTAGTTAGGAAAAAAGCGTTGATTTCTTCAAGTTGAGTCTGTAATAGTCAGGTGAAGGATAGTTTAGTCTCTTGACCCCGTTAAAAAATTTGTTAAGAAAATAAAAAAGGTGGAATTGTCTCCATTTTTTGGGTAAGGGAAATTTTTTCGGTTTCGGTTTCGGAATGACCACTAGTTTAGTCTCATGTCCGGATATTCAAGGGTGAGGCCTCGAGTGGGAAACCTTGCCCCGCGTAAGAGGAAGCTACTTCCGCTACTAGCAACCGGGAATCCGGTGCACAGAGGGGTCTCATAGCTACCTCCATAACATGTTCAATTCCATGAACATGAGCTAGCTAGCGTTGGCTAGCCAGAAAGAGAATGCAGCCAGAGTGGGCTTGTTGGAAATAACCATTTTGTTAGTCACGTAATATCTCACATGCATGAGGTTAGGTGAGAAGACTAACGAGTAATCATATGCGAGCCATCCCAAATTTTAGGTTCATGGTGTAAATCAATTTGCAAACATTAAGTAACGCATGTAAGCAAAGATGTGCAAGACAGGGTGTTTGCATGTTTTTTTTTGTGTGTGTGTGTGCGGTTTAAGATTCGGACATTACAAACATTTTCAAACCATTTCTAATAACTAATAAAGCCTAATAATTAGTTTATCAAAAGGAGCAAAAAATTTCTAAAAGGTTAATTCCGAGTGGAAACCGTTTTTATTTTGTAATCCATCAGAAAAGCCCAACATTAAGAGAAATATAGAATATTATGTTCACACATCAATTCACAACGTTTTGTAAAGGTCGAGATTAAATATCAACCATCCGTATAGCAAGCATGTGCAAATTGTTTGTCATACCATAATTAAAATGATAACCGTTCGTAGCAAGCAAGCGAGCTATGGAAAAATGATTGAGCTGAGATATCCTGGGCACTTCATCTAGCAAGCTATTTTTGAGAGCTATTGGGCTCTTTATCCAGTAAGTCATCACTAACTTAATTACCACTGTCATCCCCTAGGCAAAGAATTCGACAAGAATGTTAATACCAACAAGGCACAAAACCAATCTAAGCAATAATCATTAGCCACTTCATCCAGGTAAAACTTTCGACACAAAAAGGTGGCATACAAAGATATAAATTGAAACCTAGCCATAGCCAGTACATGCCCCTAGTAGGCAAACAAAAAAAATAAAAAATACAGAAGACTGAATCAACCACCATGAGTGGTATGGGATGAGGCATCGCTCCCAATCCCTGTCGGAGTGGTGGATCTGGGATGTGGGCGGCCAACAGAATGATGCCGCTCAATGAGATGCTAGAACTCCCTACGGTCATCCTCTTTGGATGAAGCCTACTGGACGAAGATCAGCTAACTCAAGTGTTAAAACCCTAAGATCTCTCTAGATAAATGTTATGCATAAACATGCATAAATCAGGTACAAACTCATCCACCCAACCACCCCTGAGCCCAAGGGATGCACACATGAATAATAATGAAATACATCACTTGATGTCCCATACCATCAAGAGGTATAACTCCAATCCAATAGCATGTAGCTATAGTATGAAATGGTAGGTGAGTAGATATGAACCTCTACACAAGAGAGCATAACATAGCCTTGGCCTCACAAGCCTAAGCCTCCAAGCCTCCCTTGAGTGTGCCCCATGCCCCTATTATATAGGAGGGCCCTCAAGTGACTCGACTCTCTATTTCCCATGTGTGACCCTTGGATGCTTGACCCTAACCTTAACCCTTAAGGCTAGTCCTAATGCGTGCTCAAGCCTCCCTTGAGAGTGTGCCCCATGCCCCTATTATATAGGAGGGCCCTCAAGTGACTCGACTCTCTATTTCCCATGTGTGACCCTTGGATGCCTGACCCTAACCTTAACCCTTAAGGCTAGTCCTAATGCGTGCTCCACTAGAGTTTGTTTCCATGCTCCCATGTGGGTTAGCCTCCTAGTATATGCATACATAATGTGCATATAACATACTTCCCCTCTCTCAAAACATTGCACTCTTGCAATGAAAAGAAGAAGAACTACACTGAAGAATATCAACCGACTCCCAAGTCGAATCCTCTATTTCCCTATCTTTCCACCTAAATTTAACCTCAGGGATTAGTCAACTACAAAGTTTCCTTTCCCTGAATTCAAGTACCTTATCACGTTCATGTGGAACATAGGATAAATCGTCGACTTCAACGAGTTCTTGAGGAGTAATTGTGTTATCCTCACCTCCCAATTTTCCTTTCAATCTATTGATATGAAAGACTAGATGAACTCTAATATGTGGAGATAGTTTTAAGTTCAAACGCAACCGTGCTGATCCGATGTATAACTCAAAAATGGACATCAATATCTAGGAGATAAATTAGAGCATTTTTCTATTGACAAAGTCTGAGAATCTTTAGGAACATTAAAATAAACCAACACTCTTGGTTCAAAAGACCAACATGAGCGTCCCCTATCAGTATAAAATTGTACTCTATCCTGAGCACTCCTGATAGTATCGCGAGCTTCGGTCAGCATTTCTTGCATCTCGCAAGAAATCCCTCGATGCATCAAGAAATCCCTCGATGCATCAAGCTCAATGTCCTTAAGAGAGTGACATCAATAGATCATTGGAAGATATTTTTCCTAATTTGATGATTTTCTAGAGACATATGCACAAAGCATATACTCTACAATCTGATTCATACGCTCTGTTTGTCCATCAGACTACTGCGGGATTGCGGATGATCAGAGCAACTCACATTCAAAGTAACTTCCTCGTTGTAAACCATTCGAAATAAAGTAGGAAAATATGGCATTATCACAACAGAAACCAGGGATTCATCGGTGCCCCGACATACCCACATCTGCATATGGAATAATCGACATCCCGAGTTACCCATATCAACATAGAGAGTCATCAGTGTCTCAACGATGAGTCACATATGTCCATCCGTAAAACAATCAGGTTGATTATATAAATCACCTAAAATATGGAACTAGAGAAAGAAATGCCAACAAAGGATTACAGAAAGGTTAATTTTTTATTTAATTTCCTTAATCATAAATAATCTTAATTATGATTAATATTTAAAAAAATATAATTTTTTAATAGGTGGTTTATAAATGCGAGAGAAAATAGAAGAAAATTCAGAATTGAGAGACGAAGAGGGTCCCATGCACACGGGAGAGCATTCCATGCATCAACATGCTGTCCCCTACTAAATTTCAGCAAAAAATCGATAGAAATTTGATCGCATATCTGTGGAAAAACCCGTAAAATTGTATAAAAATACATTTTTAACCATAAAAATACATTTTCAACCATAAAAATGCTCAAAAAATTTCTAAAAAATTAGAAAAAAACTCCTAAAAATTCTAAAAATTTAGGGAATCCATTCTACCAAAAATATCTACAATAAAATATGTGGTATTTTTATAAAAATTTCCATTAATGCTCATTTTAAACCATAAAAATAAGAAAAATTAGCATTAAACTCACGAAATTCACCCACAACGTCGATTCATCCATTGAATAGTAGTAACATGCGTTCTAATCACGATATCAACTATCCACCTGCAAATCATCAATAAAAATCAACAAAATAACATTTTTATTAGTAAATATTAAAATTTACTAATAAAAAATCAACAACAATTAACTAGAGATTGCTCTAATACCACTGTTAAAACCCTAAAATCTCTCTAGATAATTGTTATGCATAAACATGCATAAATCAGGCATAAACTCATCCACCCAACCCCCCTGAGCAGCCCAAGGGATGCACACATGAATAATAATGAAATACATCATACCTCTACCTTGATGTCCCATACCATCAAGAGGTATAACTCCAATCCAATAGCATGTAACTCCAATAGCATGTAGCTATAGTGTGAAATGGTAGGTGAGTAGATATGAACCTCACACAAGAGAGCATAACATAGCCTTGGCCTCACAAGCCCAAGCCTCCAAGTCTCCCTTGAGTGTGCCCCATGCCCCTATTATATAGGAGAGCCCTCAAGTGAATCTTGACTCTCCATTTCCCATGTGCGACCCTTGGATGTCTGACCCTAACCTTAACCCTTAAGGTTAGGCCTAACCCATGCTCCACTAGAGCTTGTTCTTCCCATGCTCCCATGCTCACAAGCCTAATGTGGGTTAGCCTCCTAGTATATATATGCACACATAATGTGCATATAACAAAGAGTGCACACATGCGCATCCTGCAAGGTGGAAAGCTCTGTCTCATGATCCAGATAGAGTGCCTGCATCTTGGACTCATGCTATTGTTGGGTCTCTACCAAAAGGGTGCGCTCCTACTCCCTAATGGCTACCATGGCATCCTTATCGAGGATGGGAGATAAATATAGCTCAAATAGCTCCTCTCGCAAAGCTCTTGAAGCTCCCCATCCTGCTGTGCCATGGTCTCCTGTAACTTTTGAAGGGCCTCCTCTACTCGGGTTGTAGCCTCTTGAGCGGCCTCTCTAATAGATAGATCGACTGATGCAAGTGTCGGTTGGCATCGATGAAGTCACCCACGACTTGCTGGTGGATGAAACCTGGAACTGTTGGAAAAGAGACCAACTTGGGGAGTGGTGGAGAAGATGATGGAGGTGAAGCTCAAGAGAACAGGTGGTGGTGTTGTCGAGAGAGAAGGTGGCGAAAGGGATGATGAGGGTGGAAGAGGCTAGAGTAAGTAACTCATGTCCATGTTGATGGGAGAGCGGGGCGAAGTGGAAGATGAGGTGATGATGCAGGGAGTAGGTGCCGAAAAAATAGGTGAGGCAGGATGACCTGAGGGGTGGACTACTACGAGAGGAAACTCTACTACATGGGAAGAGATTCCAAGATCACTCGGGGAGGTGAGGGGGACAGGGGTGGCGAGGATAGTGGTGACAAGGGGGGATGACCAAGGAGATGTGGTGTGATGTCAGTCTGGAGGAAGAAGGGATCCAGGGAAGGAGAATGGGAGGCGATGGTGCCATGGAGGTATTCAATGGTGAATTTGTTGATGATGAGGGTGGCGGTGGTGGTGTAGATGTTGGTGAAGTTGTCAATGAGACGAGGGTGGCGGTGGCACAAACATTGGTGAAGTTGCCGATGAGATGAGGGTGGCGACGATGGCATAGACATTGGTGAAGCTGTTGATGGGTGGCGGTGTCATGGACATCGATGATGGGAATGGTGTTGATGATGAGGGTGAAAAAGGGACTGCAGTACCAGTCAGCGTCAAAGGCTCAGGCAAAATATTTCCTTGGCCATGATTCTGATAAGACTAGGGCTTGTTCAAATGGGATCGGTAGCTCCCTAAGGACACAGCTTAGGTGGTGCGAGGTCGAGAGGGGGAACCAGGGTTCGACAAGGGATGGCACTTAGGATGAGCCACCAAGTGAGTGTAAGAATAGCGTGCAATGTGTGTAAACAATGGACCAACAAAACATAAAGCTAGTGTCCGTGTAGAAGTGAGATGAGCGACGACGGAGCGGAGGATAGTGGAGATGAGTGCAGCTCTTCAGTAAAAGGGACGAGTAGTGTGCAGAGAGAAATGCATCAAACAGGGGGAGGCAAAGTACTCCTAGCTAGGGATGAGGGGTGAGCCGGGTGAGGAGATAGTAATTGAAAGCATGTGGGGGGTGAAGGGAGTCTACAGACACCAAGGTGCTGGTGTCCAGGGAGATGATGGGGGATGTTGCATCATGAGGGGATTTCCGCAGAGGACCCCTAGAGGTTAAGGACCCAATCATCCTCTCTAGAATCCCGGAATACCCCATCCCATTTGCAGGCTTGGGAGTGGTGGGAAACTAAAAGATCTAGGCGGTGGTGAGGGTGGGGATGCGGTTAGTGGCTAGGTCCACCAGGAAGGATCTACATAAGTCCTTCGATGCCATGGTGAAGTCTAAGGAATCGAAGGACTTATGTAGATGCAACCTAGAAAAACCCTACTAGGGCAAGCTCATGTGGCGATAAAACATGGGATAAGGGCGGACCCAGAGGGTGGCAAGGGAATGATACCTCAGCTAGTGGCAATGACAGCTCGGTAGTGGCGGTGGTGACTATCGAGGAAACTGTGCGAGACGTGATGGCGATGCCAATGGAGGCCACAAGAGAGGTGGGCACTAGCAGGATCCAAGAAGTGGAGGCATTCGGTGGTGGGCCGGAGAAGAGCAACACTCCCGGGGTGGAAGTCAACCCATGGGTGCAGACCCTACTACTAGTTTTTGGGGTGGTGGTGATAGGGCACTCCTCCATGGCGACAACAAACGATTGCAAGGGTGGGGTGAGAGCAAAAGGGGCTAGTGAGAGCAACAGAGGAGGGTGGACTATAAGTGAGAGGGATAGGGTGAGAGAGGTAGAGGAAGATGCAATTCGGTGAGAGAGAAAAGGGGAGAGGGGTCGGTGGAATAAAGAGAGAAAATAAATAAATAAATAAATAAATAAATAAATAAATAAGGGGTTGGAGAGAAGGGGACATGGAGAGACATTTTGTTTTTGTTTTTTTTTTTTGGTGGCGGTGGGGTCGGTGGTGGAAGAGAAAAAGAGTCTCTTCTCTCTATTTTTTTTCTTTTTTTCTTTTTTTTTGGCTGTTGGGTAGTGAGAGAGGGTGGGTCTCGAAGGATGGAGAGAGGGTGAGAGAAGGGATGGGGTGGCGAAGGATAGGGAGAGAGGAGGGTAGAGTGGGTCGGTGAGAGGGGGAGCGAGTGAGCTCCGCGAGGGGGGGAAGTGAAGGGTGGTCGGTGAGTAAAGGGGGGTGAGAGAAGAGAGGGGGTGGGGTTAGGTGTAAGATCCCTGTTCCCACCGAGCAACGGATTCAAGATACTGGCAGCGGAAGTAGCACTTCTCGCGCGGGACAGGGGTCCCACATTCGGGGACTCACCCAACGGATATCCGGATAAGAGACTAATCCGTCGGTTGTTCCAAAACCGAAACCGGAAAAACTTCCTTTACCGGAAAGCACGGGTGATTCCACCAGGAAAACTTTACTCTAACGTAGTCAAACCCTTACTGATCAAACAGATCCGACTGCATCTATAAAGATACTTGGTCAGATCAAGGAAGAAACTTGCACTTGGATCATTGGGATCAACGCTTTTTTCCCCATCAAGAGGCACAGCCGTTGATTCCTATCCATAGAACAATTACTATCCGGGATTTGCTTTATCTATCGTAGTAACAGAATTTGAGTCTCGATTTACGGATCCATTAGTCCAGCCTAACCCCATCCGATCCCATGGGTTAGCCAACCGCCCAACCACTGTAGTGATGGGATCCAATTTGGAATTTGGTTAGGTTTTGTCCCGGGTACCAAGGAAAAGAGTTCCAAGGCCCCCTAGCCGGAAGTTCATGCAAACATAAAACTAGCCACACCACTTACACACCCAATATGAAATTGCCTTTTTCTTAGCATCAGCTAAGAAAAAGGCAAACATAAAACTAGCCACACCACTTACACACCCAATATGAAATTGCCTTTTTCTTAGCATCAGCTAACTTTAAAACAATCCTTTTCTTAGCATCAACTAACTTTAAAACAATCCTTTAATGAAACCATAGTATCACTGATCACAATCTTCCAATTTATCCAGTTGATTCAATTTCCCATCATTCCTTCATCAGAGTATCTATGGCATCATTGGCAACTAGAACGCTCACCACCTGTCCATTCAGGGGCCTTTTCAATAGTTCCTAGCCCATAATACTCGGCAATATAATCACTTATCAAGATGGACTCTCGTTGAAGATCAGCAAGATCAACCAACAGATCCATATAAAAGAGCCATGGACTCATCCGTTGAGGACCAGCAAGGTCAATCAACCAGATCCATGCCCGGTTTCAGAAAACAACTCTTACTCCTTGTTCCAATATCTTCCTCGACGCACACGTGGGTATCCTGGGCGACCCAGAGCCCGAGCACCGTATGGTCAGCATCCTCTAGGATCCTTTGCAGGTGACCTAGCGCTTCACTCATAGGCCGCTTCCTTGGCCTCTCATCCACCGTACTGGAAGCTCACCATTTTAATCGCACGGAGGCTGGTCAAGACCTCGGCCGACCTTGCTGCGCGAGACGTCCTCCATTGACTCTCTGTCTCAGCAGTTGCAACTTTATCAGTTAGGTCTCCACGACCTTGATCACAAGACGGTCAAAATGCTTTCCCAGCATTCTTGACATAAAACAATCATTTACAAACAATCACAAAATACAGTTTCTATATCAAATTCCATCTTTCCACATTATTCCTCCTCAATCCACATCACTTATTCCACATTCCCTTCATATGTACTCCTTCTCATCCATTCATTCATGTCAACGACACATTATTTCCCATACACATTCACCTTCATTATTCTTCATACACATCCATGCATACATCCATTTTCACATCCTTACTCATACATCCACATCCACATACATACATCCATACATACACATCCACATGCATACATCCACATCTACATGCATACATCCATACATACACATCCATATGCATACATCCACATCCTCATTCGTACATCTACATCTACATGCACATTCACATCCATACTCCACATACATACATCTATTTTTTTTCCCTTTCCATTCATAGAGCCCCATACGCCTTCACATCTATTCTTTTACATCACATCCATTTTCACCTTATGACAACCCATATACATCTTATCTTATCACATACACTTCTTATCTCATTCCATACACATCTTATCACATCTTAACTCATCTCATATACATCTTATGTCATCTTATCACATCTCATACACTTCCTATCACATCTTAACTCATCTTATCACATCTTAACTCATCTTATCACATCCTAACTCATCTCATATGCATCTTATCTCATCTTATCACATCTCATACACCTCTTATCACATCTCATACGCCTCTTATCACACCGTAACTCCTCTTATCACATCTGTAAGATCCCTGTTCTTACCGAGCAACGGATTCAGGATACTGGCAGGCGGAAGTAGCACTTCTTGCGTGGGACAGGGGTCCCACATTCGGGGCCTCACCCACGGATATCCGGATAAGAGACTAATCCGTCGGTTGTTCCAAAACCGAACCCAAAAAAACTTCCTTTATCGGAAAGCACGAGTGATTCCACCAGAAAAACTTTTACTCTAACGTAGTCAAACCCTTACTGATCAAACAGATCCGACTGCATCTATAAAGATACTTGGTCAGATTAAGGAAGAAACTTACACTTGGATCATTGGGATCAACGCTTTTTTCCCCATCAAGAGGCATAGCTGTTGATTCCTATCCATAGAACAATTACTATCTGGGATTTGCTTTATCTATCGTAGTAACAGAATTTGAGTCTCGATTTACGGATCCATCAGTCCAGCCTAACCCCATCCAGTCCCATGGGTTAGCCAACCGCCCAACCACTGTAGTGATGGGATCCAATTTGGAATTTGGTTAGGTTTTGTCCCGGGTACTAAGGAAAAGAGTTCCAAGGCCCCCTAGCCGGAAGTTCATGCAATTATAAAACTAGTCACACCACTTATACACCCAATATGAAATTGCCTTTTTACAGATTCAACCAAAAACAATCCTTTAATAAAACCATAGTATCACTGATCACAATCTTCCAATTTATCCGGTTGATTCAATTTCCCATCATTCCTTCATCAGAGTATCTATGGCATCATTGGCAGCTAGAACGCTCACCACCTGTCCACACAGGGGCCGTTTCAATAGTTCCTAGCCCATAATACTCGGCAATATAATCACTTATCAAGATGGACTCTTGTTGAAGATTAGCAAGATCAACCAACAGATCCATATAAAGAGCCATGGACTCATCCGTTGAGGACCAGCAAGGTCAGTCAACCAGATCCATGCCCGGTTTCAGAAAACAACTCTTACTCCTTGTTCCAATATCTTCCTCGACGCACGCGTGGGTATCCTGGGTGACCCAAAGCCCGAGCACCGTATGGTCAGCACCCTCTAGGATCCTTCGCAGGTGACCTAACGCTTCACTCATAGGCCGCTTCCTTGGCCCCTCATCCACTGTACCGGAAGCTCACCATTTTAATCGCACCGAGGCTGGTCAAGACCTCGGCCGACCTTGCTGCGCGAGACGTCCTCCATTGACTCTCCGTCTCAGCAGTTGCAACTTTATCAGTTAGGTCTCCACGACCTTGATCATAAGATGGTCAAAATGCTTTCCCAGCATTCTTGACATAAAACAATCATTTACAAACAGTCACAAAATACAGTTTCTATATCGAATTCCATCTTTCCACATTATCCCTCCTCAATCCACATCACTTATTCCACATTCCCTTCATATGTACTCCTTCTGATCCATTCATTCATGTCAACGACACATTATTTCCCATACACATTCACCTTCATTATTCTTCATACACATCCATGCATACATCCATTTTCACATCCTTACTCATACATCCACATCCACATACATACATCCATACATACACATCCACATGCATACATCCACATCTACATGCATACATCCACATCTACATGCATACATCCATACATACACATCCATATGCATACATCCACATCCTCATTTGTACATCTACATCTACATGCACATTCACATCCATACTCCATATACATACATCTATTTTTTATTTATTTATTTATTTATTTATTTTTTTTCCCATTCATATAGTCCCATACGCCTTCACATCTATTCTTTTACATCACATCCATTTTCACCTTATGAAGACAACCCATATACATCTTATCTCATCACATACACTTCTTATCTCACTCCATACATATCTTATCACATCTTAACTCATCTGTATGAAGACAACCCATATACATCTTATCTCATCACATACACTTCTTATCTCACTCCATATAGATCTTATCACATCTTAACTCATCTGTATGAAGACAACCCATATACATCTCATCTGTATGAAGACAACCCATATACATCTTATCTCATCACATACACTTCTTATCTCACTCCATACAGATCTTATCACATCTTAACTCATCTTATCACATCTTAACTCATCTCATATATATCTTATCTCATCTTATCACATCTCATACACTTCCTATCACATCTTAACTCATCTTATCACATCTTAACTCATCTTATCACATCCTAACTCATCTCATATGCATCTTATCACATCCTAACTCATCTCATACTGTAACACCTCTTATCACATCCTAACTCCTCTTATCACATCCTAACTCATTTTTTTATGCATACCTCTATGCAAGAATTTCAATTGTGATAAAAGTAACACTTTTACAATAAAATAATCATTTTTTTCTGTAATATTTTTATAATAAAATAATAATTTATTTATTTTTTTCATTTTTATGCACAAAATTCAATATGATGAAAATAACATTTTTATAATAAAATAATCATTTTTTTCTGTAATATTTTTATAATAAAATAATAATTTATTTATTTTTTTTATTTTTATGCACGAAATTCAATATGATAAAAATAATATTTTTATATTAAAATAATCAACATTTTTTTCTTTACAGTTTTATAATAAAATAATAAAATATTCATCTTTTATGTATACCTCTATGCATGAATTTCAATTATGCTAAAAGTAACACTTTTATAATAAAATATTTATCTTTTATGCATACTTCTATGCATGAAATTCAATTATGCTAAAAGTAATACTTTTATAATAAAATATTTATCTTTTATGCATGCCTCTATGCACAAAATTCAATTATGCTAAAAGTAACACTTTTATAATAAAATATTTATCTTTTATGTATACCTCTTATGCATAAAATTCAATTATGCTAAAAGTAACACTTTTATAATAAAATATTTATCTTTTATGTATACTTCTATGCATGAAATTCAATTATGCTAAAAGTAATACTTTTATAATAAAATATTTATCTTTTATGCATGCCTCTATGCACAAAATTCAATTATGCTGAAAGTAACACTTTTATAATAAAATATTCATCTTTTATGTATACCTCTTATGCATAAAATTCAATTATGCTAAAAGTAACACTTTTATAATAAAATATAAATCTTTTATGTATACCTCTATGCATAAAATTCAATTATGTTAAAAGTAACACTTTTATAATAATATATTTATCTTTTATGCATAATATAAAATTTTAATTTTTCCATGATTTCTATGAAATTCTTTCAATTAATCTAGGATGATAATTCCTAGAATATGATAGGAAATCCTCTTTTCATGCTTTGAATGAAATTATTTTATGTGTAAATTTTTATAAAATTTTGCCATAGCTCCGCTACTATAACTAATAAATCTCAATTATTTTAAAAGATAGGTTATCTTTAAGGAAATGATTAGAATGATCCCTAATTGGATCATTAACCCTTAATAATCATAAACTAAAAGCATAGATAAAAAAACTATTAATTTATTCTCAAGCATAGATTAATCTTGGATTAAGAAAAAGCTTTATGAAAAGCTTCATTTGGATTGAGAATGGGTCATGAGTATGACCATTTCTTAAGTGAGAGAGAGAAAAAACCATTAGAATTAAACATAAATGGAAATTTATGTAATTCTTTACTATCATTAATCAATTAACTTCAATAGCATTCAAAAACCATACCAATTAAGCTTCTCAAGCTTGAGAGGGGTTGAGAAGAGAGAAACATTGAGAAAAGATCAAAATTCACCATACTTACCTTACAATTTGCTTGATTCTTTATTCACGGTAGAGGCCCCCAACCAATCAATTGGTTTAGTATGTTGATGGAGCCACCAATGGGAATTGAAGAAAGAGAGAAGTGTCAAAAACTAGTGAATTATTAAAGAATTCACAGTTCTTGGCTTAGGTAGAGTAGAGTAACAATGTGTAAACACTATCTTTTTTTCAACAAGGGGAGGCTTATATTTATAGGAAAAATTGAGCTCCTAACCAAACAAACTGATTCTAGAATTTTCCAAGTCAGTTTGGTTGAATTTAGACTAGATTTGAACCTAGTTTGGTTACTTTTTGATTCGGTTTGGTTTTATTTTGATTTGGTTTGGTTCAAGAGAGAGGAAAGATAAAAATATCACATTATTTTTGAGTTTAAAACTCATTCAAGCATGTGAAATATGCACCTCCTTTAAAGAACTCCCCTTCCTTACATATGTGTCAAAAATGGAATCATTATACCCAAATATCTCATATTTTTAATATTGCTCATAGTTTTTTACTAATAAACCTTGTACATTTTCAACTCTTCATCTTATGTGAGCATTTACTCATTTTTGGATACTCAATTTATCTCATTTTTTTGATATTACTCATAGTTTTTTACTAACAAACCTTGTACATTTTCAACTCTTCATCTTATATGAGCATTTACTCATTTTTGGATACTCAATTTATCTCATTTTTTTGATATTACTCATAGTTTTTTACTAATAAACCTTGTACATTTTCAACTCTTCATCTTATGTGAGCATTTACTCATTTTTGGGTATCTTCTTTTACAAATAGGATTTATCTCCTCCCTACACATGGATTGATGCTATTGGCCCATAGGAACCTTAATTGGACCATAATCCAAAAATTTCTGAAAATCTAGACCCTTAGACTAAGGTTCTTTATACCTATTTCCAATTAATTCCAATTGCACATTGGAAAATTCTTTCTGAATTTTTGTTTCAGGGGAATTTATTTTAATAAGGTGAGATATTTTTCTATCCAAAAATATTCAAAATCTGAATATTCTCTCTCTAGAATATTTTCTCTCTCTAGGTTAAAACAGTTAGAAACAAGGTCTTTATATTTCTGAAGAGGGATTGATTACAGGGGAAGATACTAGACATCAAAAAAAGGGATTGGGGGAGGAATCTTACAACATCCTAACTCATTTTTTTTAATGCATACCTCTATGCAAGAATTTCAATTGTGATAAAAGTAACACTTTTACAATAAAATAATTATTTTTTTCTGTAATATTTTTATAATAAAATAATAATTTATTTATTTTTTTCATTTTTATGCACGAAATTCAATATGCTGAAAATAACTTTTTATAATAAAATAATCATTTTTTTTCTTTACAGTTTTATAATAAAATAACAAAATATTCATCTTTTATGCATACCTCTATGTATGAAATTCAATTATGTTAAAAGTAACACTTTTATAATAAAACATTTATCTTTCATGCATACCTCTATGCATGAAATTCAATTATGTTAAAAGTAACACTTTTATAATAAAATATTTATCTTTTATGCATACCTCTATGCATGAAATTCAATTATGTTAAAAGTAACACTTTTATAATAAAATATTTATCTTTTATGCATACCTCTATGCATGAAATTCAATTATGTTTTATAATAAAATATTTATCTTTTATGCATACCTCTATGCATGAAATTCAATTATGTTAAAAGTAACACTTTTGATATAAAATTTTATCCATTATGCATACTTCTATGCATGGAAATAAAAATGATAAAAGTAACACTTTTGATATAAAAATTTATCCATTATGCATACTTCTATGCATAGAATAAAAATGATAAAAGTAATACTTTTGATATAAAAATTTATCCTTTATGCATAATATTCAATTTTCTCATGATTCTAATGAATTTCTTTCAATTAATCTAGGATGATAATTCCTAGAATATGGTAGGAAGTCCTCTTTTCATGCTTTGAATGAAATTATTTTATGTGTAAATTTTTATAAAATTTTGCCATAGCTTCGCTACTATGACTGATAAATCTCAATTATTTTAAAAAAAATAAGGCTTATCTTTAAGGGAATGATTAGAATGATCCTTAATTGGATCATCAACCCTTAATGGATTGAATAAAAAATAATCATGGAATACATAAACTAAAAGTATAGATTAAAAAAACCATTAATTTGTTCTTAAGCATAGATTAATCTTGGATTAAGAAAAAGCTTTATGAAAAGCTTCATTTGGATTAAGAATGGGTCATGAGTATGACTATTTCTTAAGTGAGAGAGAAAAAACCATTAGAATTAAACATAAATGGAAATTTATGTAATTCTTTACTATCATTAATCAATTAACTTCAATAGCATTCAAAAACCATACCAATTAAGCTTCTCAAGCTTGAGAGGGGTTGAGAAGAGAGAAACATTGAGAAATTATAGAAAAGATCAAAATTCACCATACTTACCTTACAATTTGCTTGATTCTTTGTTCACGGTAGAGGCCCCCAACCAATCAATTGGTTTAGTATGTTGATGGAGCCACCAATGGGGATTGAAGAAAGAGAGAAGCGTCAAAAACTAGTGAATTATTAAAGAATTCACAGTTCTTGGCTTAGGTGGAATAGAGTAACAATGCATAAGACACTATATTTTTTTCAACAAGGGGAGGCTTCTATTTATAGGAAAATTTGAGCTCCTAACCAAACAAACTGATTCTAGAATTTTCCAAGTTAGTTTGGTCACTTTTTGACCATTTTTAGGTCAGTTAAGCTAACTTTTTGGAACTAGACTTGAATGAGGAGAGAGGAGAGATGAAATATCTCAACTTTTATGATTTTAAAACTCATTTAAGCATGTGTTTTAGGTGCCTCATTGAAGGCCCTCCTTTTCATTTAAGCATGTGTTTTAGGTGCCTCATTTAGGTGCCTCATTGAAGGCCCTCCTTTTCCTTACTGATGTGTCAAAAATGGAATCCTTACACTCAAAATATCTCATATTTTTATATTACTCATAGTTTTTTTACTATTAAACCTTGTACATTTTCAACTATTCATCTTATGTGAGCATTTAAGGGACTCCCCTTCCTTACATATGTGTCAAATTGAAATCATTATACCCATTTCCAATAAATTCCAATTGCACATTGGAAAGTTCTTTTTTTGAATTTCTGTTTTAGGGGAATTCATTTTAATAAGGTGAGATATTTTTCTATCCAAAAATATTCAAAATCTGAATATTCTCTCTCTAGAATATTTTCTCTCTCTAGGTCAAAACAGTTAGAAACAAGGTCTTTATATTTCTGAAGAGGGATTGATTACAGGGGAAGATACTAGACATCAAAAAGGGGTTGGGGGAGGAATCTTACATTCTACCCCACTTAAAAAATGCGAGATGTCCTCATCTCGCAAACTAAGATAATTTCGCAAGATGCATGAATATGAGACTGAGAGAAAAATTTTAATCAAGATTAACCACCAAGAAAAGTCTTAAAGAGAGCAAGATTCAAAATAAGAACAAGATTTAAACTTTATTCATTCTCGGAACTTATACAGTAAAGATAGAAGAACTCTTTACACTTCCATAAGCCCGTCCATCATATGGTCACAAAAGCAGCACTCACAGGCTGCACAAGTATAGGGTAACTCATCTATGGGAATGATTCTGCTGGTTATTGCCATACCTATCTCAGTGGTATGAGGTGATCTAACAAAAGGACCTCTGAGAGGCAAGCTAAAAACGGGGTAAAGGTATATCTTCTGATGAGGAAGAAAACACGCCAGTAAGAAGACCCGCTCAGAAAACCCAAGATGCCTTGATCTCATGACGCAGTAGTATCGGGGACCCAAACCCAAAGCTTCAATAACCATGGCCAAGCGGACATTATTACGAAAATGTTGCTGATCCTAGGGTGTTACCCTAGTTATGTCTTGATAGGTCTGCGCTACAAAAGTTCCCAAGTGAGGAAAAAGTGAGCGCTCATACTGTTCTATAAAATCCTTCTTCACAGACTCACTTGCGTCGTGAAGGTGAGGAATCATTATGGATAAAACTAGTTCTTGTTGCCAGGCCATGAAGGAGATTAAGAAAGAAAGGAGATCGATGGAAGTAAGATTACTGTGAGCGACAGGTAAAAGTTACGACTTATATAAAGGAAGGAGCTAGCGTAACTTAGAAGCCAACGGTTACTTGCTACTGAAGTTTTATCGTCTTTCCTTGATTTGGGTTTGGCACATATTTCTATGAAATACATTAAGAACTTTGAGATGAGGAGGTAAAAGAAGCTTGTAGGCTAAGTCACCTACTTTTATTGAATTTAGATATAAGGTCCACAATATCTGGGGAATAACTTCTTATACTCCCCAAGAGATAAAGAACTTCTTTTGGGTCATACTCGAATGAAAACCAAAACCTTGGTATCCAAAACACCGATTTTTACTTCTGAACTCATTGTTCTGAATCCTTAAAACAGGCGTGACTCCTGAGAAGTATTCTAGGGAGAGGGTCTTCCTTTTTTAAACAGAATCTTTCTTTTATTTTAGAGAGAGAATAATTATAAGATCAGAAAGAGAGGTTCTTACTCCTGTATACCTCGAAGGCTGGGGGAAGAATCTTACATTCTACCCCACTTGTTGCGAGATGTCCTCATCTCACAAAGTAGAGGACAACTCTTTTTCTTAAGATCCAATTTATTTTGGGGTTCCTTATATTCTGATCAACCCAACAGAATACGGGGATAATTATCCCTTAAATAGAACTCATCATCAAATAACAATTCATTCAAATCATATCATTCATATCTTTAACACGATAATGGTCCATTAGACCGAAAAATTTCCTTCTGAAGATTCCTCCACGGAAATTTCAGTTAAGCAAGTTCTTAATTTGTCATCCCTTAACTTGATCTACCGGTCAAGTGTTAACAGTCACAATTTGACAGCACAATCCACTAATCTCATAGTGATTTGCTGAAATCATTATCATCATCCTAGTTATGAATATCATCACAGGGACTCGTCCCATTCATCCTCATTATGGTTTCGCTCAGGTTATTATATTACAACTAAATTTCAAAAATCATCATTTTTCAATCAGAATCCAAATCAATTCATTAATTCTCAAACAGAATTAAAAATCATATCAATCACATTCGAATTCATCATCTGGATAGCATTAACGCTTATAATTTCAAGTCTTAGATTTACTCATATATACTGTCAGTAAAGAGCTGCAGTATACTCTGGGTATATACGGGTAGTCATCACGGCCCTTGGAATCATAAGGTAAATACCATCATGTCTAGGCCTCAATCAAGTCAGGGATTCTATATAATTGCGGTACTTCCATCTGAAGACCCAATTACCAATTTACGAATTTCAGTTTGAATATCAAATTGTATGAATTATATCACACAATTACAACTTTTTTTGTGCTTCTTGATAAATTTTTGACATATTTGGTTTCTCAGTTGATCTTTATTAGCCAAATGCTCTGATACCAACTGTAAGATCCCTGTTCCCACCGAGCAACGGATTCAGGATACTGGCAGCGGAAGTAACACTTCTCCCGTGGGACAGGGGTCCCACATTCGGGGACTCACCCACGGATATCCGGATAAGAGACTAATCCGTCGGTTGTTTCAAAACCGAAACCAGAAAAACTTCCTTTACCGGAAAGCAAATTAATCAAAAAATATTAAATATTAAAAATTAAAAATTAAAAATTAAAAAAAAATACTAACCTTTTTTTCTTCGGCGCTTTCTCTGCGGATTTGCCGGCCGCCTTCACGTGCCTCCGTCAACCTTCTTTAATGGCCAGCTCACCACCGCACCGAGCTGACGCTCGCTCAGCCACACCTTCACCTTCTTCACGGCCTTCTCTCTTCACACGGCCCTTCACAGCTGCTGCCGGTCGCCTTCCACCGGCCACTCCACAGCAGCTGAAGCTTGCCGCCTTCACTCTGCTACTGTCTCAAGCCTCTTTCGCTTCCTCCTTGCCGCCGCCTAAGCTGCAGGTGCTTGCGCCACCTCGCCTTCTACACGGCCTCCACCTTCGTTGCCTTAGCTGCAGCGCCGAAGATACCGTCATGGATCTCGTAGTCCTTGAGGGTGATGTGGTCCTTGTAGATGTTGTACCACTTCTGGATGCGGATCTTCTCTGGGCGAGTGCCCGTCTGAGCGATGCCGCCTTCACTCTCCCTCAGCGGGTGAGGCAGAGACGGCCGCCCGCCTTCGCCAGCCCTTCGCTCTTCGTAGCTGCAGTTGCCTCCTCGCGCTACCACTGCCTTCGCACCAGCCCTTAGCTGTAGCCACTTCACCACCTTGCGGCCAGCGCCACTTCGCTTCCGCCGGCTTCTCCAGATGCAGCCGCTGTGTGAGCCTCCTTGCGGCCACTCTACCACAGGCGACTTTTCTTCACTAGCCAGCAGCCGCTTTCATCTTTATTTTTGCCTCCTCGCCTACTTCTACGGCCAGCTCACCACCTTGCTTTTATTTTCGGCCACCTTCACAGCCAGGCGCCCACTGCTGCTTTTAGTTAGCCAATAGCACCGCCCACACGGCCTTAGATGCATCCGGCTAATATTGCATTAAGCATTAATCTATTGCATTATTGCATAATGCAATAAGCTTAAGCCATAACGCATTAATACATTAAGCACAAGTTTAATGCATAATACATAAGCTCACACATAATGCATTGAGCTTAATGTATTATTCAGATTTTCGTTTCTAATCTATGAACAAAAAATGAACACAACGATGAAAACAACAATGGAAAGCATATACATGAACGATGAAAACAACAATGGAAAGCATATACATGAATGAGAAAACATTAGCGGGAGTAGATCTCAACCGAACAAGTAAGTACTAATCTATTTTTTTCTCTTCTAATCACTAGCTCCGAGATTCCACACTCATGCTAACCCTAAACCTAAAAACATAAAGAAATAGTGGTAGTAATGCAAGCTTCTCAACCGGTTTCGAGTCTTCTCCCCGGCAACGGTGCCAATGGAGAGACGGAAAACTCTCTCACTTGTAGCAAGAGTAGCATGATCCACGTGTAGCTCAATCCAATGGGATTTGCATCCCTTTCGGAGCTAGGGATTCAACCCGTACCGGTGCACAAAAGCTTATCCACAAATGGAGAGAATGCTTATGGCTACCATCTCATGATACTAGACTAAGCACAAAAGCTTATCCACAAATGGAGAGAATGCTTATGGCTACCATCTCATGATACTAGACTAAGCACACACACAAGCTCAACTTGCCCTCATTCCTACACACCCATTCATTCACAAATACAAGCAAGAGGAACACAATCACTATGCACACAAGCAAAGAGAAAGACCTCACTCCACTCCTATCTTCCTACAAGCATGCACACACTCAAGCATCAAGCTTCCATGAAAGCTTCAAATCAGCCCACATACTCAAAAATGAAATACTAAAAGCATGCATAAGAGTAAAATGATTAGAGAAGAGGATGAGACAGACTCATGACATTGCTATTGATTCAATGAAGAGATTATCTCATACAAAGATGTAGATGGGGTCAGAGAAGAGTCTTCACCTCTATGGAGAAGAGGGAGAGTAGCTCTCTCAAAGGAGCTCTTGCATGAACTTAGCCCAAAGTGTACCTAAGCTCTCAAATGAGCCACTTTTTATACAAAAACTCTAAAACTCCCAAAACTTCCCATGTGGGATTATTCTTAAGCCCACTCCCACACTCATCTACAACTTCATGTTTTTTGCATTTTTTTGAAAAAAATAATAAAAATAAAAAATAAATAAAACAATAAAAATAATTTTTTAAAAAAAAAGAGAAAAGAAAAGAAAGAAAGAAAGAAAGAAAAAAATTCTGTAATTTTAGGAGTCCACATTTTTTTAAGGAGTCCATATTCTTTGCATATTCTGTAATTTTTTATTTTTTTAAACTTTTGTAAATTTTTTTGCATAATTAGTGTAACTTGAATCTTTTTAAATTTTTGTAATTTTGTGCATAATTAATATTTTTGTGTAATTAGTAAAGAATAGGAAAAGAAGAAGAAGAAGAAGATAGTTACACATATATTCATGTTAGATGCATTTAGTGGTTAGGTAGGGTTTATAAAAAAATAAAAAAATACATATATATATATATATTTGTATTAAAAAAAAACCTTTAAATTTGACCTTATGCACTTGCGGTCGGGACGTCATATAGACACTGCCATAGGGCTTAGGGCACCTTCTAGAGTACCTTCGCAGGAAAGTGGGACCCAATCGGTAGGAAATTTGGCAGATATTGCTGAAACCTTTTCCGAATCCCAATTTGATACCCTTTCTAGAACAACTAGCTCATTGTCCATGGACAATCTAGGACCGTCAAATAGTCATCCCTTAGCCCCAAATAGGACACCCACAAGATCTTTTAATCCATTTGAAGCCGACACCATGGGGTTACCACTCAATGTGAGACTTCAATATGTCTACACGAATGCTCAAGGAGCTGAGATCTTTAGGGATCCACAACAACGGTATCTTGTTAAGATCGCAGACTTTTTCTCAGAACTTGATAGAGCACCTCTAGTCAATGACCAGGGTAACATGTACATGGGTGGAGATGGTGTTCGCTACGAAGTCACCTATCATCCAGAGAATGTAGACAAATTAGGGGAGCTCTCTAAAAGCGAGTTCTTAGACTTCTCAAAGCTTTCCAGAGCAAGGGAGTCTAGAGATGATTGGCTCATTGAGCCGGACATGCCAGGACCATCCAATGCCCAGTCCTCAAAGCCATCCATAGTTGATATACTTCTTGTAGATCTAAATTTGGAAAGGGATAGGAAAGGCAAGAGCAAAATGGATCAGGGGGCTGAGAACCAATGGGAGTTTGTACGACAAATTCCAGTGACAAAGGTCTTACAGGATGACCCACTTCAAGAGGTCTATAAGGACTCTTTAAAAGGATATTATGCCACAACTAGATTGCCAGAGCTAGATCTTCCTCTAGCACTTGTGGTGTAGTCGAGAAGCTTGCAGAATACAAGAACCGAATCGTTGATAAATGGGCCAATGAATACCGAACCTTAGATTGGAGGGAGATTCGGAAGCTCACGTGGAAAGGACAACCATTATTCATGGAAGTGTTCTCAACAAATACAGCTAAACCAGGAGAGATAGCCTTTCTTGGAGAAACTGTTGCTCCTCCCCTACGAGAGTTCACTAGAGAGGGACCCTCAACATCAAAGTGGACCACTGCAAGTAGCCCAACTCTAGCACCAAGATATTATCCTACACCAAAAGTGCGACCACTGATCACACCACAATAACGTTTCTCTCAGTATGACAATCGGAGGGTAGGGGAGCCAACTCGATCTCCCATAAATGCACCTCCTGAAATGCGGGTAACAAGATCTTTGGAGGGGGTTGGTGAAGCAAGCAATAGGGGACCCACACCAATTTGGGATGCATGTGGACCATCTTACCAAAGAGAGGAACAATTCCCACTGAGACTGAGAGGCCGTAGGCCCTATGATGAGTATTCAAGACAAGTAAGGCCATCAACTCTTCAGAAACTAGTAAAGAAGTACGAAGGGTCGGGAGATCCATATGACCATGTAGCAGCATTTAGGCAAGCAGTTCGAGCTGAGCAAGTGACTGACAAGCATACGTAAATTGAAGGATTTGGGCTCACTCTTGAGGGAAAGGCCCTTGCTTGGTTTCAGGCACTAGAGGCTTCAGACAAATCTTCTTTACGAGTTTTGGAAGAGAGATTCATTGCTGCTTTTTCCTTGATGGGGATTCAACATGACACAGTAGCAAGCATGTACTCTTTCAAGCAAGGCGAGACTGAGAGTGTTAGAGATTGTGTAAATAGGATGAAGCAGTACATTAATCGCTGCCCAGAAGATGAGAAGTCCACCCAGAGTCGATTAATTTCTCTCTGCTTAAAAGGACTCAAAAATTCAACACTGCATACACATCTCTACGCAAAGAAGCATACAAATTTCAATGAATGTTGCCATGATGCTATGGATTTCACAGATAACTTCAAATTCCAAGATGGTACTGGCCCTGAGGTGAAACCTAGAGATCAGTGGGGTGATGACCAAAGTTCAGGGTCTAGTGCGCTAGTAAATCTAGACCAGATAGCTAACCTAGTACTAAGGAGATTGGGACAAACCTATTGTCCACCCATGCAACCACAACAGCAGTAGCAGCACAGCGAATGAGGAGTGTACTACCTACAGGTCCTCATCTTTGTGGAGCATGTGGCGGTAACCATAAAATCGAAGAATGTAATACCTTTTCTCCTCTAGTCACAAACCAACCCACAAAGAAGTGGTGCCAAGCCTGTGCTTGGAACTTTACACACACCACACAAGAATGTACTCGCATTGCAAGAATGAGACAGGAGCGTGAGTAGCAAAGGGGTGGAGTGACTCCACAAATGCATCAACAGTATACTAATTTTGAACGTAAGCCACCGATGGCACAAGAGCAAGCACGACCTGTTCTTGGAGCTCAACCTCCTGCTCCTGGGACTGCTCCTGTGAGGGTTGTTGACTACGACAATTCAAATATGTGTAGAGACTTGGTAAACCCAGGCTATGTGGAGGAGGAATATGCATCATATTCATCCAAGGAAAATCTCTTTGAAAGTCCCGCATATCCAAGCCAAGCACTGGAGGCTCGCATATCCAAGCCAAGCACTGGAGGCTCACCCAGGGGAACAAAATTCTTTGATGTTGCTAGGCGGCTACCAACCCAGGACTCTAGGCCCCTCAGGTCAATGGCAGCAAAGGAAAGTAGAAGCCAAACTAACGGGACCCTGTTATGAGTGCGGAGAACCCCATTGGGCTCGTGATTGTCCACATCGCTCAAGGCAAGCAGCTCGATCCAATACAACAGTACCACAGTTTCAAAGATATTGTCTAGGGTGTTGTGTAGAACACTTCCCAAAGGATTGTCTGCTGAAACCACATGAGGAAGGCACCTCTCAACCAAAGGTCTCACTCAACTTTGTAGGGACAGTTCCATCGCCACCTTCATCAGAGAATGAGGATGTCATGCCACTTAGAGCCATGACTAGATCACAGACACGAAATGCCGAAATGCAAATTGATGAGACACCTCGAACTAGGGATGCAAAGGCAAATCTAGTGGACAAGACCCTACATTCCAATAGAAAAAGGACCACTAGGAGGAAAAAGAACCTCAACAAGCGAACTAAAAGTGCATCCACTAGTTCTCAAGAAGTCTCTAAACAAAACATGAGGGATCAAACTTTTACATCCCAAGAAGTGCATGAGGAGCATCAACCTCAACCTAGGCCTAGTGCTGTACTTTTATGCTCCCTTAGGTGAAAATTGATGTGGGAATCACTTTGTCACTTTATTCTATCAACAAAATCACCCATTTTCACATTGTCAACAGTGTGCACGACTCGTATTAGGAGAAGCTTCACACATTTGTTGGCTATGCTGCTCTTACTTTCGATGATATGGCATGGGCTTAATGAAACAAATTGTGGGAATTACACCCCAACGCCATAACCTTCTTGATGTGAGAGTACCAAAGAGAGGACCAAATCAACGTAGATTACCTGAGGAGGTTCAAGCACAACAATGGAGGGCTACATGCATAAATGACTTGCAACCACCTATCTTGCAAGCCCTCCTTTCCCAAGCCTCAACATGTCAGTTTTGGATCACTATGAGTACCTATATTGAGCAGTTCCAAAATCGAGATTGTCTGCTTAACCTTCCCATAGAACCAATGCCATATTTTAGCGAGGAAGCACTCCTTCCTCTACCACCTTCTCCAGAGGCCGATTTTTGTACAGGGTTGTCCTTGCATCCTGAAGTGATTGATACCATCTTTCCAGCAGAAGTGGACACGGATCCACCACCAGTACAAGGGTAAGCTTATCAACTCCATAATAAGATCAACAAGCTAGGGCACTTTTCTCCCACTGGGTTTTTTCCCTCGGCTATATTCGGTGATTGGCACCAATAACAAATTTTATTCCTTTCTTTTCTTTTCTTGTTTGTTAATAAACATGTTGCAGAGATCTCAGCTAAACAAGAGCATACAAACACGCCCCAATAGTCCACCTACCGTGCACACAAATTACGAAGGGGGGAGACATGCAATGCCTACAAAGAGCAAAGAGAAGCAATCTGCACAACATCAGCAATGCATCAATGCAAACGCACAACATATGCATGAAATTAGGATAATAAGGCCAGTTATCTTTAGAATAATAGAACTTTTGGAGGCACAACAAAACAAGCCAAACACATGAAATAAGGGACTCGGAATAATGTTTAGATAAAAGAAGATTTCTACCTAGTGGGGACACCACTTTGAAAGAGATAGGAGGATTTACTTAGATACTACCCCAACTCGCGAGATGAGGACATCTCGAATCTTTTAAGTGGGGGAGATTGTAAGGTCCCTCCCAAGCCATGTATGTATATGTCTCTTTTAATATAGATTTCAATAAGGAAAGAGAGTGTACTTAGAGAAGAGTGAGACAATAAGGCTAGAAACATTAGGAAAGTGTTAGAATAAAAATATTAGCTCCAAAAATCCTAAAAGAAATAAGAAGACAAGAATAGTTCTATTAAGAGATAAGTATCTCCAAACATAGAAATTCGAATTTAGGTGATAAGAGGTCATATTTAGAGTACTTTTACATATTTAGAGTCCACGCATACTAAAAATGTGAAAAAACTACGCGTTTCTAAAGATGGCGCGTTGTGGCTATATACAGACGTTTTTGCCTATTCTACCCACGCTTCCTTGTAGACCAGATGCCTTCCGGTTCTTTTGATTGGTTATATGACTATATTCTGAGTTTTTATTAGAGAGTGATGGCCAAAACAATTTGCTGATTCTGCTAGGGTCTCTACACAGGAAAAACTGTAAGAAGGCAGCAAGTAGCCTCAAGGTAATCCTAGAGCAGCTTGAGATGTATATATCCCTTCATTCTTATCTAATATCTTAGAAAAGAAGCTTAGATTGCTATGGTCTTTCGGAGGAAGAGACCAAAACTCCATAGCTTCTCTTTTAGAGAAAGAATAGTATGCTGTAGCCCTATAAGAGAAGGCTATTTTGCCATAGACCTTAGAAAGAGAGAAGAGTCACAGTACGAGTAAGAGGAGATAAAGCTTGGGGATGATTGGATGATTTCAATCGTAAGACAAGGTATTAGAAGACTCTATTCTCATATGTCAAGTTTTAAGGCTCTTGTTAACGAGCAAAGACAACGATAAACGACAAATTTCTATAAGGTATATACATATTTTGTTTTTCAATTACATATCATTCTTAGGGGTTGAGGTATGGCCCTGGCTTCTCTATTAATTGTTAATAGTGATCTATTTAATTGATTTACTATTTAAAGTTTGTATTCTTTTAAACAATAGCATATGCCTTAATAGAGAATGTCTTATCGCAATCTCAAGTTGACATGCTAAAATCTTTGTGAAAAGGATTGTTTTCTTAAGAAGGTGACATGGATCCTAGTCCTATGGTTTAGTGAGTAAATGGATTGTTATCTTGGTTGAATTAAGATACAGGTACAACTTCTCCCTGCCTTGATGCTGCCCCGTTCTTGTGCTTGTGTAGCCAGACGGCGGAGACATTAGTAAGGCCCGGAGTTGGCCCATGGTATCCCTCATACCATTGGGAGAATGAGGTTTGCCGATTGAGGCGAGTGATTGTGATGCTGCCTAGTTCTGAGGGCCCAGGCTAGTGTAGTGAATTAGCCCACCCTAGTGTGCAGACATCCCTCTGAGGAGCGGGAGGATCGAGCGATGGAGCCTGAGAGGGCAACAGGCCAGCTTGAGTCCTCGCTAGCGGCCGACGATGAGGTGTATGGTCGTGCAGGGTTTTTCCCAGCATGTAGAGGTTGGAAAGCCAAATTCTAGATCATCGGCAGAATAAAGGAAAAGAATAAGAAAGCCGATTTGGCTTGTATGGAATTGATTCATGTATAAACTTTTTTTATAAATCTTGTCTTTGGCATTATTGTACTGTGGAAAAAGGCTGTTTTAATAAACCTTGTGAAAAGGACCTTAATTAAGGAACATGTTTATTTATGTCAAACAATGTGGTAGGATTAATTAGAAAACAAATTGACACATGAGTAGGGTGGAAAGTGGGAGGATGGAATGCCCCGATGGCACCATCCTACGGACAGGTGGTTCGATTAGTTGGGTACGCTAGATAGATAGGTTCTCGGGCAATTCTATTCTAGAAGACTAGGCCAGCGCGGCGGCTGTGCCTTGCATGGATAAGGAAAAAAACATTGCCTCTAGAAATCAAGTCTTGTAGTTGCCCAATTTATGATCAATTACCCTATGGGTGACTTGATTTTTAGAAATCAAGTCTTGTAGTTGCCCAATTTATGATCAATTACCCTATGGGTGATTTGATTTTTAGAAGACCATGCTCCCCTTGCGAGATAGAACTAGGTCTTACCTATGAATTGTATCCTTGAATCTCTGCATGGTCAAGGTGTCGATGAGTAGGAAATTTTCTCCAAGATAAGACTTAGTGGACTATCTTAAGTGTTTTCCCTATTTTTGGAAGGGGGGAACCTTACAGAAGATCTCTTCATCATGGTCCCTCGTAATGATCAGGTCATCTACATAGATGAAAACAAGCACAACCCCTCTATCACTGTGTGTCTCACATACAACGAGAAATTTGCATTGGCTACATGAAAGCCAATAGTGACAAGATATTCAAAAATCTTGTCAAACCATGCTCTTGGTGCTTGTTTTAAGCCATACAAGGCTTTCTTCAACCTGCAAACATGCTCGGGGTGACTCACATCCTCATAACCCCAGGTGGCTGCAACATATACATCTCTTCCTGTAAATTCCCATGCAAGAATGCATTCTTTACATCCATTTGATGTAAAGACTATTGCATTGACGACGCAGCCCACTGCTATCGTAACTCTCGCTGTTGCCATCTTGGCAACTGGGCTGAAAGTTTCCTCATAATCAATGCCATATGTCTGCGCATATCCTTTGGCTACCAATCTAGCCTTGTACCTACTTATGCTTCCATCACTACTTATGCTTCCATCACTAATATGTTTTACTTTGTACACCCACTTGCATCCAATGGCTTTCTTGCCTGCACTAAATCCCAAGTCTTATTTCCATATAGTGCATCCATCTCCTCATCCATAGCTTTCTCCCAACACACATTTCCAACAGCCTCATCAATGCATGTGGGCTCTACAACTTGCACAACTTTTGCCATGTATGCATAGTGATATGCCACATAACCATCATAGGTAAAACTCTGCAGCATAGGATTCTTCACTCTCCCAGATCTTGGCAACTTTGCATTCATGGCTTCCATAGCCTTTTTTACACAAGGTGTTCTCATAGCTGGTATCCCAAGATCCTCATCAAGGCTCATCTTTGAGCCTCTAGACTCTCCATCAACATGAGAATGCCCTGCAGAAATGTCAGGCATACTAAGGGGCTCAACCACTTTCTCTTTGCCTTTATGTGATGTACTAATCACATTTGCAGGACTGATATTATGATGCAACCTGCCACTCCATGGTCTATCAACTGAACCACTAGATGAGGACTCTCTTGGTCCACTTAAAGACTGTGATTGCTGACTTGTATTCTGTGCAACCACATTTCCACTCACAACACTTAGTTCTCAGATCATCTGGCACATGCACATATGCAATGCATCCAAAGACTTTTAGATGAGACAACTCAGGTTTTCTGCCAGTAAACCTCTCCTCTGGAGTTACATCATGTATGGCTGTAGTTTGTTCATGATGTAAACTACTGTAGAAACAGCCTCAGCCCAATAGCTATGCAGCATATTCTTCTTTCCCATCAATGCTCGCACAATCTCAGCAATGTGCCTGTTTTTTCGCTCAAAAATTCAGAGAACTCATTATAGAAGTACTCTCCCCCTCCATGTGACCTTAGGTACTTTACATATTTCCCTATTTGCTTTTCAACCATTTCAACCATAACTTTGAAATTCTGAAAATGAGTGAACACCTCACCTTTCTCCTTCATGAAGTATACCCACACTTTCCTTGTGTGGTCATCAATAAATGTCACATAATACCTGTAGCCTCCCATAGACATGGTCTTCATAGGAGGACCCCATACATCTGAATACACAAGGGTTTGATTTTTTGCGAGCTTTATTTGGCGAGCTTTTTGGAGATAAGATAGTTTTATGCAAGCTTGTAAGAAAAATGATACATTTTGGTGAGCTTTTATATAAACTATTTATGAAAAGAAATAAATACATTTTGGTGAGCTTTTATATAAACTATTTATGAAAGAGAAATAAATATATTCACATACATACATACATATATATATATATGCATATTCTCAAACACACCTACCTACCTACCTACCTACCTTCCTACATATATACATACATATATACACACATTTGTACAATACATACATACATACATGCATGCATACTCCCAAACATATACATGCATGCATACATACATACATACCTACATGCATGCATGCATACATACATACCTACATACCTACCTACCTACCTTCCTACATATAAACACACATTTTATGTCAAAGAAACTTAAACATAGGCACAAACATACCTATCTATGTACCTTTCTTCCAATATTTATTTCAACACAAGTAAAAACAAGTATACTCGGCTCATATTTTCTTACAAAAACATTGAGTTCACATTTCCTTACAAGAAGATATATAGTTGGTACAACTCCTTTACCATAGCGTCACAAGCTACCTACAATAAGACTTTAGAGTACGTTGTCGTGAAGTGTGCAGAGTAGCCAGGAAAGTACAAAACTTCTAGCTGTGAGAGTGAATGTCAAATCCAACAAGGAATTTCACGTACAAGATTTCCCAAGGAGTATTGAACACCATTATTTCCATTGACAAAATACATGTGTCCTCTTCCCTCAATACATCCTTGAGTTCCTCCAGGTGAATGCACAGATTTGCATGAAATCCTTTGAACCATTCACATGTGGGCATAACAAAGATTTCCAATTATTCCAATATACATGTGTCCAGCTATATCCATTACATCCAGTGCCCTCAAAACTGTTATTTCGAGATGTACTTTATCACCTGAAAACCTGCCTTAATGTCCTAACATCTCACAAGCAAAATATAGCATTTGGCATAGCTTTGACATACTCATAATTTTCAAAATCCATATGAGAAGAAAGTAAGGCAAATTTTCCTCAGCTTCAATGCATTTTTCACCAATCACCGAGCTCCAAATTCCTTAGCTTCTTCCCCAAAAATCCTTCTATTCAATTCCAAACTTCTTTTGATATATATATATATGGGTTAAACGATTCTCTCAATTCGTATAGAATGAGAGTAACATTTAAGAGAATATATATATATATATATATATATATATATATAAAACACTTAGCTTTCGAGTTGCATGCGTGGAGCTCCACCAACCGTATGCTTCATATCAATTATGCGAGGGTGAAACAGCTGGAGAAGCTTCGCTCAGTGTTGGTTTAGAAAATAGCTTTTCCCATAAATACATCATTATGTTGTGCTAGAATTACTCTCTAATTCTAGCACCTACAAAGCATATACAGTCTATATATTTTTGAAATAAAAAAGCCTGGTCTTTTCGACGCTGTTATCAGACGCTGCATATATTTTTTCCTCACTCTGCAATCGACGTTTCTTTCCGGTCGTTTTCTCCCTTTCCCCGCGACGATCTCGGCGGCCAGCTATACATGCCATAGAAAGAAAACTGCCCGATTTCTAGAAAATCTCCAATATTTTGTTAACCTTAGCACTAAGGTTATGCCACCCATTATATGTTTCTTCTAACCTTAGCATTAAGGTTAGAAGTCTAATAGTAAGACATAACCTTATATTCGCTTCCATCATCCATAAAGGAAAACCACAATGCATGTGACTCTTGATATACACACAACATCATCCCTAAACAAAACCATTGCACCACTGTAGGCACACTTGCTTTGGAGAGCATGACACAAGCCCATAAGGCATTTTAGCCAATAATACCTTGAATTTCCTGCTTTGGCACAACTCAAGATTCCCAAAGCATTCTCACACCTATGAAGACATTCAATGAACTCCTCGGCACTGTGATACTCATTAAGTCTCCATTTCTCTTGACACCTTCATAGTTTATAAATTATCATGTCGGCCTATATGATTTATAGAATCCCCATTTACTCATTCAAGTATTTCTCCATGCCTTCATAAATACATTCCTTTGTGCATTGGTATGCCCTCATGCCATCATATATATCTGGATGCTTCTAACTTGCCCATGAGCTCTGAGTAACAGCAAAAACATCATCCTCCATACTCATATACAAAAAACCCCTAAATCTGACTCAGCCTCAACTTGTCTTATTGAACCTCATATACAATATGAACATATGTACATAGCATCATATAATGACTCGTCATGGCACTTAACCTATGCATCTGGATGTGTATTTGACGGCCTCACATGCACGGTTTCATATCATAGACGTGCCATGGCACGACATCCACCCCCTCTAAACCTGCACATCCTCTGGTATGTGCCAAATCATCATCAAGGTCCACATATAACTGGATGTCGTCTTCATCTTCTGCAGTTCCAGGAAGATCATCCTCTTCCTCTTCAATCATATCCATACTTCCACTGTCAAGCCTCTCATCCTGAATCTCTTGTGAATCAAAAGGATCACCATCATGCCTTCTTTTAAATATCTTAACTCTTTTACCAGCCACAAGATTCTTTACTTCTGTTCCATCAAGTTCACACAGAGTATACGTAGCATTCCCATGCACATGCTTAACAATGTAAGGGCCAAACCATCTTTTTGCAAATTTTCTTTGAACAGTGAATTGGTTGTCAAGGCTACTATCATACATTAGAACCCAATCACCTTCTTCAATAGGTTTTGGCCGGAGTCTGTGTCTACTATCAAATCTTTCTTTATTTTTCAGCCTTGCATCTTTCAGGCGAGCTTTAGCAAGCTCTACATCTTCAGGCCTCCTCTCCAACTGTCTTATTCTCAATGCAAGGAGGTCATCTCTGCTCAATCCTTCCACCCAGGGCAATACATTCCAAGTTAGAATTACTTCTTCAACTGGCATCACTGGCTTCTGACCATACATTAATTCAGCAGGCATGTATCCTGTCACTAAGCTATGAGTTGTACGGTCAGCCCACAAGGCATATGGTAGCAGCTTTGGCCACACTCTCATCCTTTCTCTGCATGCCTTAGCCAAAGCTTTAATGATTGGAGGATGTCCTCGCTCACTTTTCCCATTGCCCTCAGGATTGTAAGCACATGTTAGAGACAGTTTGATACCAATTCTAGAGAAGAATTCCCTTGCTTCTTCAACATCTAGCTCTCCCCTATCAGCTGTTATTTTCCCAACACAACCATATCGGCAGATCACATCTTCCAAGAGAAATTTGCATACTGTTTCCGTACTCTTTGTTCTAAGGGCACGCCCTTCTACCTGATTTGTCAAATCTTCTCTTGCAAGTGCTATATACCGCATCTGCCAAATTCCCAAAGGCATTGTAACTAGATCCACTACCCATTTGTAGTGCATGGCAGGTGGGTAGGTTGGTTGCAAGCCATCACGATGCCTCACATTTGAGTACATTTGGCATACCATGCATGTTTCCACATATTGGGAAATATCCTTGTACATTCCTCTCCACCAATATTTTTCCTTTATTTTGGTAAAAGTGGCCCACACACTTCTATGTCCAGCCCAGAGACTCTCATGGAATTCTTTCACAAGCTTCCCTTGAGTCTCTTTATCACATATGACTCTCTGTGGCATAGCATTCCTCTGTTTAGGATGTTTCCAGAGATACCCATCCTTTAGAAAGTAACCATATGCTTTTCTGCGGATCCTCTTAAATTCTGAGTCAGACCAATTTTCTTGCCTTGTTAGAGTGCTCAAATATTGACCAATGAGCAACCAATCTCCTTCATATATTTCCTCAATAAAAGACTCAAGTGCATTTGATAAGCAAATATGATCCCCCTTTGCATATGCTGTAGTATAGAACTTTGTACCCACATCATCAATGTCACTAATCATCTCTTTCTCATCTTCATACCTGGCTCTTGATAGCATATCTGAACTGGATTATCTTTTCTCGCAATATGCTCAAACTCAGGATTTAGTGACTTGATATAAGCAATCCACCTAAGCATAGCAATATCTGGAGTGGTACAACTTGCTATCATCCCAAGAAGTGGCAAGCAATCAGTCTCCACAAGTACAGATGCCCCAATAAGATATTCTTTTTCACATTTTAGAGCAGTGACTATCCCCCATAATTCTCTCTTGATCTGTGGATACTTTCGCTGCCGAAAGCTTAATACCTTTGCTCCAAATCTAATTACATACCTATGATCATCCTCATCATCTTGCCCTACTGCCCATCCAATCCCAGTAGGACTAGTATCAACTGTAACAATCACAGGCCTGCCACACTCATAATCTGCCTTTCTCAAAATGGGTGATGATTGGAGCAAATATTTCAGCTTCCGCATAGCTTTAATATGTACTGCATTCCACAAAAATTTTTGATTTTTCCTCAAAAGTTGATAAAGAGGATCTGCTACATGTGCATAATGTGGGATCCAAATAACATAAAAGACGCATGCTCCAAGAAATCTCCTCAGCTCTGTAACATTAATGCATATTTCCTTCATTCTTTGTATTGCATCTATCTTGGCTGGACAAGGACGGCGTCCACTAGTACTACAAAGATGTCCCACTATTAGCACTTCACCAACCCCAAACACTGATTTTTGTCCAGATAAAGTAAGATTCACTTCTTCAAGCCTGGATAGAATCATGTCACAATCCTTTATATGATCTGCCACAAACTTGCGGCACCCTTTTGAATCCAAATTCTCATCTTTGTCTTTCTCATCACAGCCCTTTATTGGCACATCATCCAAAAATGGCATAGTTTTTTGTGGTATGAAGTCCCGTAAGACTTTATTCATTCCATTCATCATATGTGCCACTGAGTTAGTGGCTCCCTGTGGTAAGGTACACATCCTTACTAATCCCAAAGGAGTTCTCATTGTGGTCAAGTCCCTGCTTTGTATATCCAGCTGGAACTGATCATATCCCGAATACAAATCACCCATAGAGTATATAGCTTTCCCTGCAAATGCTTCTGCAAACTCATCCACAATTGGACCTGCTCCCACATTCCTTATTGTGACTTTGTTTACAGGTTGCATGTCTTGAATAAAGCGCAATGTCCCATTTTTCTTTGGTACTGTAAACCATCTATTGGAATATGGGGCACATGAAGGCTCCAAGATTCCCATCTTGATCTTTTCCTTTAGTAATTCCATCAACTTTGGCAAGAGAGCCTTTGGTACTGGAATTGGCCGCAGATTCCAAGGCACATGTGGAACAGTAAAGATCACCATTGGTGCTGTTACACTTGGATCAACACAACCAATCTCATGCGGCTGAAAGGCAAAAGCTTTCCCATGTTTTACAAGCATCTCCTCAAAGCATTCCCTTTCAACTGGCAACAGAAAATCCCTCTCACCAATCTTCAGCTCTTTCAGAGTTTCTTGAGTAAATTTATGCCCAATTTTCTTCGGATCTCTAAGATTTGGCTGCATAGAAGCTTCATCTATCTTCTCCTTGCTTCCTGGTGGCAAGGGCAAGGCAACTGGCTTCACCTTTTTTGTAACCGTTTTGTACTTTGTATCAACATGAGCATCCATCTTACAATTCATGTTTTTACATTCCACCCCCTCAAATTCCTGGATTATATCATACATCTCCACAGATGACACCTTTATCATTTCATTTCCACCTTGTAAGCATGCTCTTCCCATATCAAAAAGCACATCCATAGTATCTATAAATAACACCTCATCAAGCACCCCTGAAATAAACTCATTCTTCTCCAAAAGACCACACTGCTCAAAACTTTTTTGTTCATTTTGTATATGTTTTTGCATGCCACGCTTTAAATCCTTGCTTTTTACAAAAACCAGTGACCCATAGCTGGAGAATCCCTGAAAATTTGCTGAAAAACTATTTACATTGATTGAGTCCTGCGAGAACTCATTTCCCCTTGTACCATTGGAATCCCGCTTTACAATGGCACCTGGCCAAAATCCCTCATCTCCCTATAATTCATAAACTCTCTGTTTATCTTTGGGAGTGACTGTGCCCGAAGAGATTCACGATTCCTTTCATGATTAATGCAGACTGTCAAAAACTGAACAGCTTTTTTGCCATCTTTACTCCTTATTCTTGCATAAGCTGAACCATCATCCAAAACCTTTGTTTCCATCCTTACAGCTGTAATGTAGGGTTGCCCAAGAATGAGGGGATACGATGACATCTCCTGAACAAAGAAATTCTGATCATCCTTCACATCCCCTATAGTTACCCTTACATTTGGACATGCTGCATAAAGCTCTCCAGATGAATTATTAGCTGCTTTAATCATCCACCCATGATCCACATCCATTGGCCACTTACATTTGTTGTAGAGATTTTTAGCCATAAGATTTATTTCAGACCCATGATCAATTAGAGCGACATATGGCTCTTCCAAATCACCTATCTTGACAAGGGTTTCAGTGGTGGCTCTTGCCCAATGGCTCCTGGAGTAATGACTCTTTGTAAGAACTTCTTTTTCATCATCCTCTTCCACAAAACGCATTTGTCGTGCCCCATCAGCAGAGTGATTACATTCCACCACATTTTCTCTCTCTTCCTTCTTCTGTACCTGTACACCATGAGTCTTGGAAGTGCTTGCTTCCCCTTGTGATGGAATAGATTCAATTATGGACTGCCTTTTTCTTCGTATAATATCAATTATCTCATCATGAAATTCTTTCTTTGCAATCCCCAAGACTTTCCCTAATGTGAATTCCACCCTGCTGTTTAGAATTCTCTCTTCAAGCACCTTTTTGAGATCTGTTGCAACTTCAATATCAGATTGAAGCTTGTAGAGTGGACTTTTCCCTTTACCCTTCTCCTTCATTTTTGCTGGCACTTCTTCCATTGAAACATCATGTGGAGGTCTGCTTTGCTGTGGAGGCATATGTGATGGCCCAGGATCCTTCTTTTCACTTCCACGTGTAACTCTTTTTGATGGCCCTCCTTCCTCATTTTCCCTTTTACGTTTCTCCTCTACCTGTGCCTCATTATTTTGGCATTTGGCAATATAGGCATGAATGGATAAAGAATCCACAGGCTCCTCCCAGCCAGTCTCAAGGCGTATACAATCACCTGCCTCATGCAAAGCTTGCTTTGACACTTTCTTTGATGCAATTAATTCCATTGTTGACGGCCAAAAATTCTCATTCTCATAATCCTCATCATTCTCAAATCCCTGCTTTTGTTGACCAACCTTTAATCCATAGGTTGCTGCCTCAACCATAGAAATGGCATGACTAGCAGCCATATCTTCTACCAGCTTTTTCATCCCTCCTTTCCCAAAGTTTGTACTCAGCGGAAGACCAGTCTCTGTAAGATGGATTTTCCCATCTTTGAAGAACACAAGTTGATTTTTAAGAGCTTCTTTATAGCTGGTACAATCCTTCTTTGCATGCTCTGGGTCATCACACCATATGCATCTATATGTAAACCCTTCTTTGATTTGAGGCCTTTGCATAGAAACCTGCCCCAATGGTAGACCTTTTTCTTCGATTCTGGACATCTTCAATTTTAAATCACGCATACCCTTGATAAGCTCATCCATCGGCCCATCTATCTTAGGAATTGTGGCAGCTGGCTTGGATAAACTCTCAGGGGTAACAGCAGCTATGGGGGTTGCAGAGCCCATCACCATTTTATCCCTCCTCCGCTGCCGCTTTGCTAACATAATGACTGCATCCTCAACATCATTCCAATCACTCTTTAATCCTTGCTCTGTATTTTTATCCTCAAGGAGGATTTCCAATGTCTCCTGGAGATCTTTCCCAGCTGCCTGCAAGAAGAGCTCTGTCTTTTCTCTGTCCAAAGTTGCACGCTCTATTCTTGACAACTGGGCATAACGCTTCTCAAACTCCCTTAGCAATTCTGTGGCAGAAATTCCCATTTTAGATTTTGTGACCCATTCCAAAAAAGTTCGTTTGGTCACTCGCTCAGAATCCTCCATGAAGTATTCATCCTTTAAAGCAAGTTTGAATTCTTCCCAATTTCTGCCACCCTGTGCTGTCTGCAATCCTTTTATGCGCTCTCTTATTTCAGGAACGCATACCAACTCGAAACTTCGAACCATATCCTCCTCGGTCACCCTATTTAGCTCCATCTCCTTTATATAATTGCGCAGATACTTTGTAATGTCCTTCCCATCAAATTGATCTACCTTTTTCACAATTGATTGTAAGGCTTTGGTCATGGAAATCTGTCCCCTCTCAGCAGCTTGTTGCTGTTGCATGTACATGGAAAACATTTGGAACATCTGCATAACTCCGGGGTCAAAATGAACCCCCTGGCCCTCAGAATTCTCAACCATAGCTTCGCTGTATGTTTCACCACACTCTCACCCCAGCAGTTTCACGTCGGGTTCACCAAAGTTGTCGTGAAGTGTGCGGAGTAGCCAGGAAAGTACAAAACTTCTAGCTGTGAGAGTGAATGTCAAATCCAACAAGGAATTTCACGTACAAGATTTCCCAAGGAGTATTGAACACCATTATTTCCATTGACAAAATACATGTGTCCTCTTCCCTCAATACATCCTTGAGTTCCTCCAGGTGAATGCACAGATTTGCATGAAATCCTTTGAACCATTCACATGTGGGCATAACAAAGATTTCCAATTATTCCAATATACATGTGTCCAGCTATATCCATTACATCCAGTGCCCTCAAAACTGTTATTTCGAGATGTACTTTATCACCTGAAAACCTGCCTTAATGTCCTAACATCTCACAAGCAAAATATAGCATTTGGCATAGCTTTGACATACTCATAATTTTCAAAATCCATATGAGAAGAAAGTAAGGCAAATTTTCCTCAGCTTCAATGCATTTTTCACCAATCACCGAGCTCCAAATTCCTTAGCTTCTTCCCCAAAAATCCTTCTATTCAATTCCAAACTTCTTTTGATATATATATATATGGGTTAAACGATTCTCTCAATTCGTATAGAATGAGAGTAACATTTAAGAGAATATATATATATATATATATATATATATATATATATATATAAAACACTTAGCTTTCGAGTTGCATGCGTGGAGCTCCACCAACCGTATGCTTCATATCAATTATGCGAGGGTGAAACAGCTGGAGAAGCTTCGCTCAGTGTTGGTTTAGAAAATAGCTTTTCCCATAAATACATCATTATGTTGTGCTAGAATTACTCTCTAATTCTAGCACCTACAAAGCATATACAGTCTATATATTTTTGAAATAAAAAAGCCTGGTCTTTTCGACGCTGTTATCAGACGCTGCATATATTTTTTCCTCACTCTGCAATCGACGTTTCTTTCCGGTCGTTTTCTCCCTTTCCCCGCGGCGATCTCGGCGGCCAGCTATACATGCCATAGAAAGAAAACTGCCCGATTTCTAGAAAATCTCCAATATTTTGTTAACCTTAGCACTAAGGTTATGCCACCCATTATATGTTTCTTCTAACCTTAGCATTAAGGTTAGAAGTCTAATAGTAAGACATAACCTTATATTCGCTTCCATCATCCATAAAGGAAAACCACAATGCATGTGACTCTTGATATACACACAACATCATCCCTAAACAAAACCATTGCACCACTGTAGGCACACTTGCTTTGGAGAGCATGACACAAGCCCATAAGGCATTTTAGCCAATAATACCTTGAATTTCCTGCTTTGGCACAACTCAAGATTCCCAAAGCATTCTCACACCTATGAAGACATTCAATGAACTCCTCGGCACTGTGATACTCATTAAGTCTCCATTTCTCTTGACACCTTCATAGTTTATAAATTATCATGTCGGCCTATATGATTTATAGAATCCCCATTTACTCATTCAAGTATTTCTCCATGCCTTCATAAATACATTCCTTTGTGCATTGGTATGCCCTCATGCCATCATATATATCTGGATGCTTCTAACTTGCCCATGAGCTCTGAGTAACAGCAAAAACATCATCCTCCATACTCATATACAAAAAACCCCTAAATCTGACTCAGCCTCAACTTGTCTTATTGAACCTCATATACAATATGAACATATGTACATAGCATCATATAATGACTCGTCATGGCACTTAACCTATGCATCTGGATGTGTATTTGACGGCCTCACATGCACGGTTTCATATCATAGACGTGCCATGGCACGACAACGTGACAATATACTCCATCCCAAAGCACAAGACAAAAATATTGGGTTCAAATTTTCTTATAAAAAGATTGACTTCACATTTCCTTACAAGCTTAAGTAGGCACGAACATGAGAGGCTTGATTAAAGCTTAAGTATAGGCTCAAACATCCTTGCTTCGAGGATGTGATAGTATATTGCCCACTTTCTCTGGTGATAGTGTTGATTGATGCATTACCATATCCTCATTCTTATATAATCCCAAAACTCGCAAGAAGACAAAATAGATATGCTTACATGCAACATAAGACTTTCCTCTAGATTCTCTTTGCATGAAATCAAGACACATGTACACCAAGGTTGTACCTTGATGTGTATAAAATAGTCCTCTCCACTCTCACGTGCCAAATGAAAAATAGAGTAGGGGGACGGCTGCATTGCACTCTCATTAAGGACTATCGCTGTCATGGCCTCAGCACTACCAATCCTCTTTTTTGCTTTTTGGAAATCCAATGCCACCACTTGGTTGATCTCTTTGTACGATATCTTCTCTACATGACATAACCTAGACGATGTGAGTCACCCTCTTCCGTTGAATAGTCTCCTTATCTCCATGTAGAGGCCTTGATTCCTCATACATAGGAGTATTAGCTACTGTTTCATGGAGGACCATGCGAGCCACTTGTGGTGGTGTCGGTCTTGACCTTGCTGCCACCCTATCCAGCAACTTGCTCAAGCTTGGTCCCTCACCTTTGTACTTTCCCATATGATATTCATATTACTTTGCACTTTGTAGTAAAGTGTTTGCCATATCTGAAATGCACGCATCATACAAGCTAAACTTTTCCTTGTATCCTTCACCATGTATCCTTCACTAGCAAGCCAACTCCCATGTACACTTTTAGATAAGTTTGTTCGAGGGGTTTGTGCTAAATCCACCGAGCTTAAGACCACCTGCACACAAGAGGTTTCATACATGAGTTCACAAAATTGACTCCAATGCAAATACATCCATACAACATATCATTTCTCCATAAAATTTCTCACCCTTGACATGAGGTTGCCCCAATGTGCTATTCGTACTTCCCACCAACTCATCCACGTATCCAGTACTGATAGTTTTCCCTCATGAACATGTCCATTTCTCCACCACTCATGAATCTCTTTACTTTTTAAGAAATCTGACTCCTTATTGGTTGCCAATCTCCATTCTTCACACAAGTCAATATGGTGTTGTCAACTTTCTGTCTTCACGCATTGTTTAGCATGCTTCATCAAACTTTGTTTCCAATGGAATAAGCACGTTCGCTCCCTGTCCTCCATAATGTTGTGCAGACCTCCCCATTGAAAACGGTCCTAATTGCACACCAATTTGACCCTGCTTCATCAGCCACCATAAACCTATAAAAGTGTGCGGGTGCATAACCGCATTGCTCCATTGTGCTTTTCAGCATTTCCCAAAATAGTACTTGGCTTTTTGTATCCTCCTCCTTCATTTCGCATGTGGCAATTGTCAACAGCTCTTGAACACTATAGGAATTTGGAGAGAATTTTTTTCAATCGGCTATCATTCAAGGTAAATGAAAGAAAGGAAAAAATTGAAGTACGTAGTCTCACCTTGGGTCCTCGTAAACATGACAAGCCATTGTTGACCAACCAAAAACTAGATGAGTGTGATCAAACAAAACCCAAGACTTTGACAAGTCACCTCCACTATCACACCACATGCGATTCACCAAGTCCACGCCTGATGCTGGTCCTCGCAAAGACATCTTAAAGACATAACATTTGTCATCAGGGCCACCTTGTCCTGGGAAACGGCTACCTTGTATAAATGAATAGCGAGATCTTCTTTGTATAAGAAGGATGCTATCAAAGCCCTCTCTTGCCGGCATCAATTCTCTTTTCTCTTGGGATACAATTCGTCAAAAAACATAATTTCACAATAAAGAGAGGACCGAATGTAGAAAAATACATCCAAACATAATTAAGTTGTTACAAAACGAATACTCACCTCTGGTTTTCCACAAGAGGTCTCAACTCCTCCAAAAAATTGCAGAGCTCATGATCCCGAATACTTGTAGGTAGCTCATCATTTTGATTCATCATAGAGGAAAACAAAATATCCTTCACAATATCTATCTGTATTTTTCGAGGACCTGCACTTCTCTGGGCTTTCAACACTTGAGAAACAAACATTTTCACGTGCTCCAACATTGACCTTAAAGTTCCTGGCTGAACTGGATGTTCATGTAGCCCAGTGTGAAGCATCATTCTTGTAATAGTTGTGTCACGAGGCATTACGTAATACACAACACATCTACACACTTGCACACAGTGTGCAGTTTTGCGACAAAAGTGACAAACTATTTTAGTTTTCTCATCCTCTATGAGAAGTCCAACTGCAATCTTTTTTGTCAGATGTCCATGAAAGAAGGTGTTGTTATACCTTTTATTGTTCAAGTAAAAAGGACAGCTGAGCCTATGGCACTCCAAAGTACCAACACAATAGCTAATACGCATGGTACAACTTACAGACATGTTTGATGTTACTGGACATGTCCATAGGTGACCATCATATTTTTGCTCCATTCCATCTATATTTCCTATTTTTCCATATGTTGGTGGAAACTCTAGGATGGAATCACCATCATAATGTCTTGGCACCTCCTGGACTTGGATGACTCGAGTAACTTTTCAACAATGAACGTAGAAGAGAAGGTTCCTCCTCCTTACGAAGAACTGAAAGTATACTCTCTGAATCAATACATTCATCTTTAGAGATATTGTGCTTTGAACCTTTTGGATTGCTCGTGCCTTCACCTGGTTGCAAAATAGTTGCTGAGCCATTCAAGTCACTCTCTCAGAGGAGGAGCTCGAGATATGAACAAGGGTGTTTTATATCCCTAATTCTTTATCCACTGAAGTCTCCAAATGTCGGACATCTTGGGCAATGTAATTAGCACTAGAATCAAGACTATCAGTAGCACAGAGAGGACTACATTGTAGCATATATGTTTTACTTCGAGTAATATCTACGAGGTAGTTTTCATTGCCCTCCATATCATAATGAGCAATGATTTCCTATAGGCTTCCATTGGTCCTAGTAGCTTTCACTCCAGAAAGGGCGTGTGATGAAGGCAGAAACCCTTGTAGATATCCATGACTAACAAGCATGGTCTGGTGGAGAAGTATTAAAGTTTGAGATTTTGCCATTAAGCTCCCACTCAAAGGTGATAGTGTGCCCCATAGGGAAGGCAATACGAAGATGCAAAAAGGACAGGAGAGACGAAAATGTGAAATGAAAACATAAAAACGAAGGAACAGGTGGGACTTTATGAAACAAAAATAGAAGATCAGGTATCTAGGTGGAGCAATCACGATTGAGAATTAAGGTAGTTGAAATGATAATACAAGGTAGAGCAATCACGATTGAGAATGAAGGCGGTTGAAATGATAAAACAAGGTGGAGCAATCACGATTGAGAATGGTCACGATAATTTTTTTTATAAAAAATATACAAATATATATGTATCTACAAATATATTAAAAAATATACAAATATATACATTTATTGGTAAGTATTATTTTTATAAAAGGCTAGTCTCTTTGTAAATACACACACACACACATGTCTATATTTACATATTATATTGTATATATTTTAGGCTAAGAATCTATTAGGATATATATATTTTAGTGTGTGTGTATGTGTATTTACACAGAGACTAGCCTTTTATCTATTTTAGGATATATAGATATATTAGACTATATATCTATTAGGCTACACACACACACACACATTTATTAAAATACATATAGCTTAATATGTGTGTGTGTGTGTGTGTAACCTAATAAATACCTAGACTAAAATATTTATATACCTAATAAATACCTAGACTAAAATATTTATATACATCAATATATAAATACCTAGACTAAACTATATTCTCTCTCTCTTTTGAGCCTAAATGTCTAAAAAAGTTTTAAAAGAGCATGAGTTTTCTCTTTGTTGTGCGTCACATATTCTCTCTCTCTCTCTCTCTCTCTCTCTCTCTCTCTCTCACACACACACACACACACACACACACACACACACACACACAATTTCAATAACAGAAATAATAGAAAAGTTTTAAAAAAGTATGCCACACATATTGAACCATTGAAAAATGTGTGTGTGTATGTGTGTGTGTGTGTCTATCTATAGCTTAATACATTTTTAGCCGTATATATGTGTGTATATGTATGTATCTATCTTTAGGCTATATATATTTTAGGCCACACACACATATAAGGTACACATATTTTAGGGTACTCTCAACTCAGCAGAGCAGCAGGCGAACGGGCAAACGGGCAAACTCATCTGTGAAAAGAGGTAATGTTCTCTCTGCTTTTCTTTTTCTGTTAAATTGAGAGCTGGCGGCTATGTTGGAGGTGGCAGTGGAGAAGATTGCGGCTATGTTGGAGGTGGAGGCTATGTTGGTGATGGCAACGATGGTGAGGGAGAGGGCGAGGTGGAGGTGGAGATCGGTTCAATCGGTCATGATGCCTCCCTTGCCCCCGTTGCTCCAGCCACCTCAGGCTCCCGGCAAAGCCTGGGGTGGCTGGAGCAACGGGGACAAGGGAGGCATTGTCCAGGCCAATTGAGAGACCGCGGCGGTGCGGTGGAGGCCGAGACGGCCGAGATGGAGGTGGTGGCACTGGAGGCGGTGGAGAAGATTGCGGCTATGTTGGAGGTGGCGGCTATGTTGGTGGCGGCGACGATGGTGAGGGAGAGGGCGAGGTGGAGGTGGAGGAGGAGACCGGTTTAATCGGTCATGATGCCTCCCTTGCCCCCGTTGCTCCAGCCACCCTAGGCTCTGCCGGGAGCCTGGGGTGGCTGGAGCAATGGGGGCAAGGGAGGCATTGTCCAGGCCAATTGAGAGACCACGGCAGCGCTAGAGGCAAAGGCGGCCGAGATGGAGGTGGTGGCACTGGAGGCGGTGGAGAAGATTGCGGCTATGTTGGAGGTGACAACTATGTTGTTGGCAGCGGCGATGGTGAGGGAGAGGGCAAGGTGGAGGTGGAGGTGGAGGTGGAGGAGGAGACCGGTTTAACCGGTCATGATGCCTTCCTTGGCCCCGTTGCTCCAGCCACTCCAGGCTCCCGGCAGAGCCTGGAGTGGCTGGAGCAACGGGGGCAAGAGGGGAGATGTGCAGTCTTTTATATGTGTTTTAAGGCATCATGTGTATAGTTGTCAAATTCAATTCAGATACTAAGCTTGCAAGCATGTGTATATTCTTCAAACTCTATGTTTTTTTCTTACTCTCACAAGGTAATCATCAATACAACTAATCCCAATGTACATGTATGGATATAAAATGATTGTAAATCTAAGCTCCATAAAGATTCTATTTTCTAGGATCGTAGCGCTCTGTGAACTCAAATCATGACAATCCCACTCAACTCAGTGATTCCACTCAGCTTAACAATCCTACTCTTGGACAATTTCACTCAAGAGTGATCTGATGAGATCCCGAGGGATTCACTAACATGCCCCTATTTAAGCTTATAAGGATACCTTTAAAAATGAATGTCACCCCCTTCCTTGGTACCCATATTTGACTCTTCCCTTGGTAGTATCCCTTGGCTACTATAGATGGAGGATGGAGATGAGGCGATGGTGAGGGGGAGGAGGCCTCTTGTCCTAGCCCTTTCTTGGCCTCTTCGATCTCTGTTAACTGCCTTTGTAGGTTTTCCACTTGATTGGCTTATGCTCTCCTCAAGATTGTGCTGTTCTTCCTATAGTGGTTCTTGCTAGCTCCTCAATTCTTCTGTGACTTTGTGCTCTAAGAACATGCCACATCTTTTTTCCTTATGATTGTTTGTAGTTTGGACATTTATTTGGGGACATTTGTCATGCATTTATTCAAGTAATCTAATACTTCCTACATCCAGTCCAATTCTATGGTTTCCAAAAAACTATTTGGGGACATTTGTCATGCATTTATTCAAGTAATCTAATACTTCCTACATCCAGTCCAATTCTATGGTTTCCAAAAAACTAGATGGGCCTCGCACTATTGGGGTTAGTTTGGGCATGGTGGATCCAGCACAGTGGGGCCCATTAGTTGATGATGGGTGAATGTTTCTTTCCTAGAGGTTTCTTTGAATAGGGCCTATAGTTACGGCCCGATCTTGGTTTTGGTATCCAGCCTTGTGAGCTTAATGATCTACTCTTTGAAGTTGTGTGCTAGCCTCTAGAGTTTTCACCATCCTGAATGTTTTCTTAGACATGTAGTAAGGTTTGTGTGTGTTGATGTTTTCCTATAGACATGAAGTAGGGTTTATGTGTGAGGTTGATCATCTCTATCTGTCATTTAGCTCAAACTGTTTGCTACTCATATTCAGGGCAAAAGAGAGACAGATGGCTCCAACAAAAGCAAGAAAACAATAGGCAAAGACTAAGAAAGGTATATGTTGTGAATAGCCAAGATTCTAATGAGATTGTGTTTTAATGTTTTTAGATATGCTTACTTGGGCTTGGTGTGTGTGTCTTACAAACAACAGGGGATACTCACTTAGATCTGGGCATGTTTGTTTGACTCTTAGCGAGGAAGCTCAATCACGGACACCTATGTCCTCACATGTATCTCCTGCTAGAGAGGAAATAGAAGCGCATAATTCTCTTGTTCATGAGGAAGAAGCGCTTGTGTTGGAGAACGAAATTGGCTCACCTAATGAGCTCACCTCCTCCAACTCACACACGGAGATGCCTGAATCTAGTACTGGTCAAGGGGAGACCCATAGAAGGCTTCTTGGAAAATCTATTGAATTGGGATTGCTTGGTGTGTGATGTATTCACTAAGTTTTTTGTGCAACGCAATTCCTCTACCCCATTGGTCCCTTTATGCAGGCTGATTCCAAATGAAGCCATCCGTACAGTTTCTAGCCAACTTGAGGTGTTTCGTGATTCCTTTGACTGCCATGGCTATGTCGAAGCATCTTCTCCTTTTTTAGTTTCACTTACACGTCCCGGAAGCTCTATGTATTTCGCGGTCACACAAATAGACTTGCAAGAATGGGGACCATACTGGGTGGTACAACATGACAGATTTGAGGATGAAATGAGAGGAATTGAGTGGGAGGATCTCAGTGGTAAGAAGTTTCTTGTTTGGGATGGCAATCATCGTGTGAAGGCATGGATGTCTCGAGTGCACGAAGGTATGTTCTTTTGAATGCCATAGAGTGATTTTATGCAACATTAAAAGTAATATATTGTAATATCTTTATTTTGTTTTCTCTAGCTTGGTCTCATAGCCTCTCACGCCATGTCCGAGTCAAATGTCAATTTTTGGTTGTGGTGGACAAGAAGCAAGACGGAGAATTGCTATTGGTTTTGCGATCTCAAAATGAGTAAGTGATCTCTCTCTACTTAATTACGAACATTGTGAAGTCATTGTTAAGTTCTTGGCTCATTGTGACTCTTTACAATAGATTGGTGCACACTAGTGTTACACCCACATTGTCACATGAGATCTTCATGTTTCAATGATTTGGAATGGCAGACAAATCATCCATATTGGACTACCTTGGTGAAGACGTAAGTGTTGAAATTAGGGCATTGTGATGAGCTATGGTAGATCAAACATTAGAATCAACATCATTAACAAAGTGATTAGCAAAAAATTAAGACGTAATTAGTGGGTGATTAACAAAGTAATTAGCAAATAATTAAGATGTAATTAGTGGGTAATTAATAAATAGATTAATGTAGGCATGGATTCTCAAAAACCAGCAATTTCTCATTAGGGCAATGCCTCAATTTATAGAGTTTACATCAAGCATCAAATCCCATTGATTTCTCCATGATTCACTCCACCTCTTTTCCCTGATTCTCTCCACCTCTTCACTTTTCCCAAAATATCTCCACACTTCCCAGAATATCTCCACACTTCCTAAATCTTCTTATGCTACCCTTTATTCTCTCCTAGTAGATTCTTCTCACCTTTTCACAGGTTCTTTCACATTTACTCATCCTCTTTTACAGCCTCTAACCAAGGGCTTGTTCCCGCACACACCCTATTCACTTGTATTTTCAACACCTCCCCTCAAGTGAATAATTCTAGCACACCTGGACCCTATACCAAGTTTCTCTCTTACTTGATAGCCCGCGACTAGTGCCTCAAGTCCCTAAACTCCATAGTCCTTGACACACTCTCTCTCTATGTGTCCAAGGCTACTATAAGTGCCCGCGACCTTGACTAAAGTGCTCACACATACATCTACCACCACGTGGCCTACATCATCGGTGGCTCAGAGGTGGTTTTACTTTGTTGGGGTAGGTTACATTGGGTTGTGGGTTCTCTCTCTCTCTCTGTGTCAGAAAAGATGATCCAACTCCACTTCCTTTGGAGCCTCCATGAAGTTTGCCGATGTCGTTCCTTCTCCACTGGGTTTGCTGTAGCAGTCTCTCGCCATGTGTCTTGACTTTCCACATTTGTGGCAAGTGAAGGTCCTTCCTCCTACTTTGCCTCTTCCTCGTCCTCGTCCTTGAGAGAATCCTCCTCGAGTGAAGAATGCTTTTTCTTCTCCTGCTGTTGAGTCGAGCCATTTCTTCTCTTTGCCTCTGCTCTCTTGCTCTAGTAGAGCTGCTTCTATCTCATGTAGCTTCAATTCAGGTACATTCTTTAGTGTTGCTACAATGTTTTCATACTCTCCTTTGTCCACACTCTTCAGAAGTACAGCTAGTGCCTCATCATCTTCTACCTTTTTGCCAATAGCTGTCAGCTGTTGCTTAATGCTTTTATATTTGTTCAAGTGTGTGATTAAAGTTTCACTTTCCTTCATGTCCAATTTGTAGAATTGCATTAGCAAATTTATCTTTGAATTTTTTACTTGTGTGCCAAATAATTTATTGAGTTCATCCCATGCATCTTTTGCCCATTGTATCCCTGTGATGTAAAAAATGATTTCATCATTTAAACTGAGTGCAATCAGTCCCAATGCTTTTTCATTCCTACTCTTCCACTCATTTTCTCCTCTCTCTAGGCATTCATCTCTTCCCTCAACTAACCCCCACAGATTTTTCCTCATGAGCAAATACATGGTTTTTGTCTGCCATGTATAAAACTGCTCCCCATTAAATTTGGCTATTTTCTGTACTGTACTCATGGTGATGTGAAGGGGGTCTTACCTCTTGATCCAATTTCAAGATTCAAGGACAGTGTCTACCCTTTTACAACTCAATCTGGTGTTTAATAGATGATTACAACAAATTTATCAGCATAAAATCACCAGAAATTACATTAAATCAAGGGTAACCAATTTGTACGGAATGGTTGGAGTATCAAACCAACTCCGAATTGTAATATGAAGTTATAAGGATCTGTATCAAATACCTAATGGTTAATTTGAACCCTCAATTGCACCAAAATATAGTGATTAGTATTGATTAATCACTAATTAGCAAATTAATCCACTATTTTGTGTGTAAAAAATAGAGTATGCGAGGAGTCCAGATCTGGTGCCTTAGACTTCAAATGAGCTCAAATGCTTTCAAAGTCATCAATAGCAATGAGTGTAGTAGAGGATTAAGCCAATAAACACAAGATTTGACCAAATATTGAAAACTTAATCTCTATTTTACCAAAGTCACTTGTAGATTTGATGAAGAGCTTGGATCTCACTGTAGACTTGATGAAACTAAATTCTATCTTCACCAACTTGTAGAGCATGCTTGAAAAAACCTTGGGCTAAGAGGAATTAGAGACATTTGAACTGAGCAAGCTGCAATGTCAAAATCTTCTCAGAAAAACGGTGCCTGCAAATTGAGCTCCCGTCGGTGTTCTGCGCTGATTTGGTTTAATTCCTTTGAGCTGATTGTAGCCCCTTGAGTCTAGTTTAAGTACCTAAAAGGGCTTGGCCTAATTTGATGTGTGCAAGGAGAGGGAGCTCCTCCACTCGCTGGGGGTACAGAGGCTAGTTGAAAAAAGAGGAAAAATTATAATTTTCTACTAATCCTAATTAGCAAAATAATTAGCAAGATAATGGGCTCACAAATTAGCATGGCTCTGATACCATGTTTAAATTAGGGCATTGTGATGAGCTATGGTGGATCAAACACTAGAATCAACATCATTAACAAAGTGATTAGCAAATAATTAAGACATAAATAGATTAATGTAGGCATGGATTCTCAAAAACCAGCAATTTCTCATTAGGGCAATGCCTCAATTTATAAAGTTTACATCAAGCATCAAATCCCATTGATTTCTCCATGATTCACTCCACCTCTTTTCCCTGATTCTCTCCACCTCTTCACTTTTCCCAAAATATCTCCACACTTCCTAAATCTTCTCATGCTACCCTTTATTCTCTCCTTGTAGATTCTTCTCATCTTTTCACAGGTTCTTTCACATTTACTCATCCTCTTTTACAGCCTCTAACCAAGGGCTTGTTCCCGCACACACCCTATTCACTTGTATTTTCAACAGTAAGGAGGTGGGCTTTAATGGAGCGACGAAGTGGAGAGCAATGGTACAATTGCTACAATCTTGGCACAGCTTGTGTGGAAAGGTAGTGTTTGTATTTTCCATCTTTTATTAATAAATGAATTATCAATGTTTTTAAATCGTGTGAGTGATAATGAGTTCTTTTTGTTATACGTAGACATCGTTTGAAAATGCGGTGAAGCAAGCTATATCATGCATTGATAGACATGCCATGGGGTTGCAAGAATATGAGACAAAATGTGAGAAAGCCAAACGTGGTGTAGAGCAAACATTTCGAGATAGAGCATACAAGATGCTCATAATTGCAAACCCATCCAATGGTGATGCATTCTTTCAACTCGTATATAACTATGATTGGTCTAAGAAGGGATTGGTTGCTCTGACCAAAGAAAAGCTCTACACAGTTGCCATATCTCGGATTTCAACTCAAAGGTATGTCACATGGTCAATAAACCTCCCTTAACATAAACTAACCTTAACATCTAATCTCTTATGGCTTTGGTATGATGCTGAGCTGAAATAGGAAGACGGAATTGCTTCAAATGCTTATGAGACCAGGAGGGAAAAGGACAAGGTAATTTCGGAGATGTTTGGGGATAACAAAAAGACATTGCAGAGTTGTATTGGGAAGAGCTAATAGGGGAGGCGAACTCTATTTTGGAGGGTTTATTGGTATATGGTGATGTTATCTACATCCCACCATTTGTGCCATGGGTGCAAGAGGAGCGATGGGCAAAGATTGGAAAAGTGAAGGAAGGCCAAAAGCAACCTGAGGTGGAGAATGCCGCAAAGAGGGTTGTCTACAGGTATATATCTTCTAATGCCATTCTAGTTTTGCAGAAAATACATATATGCATTAAAAAAAAATTAGACCTGTTTGTTTTATTTTGGATATGTAGGTGGGTGCAGCTACTCATTGGCCAAGGTCTATTGGACAAAGAGACAGAAGCAATCAAAGAATGGGTAGATCCAAATTCCTCGGAAACAATGTACCCAAAGGAATGGGTTGAGAGAGGGGTTTCTGATTGGGAATATAAGAGATGTCCTTGGTGGTTGGACTATCCTCTAAATCATGTGCCTCCAAGTGAGGAGCTCCCAGACAAAGGTACTTTTTTGCTTTCTACTGAATTATATGCATGTAAATGTATATGTATATGTATGGGTAGAAGCATGTTAACGTGCTACGCTTTTTATTTTTGTTCACATGTGTGAACAAGCATTCCTAGTTAGCATAAGTTTAGGCATGTAAGTCACTATATTAGTAATCATATTTAAAACTTCTGGCTGATACAAAAAGCTCAAATGAGCACTTCAAAAAAAAAAGAATAATCAATGAAAGTTGTGGTATATTGAATTAGGAGCTAGTCTTTGAAGCTAGTTAGCACGGGCGTTACAGCGGAGTGGTGGGGTGATGAAGTGCAAAGGCCAGAGCACCATGGAGCCCGCAAGCAAGGCGGTGCATTCGCGTTCTTCTGTACACAGAAAACGCAGAGCTGCGTCGCCTTCTCCTATACACAAAAAACGCAGAGTCCCTTCTGCTTCTCCATCTCCCTGCAAAAGCACAAAGCGATCTCAAGGTTCCCCAATGTCCCTCTCGGGTACTCTCTCTCTCTCTCTCTCTCTCTCTCTCTCTCTCTCTCTTGTGCGGGTTTTGTGTGTTTTCTCTTCTACTTTCGGCTTCAGTACCACAAGAAGCTCCATGCAATACAGTTGAGCACATTTCCATGCAATATAGTTGAGCACATTTCCCTTTACAGTTGAGCACATTTCCCTTTGATGTGTGCAGGCCGATGGAAAGCTCCGAAGGTCGTGATCCCCATGCAGGAAAAATTCTGTACAACTTTGGTAGAGTTCAATGCTGCTTATGGCCTTTCCATGGAGGGTTTAGATCCCAAAATGGTTAGGTGGGAGCAGGTCACTGATGCTGAATGGTTCAGTGTGTTCAAACATACGGAGGCTTCGTGAGGAAAAAGAAAGGAAAGATGAAGAGGAGCGAGTAAGGAAGGAGGCAGAGCAGAGAGCAGCTCAGAAGACTCCATCTGCAAAGGCAAAGAAAACTCCAACACCTGCAAAGGCAAAGAAGGGGAAAACCATTCCTAAACGCACAGAACCCCCTTCCGATAACTTCCAAGAGCAGTGACAAAAGTTCAAAAATGACACGCCAGCAAGCGGCGGCACTAGGCGCTCTGCAACAAGGTGCCGAGGATATTTTGGTTTTGCTTTTCCAAGACGCGGTTTTGTGCATGGTGCTTGCAAAACATGTCACTTTGAAGCCATCTGATCTTCGTCTAGCTAGGCGTATCCGTGGAGACGACGCTCTCTTTCACTAGATAGGAGAAGCCTTTGTAATGCAACAAATCCGTGTTTTGTAATCTCAATTTGATTAATGAAAAACCATGTCTATTTTCAAAAAAGTTATTTTCTATTGCAAGTGATTGTCGTCTTGTCAAGGTAATTGTAGTCTTTTGCATGTAATTGTTGTCGCTACGTACATTCGACCTCATGTGAATGCTCGTCTGCCACCACCCGTCCGACTTTGGCTCGACTCGACGGGCCGATTTCTCCTGCGTATGGCCCCAAAAGGGTAGATCAGATGTGCGAGATGCGCCGGGGCCGACGGGGGGGGGGGGGGCGGTGGTCGCGCCGTGGAACCTGTGCGCCACACGGAGCGACTGTAGCCGGTCAAACAGGCTACAGTCACTCCGTGGCGCACAGGTTCCACGACACGACCACCGGCCCCCCTGGTCGGCCCCGACGCATTTACAGTCGCTCCGTGGTGGCGCACAGGTTCCACGACACGACCACCGCCCCCCCCCCGGCCCCGGCGCACCCCGCACATCTGATCTACCCTTTTGGGGCCATACGCAAGAGAAATCGGCCCGTCGAGTCGGACAGGTGGTGGCAGACGAGCGTTCACAAAAATTGATTGAAACATCATGACAGGACACGACAACAACATATAAACACATCAAGAAGATAAAACTTAAAATCAGCTCGACAAACATCTTAATGTCATTAATTGTTTGATTTTCACAAGGCAAATGAGTACATTGGATCTAGCCAACTCGCTTGATGAGCTTGGTGAAAGCCTCATGGGTGAGAGTCTTTACCGATGGTTTGTCACCAATGCGTTTGGCTATGTCTTTGGCATCAGTGATGCCTTGTCCAAGGCTAAGGCCACAAAATCCTAGGAAAGACCCCGCACTTTTATCACCAAAGCTATAGATAGCTGCTTCCCTATTTACAAGAATACATTTATGGGCATTTTGGGCTATAGGGGCTTCACACAGGATGGCGCTTAGGGCTCTGCACTTCAAAAATTTAGCTTGCGCGTCATTTGAAAAGTCGTGAATCACGCGAAGCATCTCGGCATTGAAGCTCGGGATGTAGTGCCATAGCGCAACATCTTTCCCCTCCACCTCCTTTCGTGCTCCACCCTTTCGGCTTACGAACCAGTCCATTTCTCTTGCGGTCTACAAAGTAGATAGAAGAATGAATTGACTTCAAAAAATTACAAATTAAGAGGGAAGAAATTGGGTGTACTACCTCAGTGGCATCATCATGATCCGCAAGGTCTGCATCACTAATATTGTTGCTCCCGAGGCTGACGAAATCCGAAATGGCAAGCGGCTTGTGAGGGGCAAAGCTAGTTTCTGGCACACTCTCGTAGAAATCCTTGCACTGGGATATTTGTACAAGAGTTTCTGCCACAAGGGACTCTATTGAGGCATGATTTTCCGGGAGCGCAAGCACCTTTGTGACATTTGCGGAACTGAAGTCAATGCGGATGTCATCATCTTTGGACGGCTGTTGTGTGTCTCGCATGCCCGCATACATAGCAATGACTGAGAGAGTTTCATCCTGGTGCAGCCCGAGGACATGGGCGATGTCATCCAAAAATAAGAACTCTACACCTTCTACTATGATGGGGTGTAGAGTTTGCACTTCGAGATCTGGAACTTCATCCATGACATCGTCCCCTTCGATGTCCCGTTTCACAGCCTCAGCTTGCGGCTCTTCTGCCAGAGTCACAAGTGCAAGAGATGCTTCTTGCACTGGGGTGACAATCTCCTCCTTTGGGTTAGCTTCCTTGATCAAGAGATAACGTGTGGCTTTCTTTGGAGGAGTGGCCTTCCTCTTTCCCTTGCTTTTCTCTATTCCCTCCAAGATCAGGAGGGCAAGAGTCATGTCCCACCTCAAAAAACTTGTGCCGATGTTGCCCATTCCAAGATCTACCAGGTTATCTTCTTCCTCCTCCCTTAGATATGTGCTACTAAGGCCTTTGAGGAATCTTGCAAGCCTGAACCTGAAATTTTTGTCCGCTTTGTAGGTATGCTTGATAAGATCCACAGGCACCCAAGTCCCCTCCTCGTCTTCAAAGTTGACACAATATTCAGCCATGTATGTGTCCATGTAGCTAGTGAACGCCCCAAACACGTCATTATGGAGTTCGGCGGTGCCTTCCATGTCAATAGATGTCTGAAAGATGGGTGCAAGCTTCTCGATCAAGTGACCGAGGTCAAGCTTGTGCAATTGAGATAGGAGAGCTTGGGAGGGGGTGGCCATGATTGAGTAGCAAAGAAGGCGAGGGGACCGCAAAGATGCCGAGAGTGAGGAGATGAACTCAAAGTGGCCAAAAGTGACTTATAAAGAGGTCTTTAAAACTTTTTTTATGTTTAAAAATTCACTTAAACCCAAAAAAATAAAAACACGCGACATAACTAAAAGTGCACAAAATTGAACGCAAATTGCGAGTAGCCAAAATTGTTTTGAATTAATCTCTCAAAATCTGTTACATAGCTTGCTTGATATGGATACATCTAGGGAAGGGAATGCTTTTACAAAAGTAAGATGCCTCTTTCCTCTTACGTAAAGGTGTGTTATCAATCAAAATGAAAAGTCACCTTTCAGTGCAAACCTAAGGCCTAAGTACTCCCTTAGGTTCGCCATATTCCAATCAGCATTTACTACGATATCCCACACATGAGCTTGCATGTTAACATGTACATCAAGCTGTTCTGCATCGTTGATGTCCGAATCGAGTGCTTGCCATTCGCCTCTAGTCAGCTTCCAACGTCTGTAATAAGGAAAGATAATAGAGAGTTGTTGCTTTCCAAGCTGGTACCGAACGACCATCTTCTCCGACACCACCATGCACTTTATCTTGTCACCCTGATGTTGAATAACCTTCAAATCCCACGAAGGTGGCAGAAAGGCACTCATTGTTGCTGTGCCTCCCTTTGCAATCCACATTGTAGGAGTCCGGTGAACATCAGCCTCCTTGAACAAAAACACAAACAATGATATTAGCATGTCTCAGTGCAGCCCATAAAACAAGAAGCACAAATAAAACTTACAATTTGCAGGAAAGCGTTTGTGATTAGCATTGTCAACACGGAGTTGCGATGCCTTGTAGACGTGTTGGATCATCACCTGCTTGCTTCCATTAGCCCCCTGCTTGAGATCCACTATGCGACCCTTCCAATGGTGTGACTTTAACCCTATGTATCTTCGAGAGACTTTGTGGGCTCCCCTTGTGCATAGATGCATCGTCACCCACATTCCTTTTGCAAAGGTGCTTGTAACCCACAAGCCAGTGTTGTCTTGTTCGTTGCTGCTGCTAAAGGACTCCACCCTTGAACGAGGTCGGCGACTCATTGTGCTTGGCTAACCGATTAAGCTAAATGCTATGAAGTTGTAGGTGTGTGAGAAGATCTCTGCAACCTAATGCTAGCAGAGCATATAAGCTGGCAAGAGGAGTCAAGAATGTGTATAAGCTAGCAAGAGGAGAGTGAAGAATGTGTGCAAGCAAGAGAGGATGGACTTGATGGGGAAAAAAGTGGACTGTTTTCCAAGCTTTCCATAGCCAAGAAGATCTCTGCAACCTAATGCTAGCAGAGCATATAAGCTGGCAAGAGGAGTCAAGAATGTGTATAAGCTAGCAAGAGGAGAGTGAAGAATGTGTGCAAGCAAGAGAGGATGGACTTGATGGGGGAAAAAGTGGACTGTTTTCCAAGCTTCCCATAGCCAAGAAGGCACAGAAAGATAGATCTAAATTTAGGAGGGAAGGGGAAGGCTGAATGGGGAGGGAGGAGGCCAAAAAAAGACTCTTTTAGTTAGAGAGAGACTCAAAACCGAATTGCTAGTTTTAGAGAGAGGAAGAGGGAGTGGGAAGAGGGAAAAGTAGCTTTAATTGAGGGATAATGATGGGGGGGCGTTTTTGGCCCTAGCCCACTTTTTGAGGTGGGGTCATTTATGCCAGTTTGAGCTGTCTTTATTAAAAAAAGGTGGAAAATTTTATTTTATTGAAAGATTTTGCATTTTTTAGCCCAATTTCTTTAAAAAAAAATGGTATGATTCAAGTTTGACCCCTACATATTAGGGGCAGGGAAACCCAACATTTTTCTCCACATGGCCTTCTCCCATTGCACCACTCCTTAATGACTGTCATTAGGCTTGGGGCAAATTAAAGAGCCCAAGAAGACCCCAAATAAGTCCTAATGACCAAGATGATATGTACATGGGTAGAAATGGAGTACGCTACGAGGTCACCAAAAATCCTGAACAAGTGGATGCTTTGGGTGTACTTCAACCTAGCGCACAAGCAAAGCAGAAGAAGGAGCTTCCATCGGACCCAAATGTGCCAGGAACATCGCGCAGACCTGGTACGTCCATTTCTTTACTTGAAGAATTGTTTTCTAACAGGAATTGGGAGGATAGAGAAAGAACGGGAAAAGAAAAAGAGACCAAGAAAAACCCATGGGACATAGTAAAAGAAATTCCAGTAGTTAAAATCTATCAAGACGACCCAATTAAAGAGGTGTATAGGGATGTGGTAGAAACCTACTATGCAACCACTAAGCACCCGAGTTTAGAGCTTCCAGTCACGCATACAATAACTGTAGAGCATACAATAACTGTAGAGCATCTAGAAGGTTTCACTAAGCGTGTTCATGATAGATGGGGGAACGACTTTACAACCCTTGAATGGCCAGAGGTTAGGGAAATGACATGGAAAGGAAGGCCCCTTTTCACTGAGGTGTCTACCTTAGACACGACACGTCCAGATGAATCTGCCTTTCGAGGAGAAACACTAGCACCACCATGGGCTAGAACCCAAAGTGTGGCTCGACCAGCACCTTCCATGTGAACAACTGCTAAAGGACCAGTCTTTCCAACGATTGATCCTACGAGGAGACCCGGGGCTATTAGAGAATCTAGGGGAGAAGAAAGACCACCAGCAAGTGGATATGTACCTCCAAGAGAACCCCATAGACCAAGGGAACTGACATTTGAAAAGCCTAGATTTAGAGGCCGAGACTCATATAGGAGACATGACGATGAATATTCTAGAAAAGTGAGACCATCTGCACTGCAAAAGCTTGTCAAGAAGTATGATGGATCCGGTGACCCATATGACCATATAGTAGCTAGAATGAAGGGATGTAATGCATGAAAAATATAAGTAATCACCATGTAAACATGATGCCTAAGTGTGTTTAGTCTCTCACCAAGAGAATGGAAATAGCCTTCCACAAGCCAAGAGAGAAGCCATGAGCTCCAAGAAACATAAGTTTCCATTTCTAAAAATGATCATCAAAAGTTACAACCATGGTCCAAGTCTCCTCTTTTATACATGGACTTGTCCCATTATTAACCCTATTGAATAAAGTTCCTACTTTATTACAAACCATCCCTTCCCAAAGATTTTATCCTCAAAATCAATAACATGTACAATCTCAAAGTATGAGACTCTAATGTAATCAATGGGAAGTGGTTAAGAGTTCTCAAGTACATCCAAAGCACATATACAATGAAAATCCGGATGTATACAAGTCCAGAAAGCTTCAAGCCCAAAGTGTATGAGTGGGACTGTTATGACAGCCCTTCTAGTCGATGAAGATCCTTGAAAATCCTTCATTTAGACTCCATATATTGGGCTGAAAATGATATGTACACTCAGCCATATGTAGCCCACATCATAATCTTTCATTAGGATACGCCATGAAGCTTGTTGGAGTAGAAAAATAGGCCCAATAGTAGACCTTCCCAAAGCTGTCCAGAAATTACAGCATGTATACTTCTCCTCATATTACCCAATTTGCTCAAGTAAACCATACCACTTGGTCACGGAAAGTCATCCACAAGTAAGCCATGTTGTTGGACATACTCCAATGATTGCCAAGTAGCCTCATCCATGGGTAATTGCTTCCATTTGACAAGGTATTCATCAATATTCCGATTCCTCAACTCTCTTGTCCTCTTGCCAATAACCCTCTCCGGCTCATAAATGATCTCACCTTCTTCATTCATGGGTGGAAGCTCTTCCATCTCTTGAGGCAAAGATCCCATAAACCTCTTAAGGTTAGATACATGAAACACATTATGGATCCTTGTCGAAGAAGGCAAATCCAACTTGTAGGCCAAATCACCAACCCTCTTGATAATCAAGTATGGTCCATAATACCTATGAGCCAATTTTGAGTTGGTTACACCTTTGAGAGTGTTATGCCGACTCTTGGGAAGCTTCAATAGCACATAATCACCCTCTTCAAACTCCACATTCCTTCTATGAACATCCGCATTAGCCTTCATGACATCTTGAGCCTTCTTCATATTGTCCTTGCAAAGTTGAAGAAGTTGTCTCATTCTTTCCAACTCTTCTTTTGCCAATGGATTGACCACTTTGTCTTCATGGAAGGCTATCGATGGCACATGTACTTGATATCCATAGAGAGCCTCAAATGGTGACATGCCAATACTCAAATGCTTGCTTGAATTATGGCAAAATTCAGCAAGATAAAGCCACTCATCCCAAGATGTTTGCATGTCATGACAATAGTGCCTCAAGTACACCTCAAGCCATTTGTTTGTGCACTCCGTTTGCCCATCCGTTTGAGGGTGATAGGCCGTAGATGGAGTGATTTGAGTACCCAAGCTCTCATATAATGACCTCCAAAAAGTCCCCATGAACTTGGTATCTCGATCACAAACTATGTTGAGTGGCAAGCCATGTATCTTGAATACATGTTCCAAAAATTGCTTGGCAATATGAGATGCTCCATAAGTGGTCTTTGAAGCAATGAAATGGGCTGATTTTGTAAGCCTATCAATCACCACAAATATTTGATCCCATCCATGCTTTGTCTTTGGTAGACCCGTGATGAAGTCCATAGAAATGTGAGTCCATTTACCATCCGGAATAGGTAATGGATGAAGTAAACCACTTGGAAGTTGATGGCTATCCTTATTCTTTTGACAAGAAGCACATTCCATCACAAACTTCTTCACATCTCCCCATATACCTTTCCAATAAAAACTCTTGCTCACTTTATCATAGGTTTTGAGTACACCAAGATGGCCCGAAAGTGGTGAAGAATGCATCTCATGAAGCACCTTTGGTATGTAGAATGAGGTAGGAACCAAATACACCTTATCCTTGTACCACAAGAGACCATTGTGAAGCTTGTAATGAGGAAACTCTCCACCATCACCTTGCTGTAATTTGGTATAAATATGGGCAGCACCTTCATTGATGAGGTATTCCTCTTGAATCCCCTTGATCCATTCACTATATACCTCCATGATTGAAGTTGTAGCGCATGCCCACATTCTAGACAATGCATCCGCCACTACATTGTCCTTCCTGGGTGTGTAGGATATCTCAAAATCATATCCTTGAAGTGTGGCCAGCCATCTCTTTTGCTTTGGAGAAAGATTTGGTTGGGAGAGGAAAAATTTCAGCACCCTATGATCACTTCTCACCTTGAAATGAGCACCATAAAGATAGTGATGCCACTTCTTGATGGCATGAAGTATGGCTAGCATCTCTTGCTCATAAACATGAAGCCCCATCTCCTTTTCGGTAAGCTTTCTGCTTTCAAATGCAATGACTCCATGCTCTTGATACAAAACTGCCCCAATTCCTCTACCACTTGCATCCGCCCTCACATAAAATGTCTTTGCAAAATCCGGACATACAAGTATAGGGACTGAAGTGAGCAACTCCTTGAGCTCATTGAAGCTCTTGTTGGCAATGGAATCGCAAAAGAAAGCCTCCCTCTTGAGCAAGTCGGTAAGAGGTGCCGCAATGGATGCATAATGTTGCATGAATCTTCTATAGAAAGAAGATAATCCCAAAAATCCTCTCAATTGAGTTGTATTGCTTGGTGTTGGCCACTCTTTGACACATGCCACTTTCTTAGGATCAGCCCTTATGCCATTCTCACCCACCAACAAGTGTCCAAGATATTCCACTTCATTGACCATGAATGTGCATTTACTCTCCTTTGCATAAAGCTTGTACTTCCTCAACACTTCAAACACTTGCTTCACATGACATAGATGTTCCCCTTTGCTCTTGCTATAGATCAAGATGTCATCGAAGAACACTAGCACAAACTTGAAAAGAAGGGGAGCCAATATCCGATTCATCAATGCTTGAAAAGTGGCCGGAGCATTTGTAAGACCAAAGGGCATCACCATGAAGTGAAACAATCCCCTTTCCGTCCTAAATGCTGTCTTCTCTTCATCACCTTCCTTCATCCTTATTTGATGATATCCCGATCTCAAATCAATCTTGGTGAAGAACTTTGCCCCTTTGAGCTCATCAAGAAGATCATCAATGCGAGGTATGGGATACCTATTCTTGATTGTGACCTTGTTCAAGTCATGATAATCAATGCACATGCGAAAGGATCCATCCTTCTTCTTCACCAAGAGAACAGGAGATGCAAATGGAGATTGTGAAGGTTGAATAAGACCCATAGCAAGCAAATCTTGCACTTGCTTAGCCACTTCCTCTCTTTCTACCTTAGACAAACGGTAAGGAGGCTTGTTGACAACCTTTGCATTCGGTTCAAGTACTATGGCATGGTCAATCTCCCTCTTAGGTGGTAGACTCTTTGGCACTTGCAAAATATCTTCATACTCCTTAAGAAGAGTTGCCATTTCCTCATCTATGTGCTGTCCACTGCCTTCCATCCCCTCTTGGGTAACATGTAACACATAGATAGTGCCAAAAGCCTTAATCTCTTTCTTGAGTTGCCTTGGAGTGATCAAAGAGAGCTTCTTAGGTGCATTTGCAGCAAGTACCACTTCTTGCCCATGATGTAGAAAGCTCATGAAACCTTGTTGAAGGTTCATGTGAATGTCACCAAGTGAAGCCAACCAATCACACCCCATGATAATGTCGATGGGACCCATATCCAAAACCACCAAATCACCTTCCCAAGTGTATGAAGAGGATAAAACCACTTTTGTAGAAGGGCAAACCAAGCTAGTCTTCTCACTTTCCCCATTTGCCACTTGCACTTGGAATGTTGTAGGTGTCTTCTTTGTGTTGAGTTTGAGAGAGTTGATGGATTTAGAGTTGATGAAGCTATGAGTGCTCCCGGAATCCAAAAGAATATGTGAAACCCTCCCATTGATGGTCCCCACCAACCTTAGTGTGCTTGGGTTCTTGCAACCCGCCAACAACTCTTGTGAGATAGAGCATATGCAAGCTGAAATTTCTGCATTTGTAGGCATGTCTCCGTCCACAAGGCTTTCCTTATCTCCACCTCCCGGATCAAACGGAAACTCACCATCCTCCGTGATGAAAGAATGGTCTTCAAGTGACTCCTCATGTGCTTCTTCATTGCAATCCTCCCATTCCTCAATGTCATGAGAGTCATCCTTGTTCTCTTCCTCCGTGATGAAAGAATGGTCTTCAAGTGACTCCTCATGTGCTTCTTCATTGCAATCCTCCCATTCCTCAATGTCATGAGAGTCATCCTTGTTCTCTTCCTCATCCATGAGGATCATAGTGGCCACAATCTTCTTTGATTTGCACACATGCCCGGGTGACCACCTCTCTTTGCACTTGAAACATAGCCCTTTGCTTCTCAACTCCTCAATCTTTGGATCATCCATTCTTTGAGTCTTCTTGAAGGGTTGAAAGGGCTTCTTCTTCATGAAGTCACTACTCTTTTTGGCATCAAATTGATGTATCCCATTCTTTGGCTGTCCACCCCCAAATGATGTAGGAGTTCTTGGATTAGAGGATGGTAATGTAGAGGTAGGACCTTTCCCAAAATTGTAAGAAGTAGTGGTTGGTTTGAGTGTGTCTTTGGTGAAGGTCATGGGCTGAGACCTCTTGTACTTTGGCTCATAGAGTTCGGCTAACTTCATAGCTTCTTTGAGAGAGCTAGGCCTTTGAGCTGACACATCCGCCTTGATGAAGTGTTCAAGCCCATGCACAAACTTTTTCATCTTCATGTCTTCACTCAAGCCTTCCACGTACATTGAAAGCTTCAAAAATCTCTTGATGTAACCTCTCACCATCATCCCCTTTTGAGAAAGCTCATACCATTCTTCATGGTATCGGTCAAGCACTAAGGGTGAAATGAAGGCCAAGTTCATCTCCCGCTTCAATCCTTCCCAAGTTGATGGCGTGTTCCCTTGTTTGACCAAGTGCCTCCACCATTGATGAGCATAATCTTCAAGATGTAAGGAGGAAAATTGTACCATATCACGCTCACTTTTTGGGTAAAGTTGGAAATAAGTGTCAAGCTTGGTAGCCCACTCCTCCAACTCTTGCGGAGATGACCCGTCACCTTTGAACTTTGATAGTGAGATTTTGTCTTTGACATCCTTGGAAGATATGTGGGATGGGTTATCATGTTGGGTAGAGGGCTTGAATCTTTGCATCTTCGAGTATGACTCCATAAATTGTGCAAAGTCTTTGTAATCCCTCTTGATGATATTCGACAATTCCATCCACTTCTCGTGAGCATCCCTTTGTCTTTGGGCAAAGGACATTTGATTCCAATCGAGTGCAATCCCCTCATCATTCACAAACACCTCATCCTCTTCCCTTGAATGCATTGCCCTAGAAGAGGTAGGACCCTTTGATGCATTGAGGTGAGACAAACCCGAATGAAAAGAAGGAGGAAACATCTCCTTGACAAGAGGTCTCCGTGCATCCGCCATGAATCCCCGAGTGGATGCTCCCAATGGATCCTCTTGTACGGCCTTCATGGAATCCTCATTCAAAATGCCCTTGCCTTTTCTTTGCTCATAGTCACCATAATTCCCATGCTTTTCTTGTGCTTGAGACTTCCCAAACTTGTCCTCCATCACACCAATCCGTGAAGATAATGTTTCAAAATGAGAATCAAGCTTGGAGTCTAAGGTCTCCAACCGTTGTACAAGCATTTGCATGAGGGTGTCATGGTTAACCGCCGCTTGTGTCCCTTGAGAAATTTGATTATGTACATTGCCCCCATTGTCTTCATTGATGAATGCATCCCTTGCATCCATATTACCTTCCATGTCCTCATCACCAATGATCATTTCTTGCACAACATCCCCACCCTTGCGTGGTCTTCCCTTCGGCATAGTGAAGAAAATGCAAGATGTTGGTAGAATGCCCAAATGATGTCGGAATTGGACAAAAGAAGGTTCTATGGGTAGGTAATGGTGTCTACTATCCTCCCAAATGAACACAGTAAGAATTAGGTGTGGGCAAGTACTCTCTGTTTTAGGGTTTGTGCGGGACAGCTGAAAGTAGTAATTTGGCTCTAAAATGCAAAATATATGTCGGAATTAGGATTTTGACGGCTCTATAGAAAGCTAACGGAAGATAGAACCTACCCCTAAAAGCATTTTGATTCAGTCAAAGTGGAAGTATATTCTGTTTGACTTTGACCAGAAAGTCAACATGACTACTTTGACCGAGATTGTGATATCCGATTAAGGGGTTCTATGGCTCATTTGAAAACTCTCAAGGAGTAGAATAGAGTCGTGTAATCACTCGGACCTAATCCCAAAAACCCTAGGACTGAATTAGGGTTTTGTAAAATCCCAAAAATTCCCAAAATTCGGTCCCAAAGCTCAATCCGGCTACAAATGATTGGTGTTCCTCCCCTTGGTAGTTGTGAATAACTCTTCAAGTGTATCCATGGGGTAAATCTCCAATCAATAAGCTTGTTTGGCTCCCTTGTTGGAAAAATTCCGCCATAGTCTCCTTTGTAATTGGGACCAAATCTCAAATGAAAATGCAACTTCTCAAATCACCATGCAATACTCTTTGTATCCCACAATGTCATGAAAGATCATATGCACTCTTTGTCCATCAAAGCATTTGCAATATCCACACAATATGACGGAAAAAGGGGCCCCATTGCCCAAATGCATCCACAAAGTCGATGGTGAGGATTGTTGAGGACGCGCGTTGAAGCTTGCCGATCTCCCGGCCAAGCTCTTCTCACCCCTTCACCGAGTTTTCCTCCAAGGTGAAGGTTGAGGCCATTTCTTCACACCGGTGTACCTAATCCCCCTTTGTACCGCTTTTCCAAGGCAATCACGGCACAAAGAGTTCAAGCCATTCTCCCCTTGGCCTCTCCAACCAATGCCAAGGTACCCTCACACATTGCTAGATTCTATAGAAACTTGAAGTGGTAGCAATGGTGAGTGTAGGTACAAAATGATGTGGATAATATCAAATGATAGAACAAGTTTGTTGGCTTACAAGTATTGAGCATGACTCATGCCCTTTTACAATTTAGAACTCACCAATAAAGCATGGACTCATGCCTCAATCCATCATCCAAAAGCTCCAACACAAACCAACAATTCACAATGCCCTCACCATGGCATTTGCATAAGCATTTGTTTACCACAATCAAGGCATTTGCAATTGCATTCCAACAATCCCTTTCACATCATATTGACAAATGCATGCTTCCAAATCTTATGCTCTCTTATGCCCATGTGTAAAACATAGCATTGGCATGGCTATGTATAGCATCCATAGTGTCCATATGGCATCAAGATGAGCATGAGGGATTCCAAAAACATTGCATAAGCTTGCTATTCCATCAATAACATGCAAATTGAGACATAATGAAGAAAATCCCCCAAAATGTGATCTATGAATTGGCCAAGCTCATGTGGAATCAATTCCTTTCACCATTGCCATCAATAATGCATGGAGAAGCAATATTGGCATGTGAATGGTCAAGCTTTAATGGTTAATTTCTGAAAATTAGGGGAGTTTGAATGTGTCCAACCCTAATCCATTCCCAAGCTCCACCAAATGCTTCAAACTTGCAAGAAATTGATCAAACCACTCACCAATGTCATCCGGAAAGCTTCAATGGTAGAGAATGTTGAAGAAGCCTCTTGTTGAAGAAAAACGTAGCCTCTTTTGCTCTGAAATTTGCAGCCAAATAACACCTCCCATGTGCTTGAACAAAGCTTGAAAATGTGCTCCAAACAATGGCTAAGAACCCTATTGAAAGGCTTCCAACTCATGAGGTAGTAGAGCTAGGCTTCACCTAGCTCTCCCTCCACAAACTTCAGCGCAGTTTTGAGGCGGCAGCCTGCTGCAGCCCGCCATTTTCGCATCTTTGCCTCCTCCATGAAATGATTAGAATAGGAATGATGCCTATGAGGTATGTAAAAGTTTAGCAATGAAAGATATGATCAATGTGGCAAGGTATACTAGGGTTTCTCACAGCCATGGAAGAATGAACAAAAGCTCTCCAATCTTGAGAAAAAAATTTGCAAGAAGAGGCTCAAATGAAAGATCTCAGTGAGCTCTACAAAAACCCTAAGGTTTGGCATCAAAACAGGTAAAGGAAGAGCATCCCATGGCTATGGAAAGCTTGAGGAAGAAGAAGATGATTACTAAACGTGATTAGCAGAAAAGTTAATTACAATTAGTCACTTGCCCTAAGTTTTGGCCCGACTGCCCCAAATTTTTGGTCCAGAGGCCCAAAATTTGGTCCAAAGATGACAAAATTGGCCAAAATCACTCAAAATTCAAGAAATTTCCATGAAATGCTCACCATATCCATGAGATTAAGCAAGATTAGAGAAGATTTGTCAAGAATCACTCAAGGATTACAAGAAAATGAGAAAAAAAAATTAAAAGAAACTCAAATTTTCAAGCAAATTTTCCCAACAACCCATGCATGCCCATGATCAAAATCAAGAGCTCTGATACCAATTGGAATGAAGGGATGTAATGCATGAAAAATATGAGTAATCACCATGTAAACATGATGCCTAAGTGTGTTTAGTCTCTCACCAAGAGAATGGAAATAGCCTTCCACGAGCCAAGAGAGAAGCCATGAGCTCCAAGAAACATAAGTTTCCATTTCTAAAAATGATCATCAAAAGTTACAACCATGGTCCAAGTCCCCTCTTTTATACATGGACTTGTCCCATTATTAACCCTATTGAATAAAGTTCCTACTTTATTACAGCAGCTTTTAAGCAAGCTATACATGCAGAGCAAGTCACGGATACGCATATGCAAATCGAAGGATTTGGCTTGACACTAGAGAGTAAGTCTTTATCATGGTTGTTAAGCCAATCCTCCTCCGCAACAAAGAATGCTAATCTTCTCTCGTTGCTTGCGGCGGCCTGAGCTTCTTCTACAGCCTTCTTATCTGCCTCCACCTTCCTAACTGCCTCCTCTTCTTCCGCCTTCTTGGCAGCCTCATCCTCCTGTGCTTTCTTTGCTGCCTCGTCCTCCTCCTGTGTTCTGACGGTCTCTTTGGCTTCTTTTCTTGCTCTCTCAGCTACCTCCATGTCTTGTGCTTCTTTCTGTAATCTCTCCACTTCTTGGCATTCTTGGGCTTCTTGGGCCTCTCGCTCAAGCCTCACACGCTCAGCTTCCAGATCCATTTGGGCTTGTGGGTAAATGTTTGGGATTTGAGTTCTATGTGCCACCGGTAAGGGCCCAAGGTCTTTGAAAATGTCATCCTGCGTATTCGAGGGAGGATCATTTGGGGGCTCCATGTGCGTGAGATATTAGTGCACGAGCGAGAGAGAGAGAGAGAGAGAGAGAGTCTGCGAGAGAGTCAAGGGGAGAGGAAGAGAGAGAGAGCTCACAAGTCAAGACTTTTAAAAATGACTATAAAACTCACTGATATTTATAGGGGGCCAAAATTACAAAAAAGTCAATTTACAATGAACGCGCCAAAAAGTGGCGAACAAGAATTATTGGGTGGGTAACCACACGCGGCCATTTATTAGTCGACCATTGTGCCATTGCCTCGCTCTTTCACGTGCCATTGATGCATTGCACCCTTCTCTTTCGCCTTGCACCTACCACCTTCATGATTTTGCGCCTCAAAGACAAATTTTCGGCTCGCTTTTGGGCCTTTCTCCCAGTAAGTGCACGGTAAAACCAATTGAACATTTCCTGAAACGCATTGCTGCGAACCTTGCCACCGCCATGACCCGTGTTCTTAAAATAGGCCGCCTTGGCTTGGTAATGTGATCGTTCCATGCCTTGGTTGCTCCAGAGTGCAAGAGACCCATATTCATCTAGAAAGAAGGAACTGTGCGCATAGAGAATATGCATGTAGTGTGTTATATGAGTTTCCCCCCAAGCATCGATCATTTCTTCTGTGAATCTGTCAATCGAAGTCTTGAATGTAGCTATCTCTGCTTCATCAAGATACGGGCGCTCATGAAGCCTCATCATCTCATCACAAGCTTCCCACACATGTGCACGCTTCAATCCTAGTGTCGCCTCATTGCCTCGATAGGTTGTTACATCACAAATTTGCTTCCATAATTCAAAATGTGTATGGCTTTGAGCCTCACCATAGTTTGAGAGCAGGTGTCTTGCTTTTGCACCACCCATACATATCTTATTAGGGTTATCTTGGGTACTCGATGGGTTTTTGCGATCCTGGCTCTTGGATGCCCTGTTCTCGCCGTGACTCTGGCTCCATGTTCCAAGCATAATTGATGTGGAGCATCAACAATTTGTCCAGAATTCTAAGTCTTGCGTGCAAGGTACACACATGTACTTGCGATAGTGGAATTGAAAGAATAGGGTTCCAAGTAGCATCCTCCTCTGCGCGAGATAGTGCCTTGCTTTGATTGCAGCTCATAATTCCATTGAGCCAGACGTGCATACACTTCCCTTTTTGTAATTGATTTGAGCCCTTTGCACTTGCCTGCTTACGACCTTTCACCTTGGTTGCTTGTTTGGCCTTCCCCACTACGACACTTGGCATCCTTGGATGACAACAAAAGATGCATGGAAACAAAGTGTTAGCACCGCTTTTAGTTCCCAACATGCATTTGAGGGTCTTGAGATCACCACCAAGGTGCCACTCTATTTCAAAGTGACCAGTGCCAGGCACATGCAAGACTTCACCATTTGATTGCCTGTGTATCACTCCTTGAATACCTGTACAGGTGAAGTACCACCTCAGACTATCATAGTCCTCGTGCGGAAGGGTCCATGCCGCCTGCCACCATATGTTCTTCTCAGACTGCACTTCAAAGTAATCTTGCTTACGTCGCTTTGTGTGCAAGTTATTCTCCGCATCACCTATTTCATCTTCGCCGTCTAAGCTCTTTCGCTTCAATGCCCTGCTAATGAGTGTCAGACTTGTACGTTCCACCCTTTGGCCCTTTACAACCTGACATTCATCCAATTTGAGGACAAATATAGCCTTTCCATCCGTCTCCTCTAATGTCATATCATAAAACTGAATCATAGCTCGTTGAAGCGCCTCCACCTCAACGTAAACATTGTTAAACTTGTTGTAAGCAAAATCTTTTGAATTTGACATTGGCATGCTACCATCCACCCATCTGTAGCCGCCTAGCAAGTCGGCAATATTGTTGTTTGCTGACTTCCTTGCCATAACTATACTATATGGTGTTGGAAGTATAGATTGTGTCATTCGTTTACCTCGTAGACGTGCTGTGATGCAAGTATACAAAGCCCTGTATCCCTTATCACTGATACCTGCTGTGTCGCACACAGTGAGCATGTCAACGGGACTGACAATCTGCTCGAATTCCTTGAGAAAATACTTTTGAATCCTGTCACGCAACGCACCATTTACTGGATTGGTTATCATATTGATTACTTTTTGCTCTGGAATAATGTGCTCAAGGATAGACTCCTCAGTATTGGAACAACCTAATATTGCTTTAGCACATTCCCTGGACATCACATAGTTCAGAGTCAATGACATAACTATATGAAAAAGGAATGTAATGCTAGTTTAGCTGTGATTACCTTGTTTGACGCACACGTCACTTGCGAGCCCCCCCATCTTTGGAAAGAAGACTCAGAGGCTTGTGCTTTCGCTGCCTTGTATTATATCCCACGGGGAGGTGAGTGAAATGATCGACACGTCGGCGAAGGTTCCGAGTTGAGTTTCGAAGACGGAGATAGTTCTCTATAGCTCGATCCCTGCTTTCCACACCTTCATCAAGCTTCATCTTCTGCTCTGCATCCTCCTTCTCTAGATCCTTGACTCGAGCCAGCATATGTTCCTTTGTGGCCATGAAAGTTGACGCACATTCTTCCTTTTCTGCCTTGCATAATTTTAGAAGCTTCCTGAGGTGATTTTGATTTGAGAGTTTCTGCAAGTACAAAGAATAGAGCCTCTGACAGTACCCTAAGAAACCATTATAACTGTCACCCAAGAAGCGTACGACCTACGTGATATTACGAAAAGGGGGAGGTGCACCAGTCTGTGGATCAAGGGGATAAATGCTTCCATCAGTCCAAAGATCAATGGCTTTTGCACCTTGAAGTGGAGATGATGGAGATGGAGGATGGAGGTGGAGGATGGAAATGTGGATGGTGATGGAGGAGATGAAGATGGAGATAGTGATGGAGATGGAGGTGGAGGAGATGCAGATGGATACAGAGATGGAAATGGAGGCCTTGAGGAGATAGATATGGAGAGCTTGCTAGTGATGGAGATGGAGAGCTTCAGCTTGCAAGGATGTGTAGATCTGTACCTTCACAGGAGGGGATGGTGAGATCTTCCATGAGAGCTGGTGGAGAGGATGATAGATATGGAGAGCTTGCTAGTGATGGAGATGGAGAGCTTCAGCTTGCAAGGATGTGTAGATCTGTACCTTCACAAGAGGGGATGGTGAGCTCTTCCATGAGAGCTGGTGGAGAGGATGATGGAGTAAGAGGTCCAGATCTGCAGGCCATGGCTCCTAGAGAGAGAAAAAGAAGCCCTTACCCAAGTAAAACACCCTAAATGCGTTTTAGAGAGAGAGTGTAGAGAGAGAGTGGGATCTGCAGCACCTCCAAAAAGGGAGGGAACAAAGTGACAAAAATTTTCAAACATTCTTTGTGAAAGGTACTTCACTACAAGACAAAAAGGCAGTTAGGTCCATATTCCTTCCCAAGGACAGAAGATCTAATGATTAGATCACCTTTTGGCCTATTTTCTTTTTTGTAGAAAAGGAAAAATGCATTTTCAGGCCTAGGCCACTAGCTTGGTCAAAGCTTGATTAGCATTTTAAGCATTTCACTAAGTGTCCAAATAAAAGGGCCCAAGAAGACCCCAAACAAGTCCTAATGTAGTTTACCCATGGTGTTGGTTCAAACGTAGAATGAATGTCTACAATTTTAACAACAAACCGGCTCATTGGATCTTTGTAGATCTCACCGCCGCCATGCGCGTTTGTATACAAGAAATGGAGTCTCATGTTGTCAATCAACTCCCCATCTGGGATTTCAAATGGATTAGCAGAATCTGCCATACCAATGGGTGTGGATGGTCTATTCATGATGCCAAATGACTCGTTTACGTCCATTGAAATATCACTTGCCGCGGTTCTTGAGAGGCTCTCTGTTTGAGACTCCGAAGATGTCTTGAGAATGCTCTCCAAGTTGCCAACAACCGATTGAGTGCCGCTCCCTTGAGTGGTTACCCTATGGTGCACTAGTGTTACGTCCCCCTAGTATTGTTCCCGAGCATAGATGCATACGCTATTTTTAGCACGTTGCAGTGTCCAATTTTTTGAAATTTTTTTTCTATATATATATATATATATATATTTTAAACCCTACCTAACCACTAAATGCAACTAACATGAATATGTGTGTAAATATATTATTTTTTATTTTTTAAATAATTACACAAAAAATACAAATTATACTGAAAATACTAATTATGCAAATTACACTAATTATGCAAAAAATTACAGAAATTATAAAAAATGTAGAATATGCAGAAAATGTGAACTCCTAAGAAAACACATAATTTACAAAAAAAAAATTTAAAATTATCTAAAATTATTTTTATTGTTTTATTTTTATTATTATTATATTTTTTTTAAATGCAAAAAACCTGAAAATTGCCTAGTATGCAAAAATTACAGATTTTTTTTAAAAAAATAAAGACTAACAAAACAAAAAAATAAAAAAAATAAAAAAATAAAAAAAATAAAACACTAACCTTTTTGGGCCGGCCACCTTATCTTCTTCTGAATCCTGCACCGGCCACCTTATCTTCTTCGGCGCTCTCTCTGCTGCGCCGCCCACCCTTCGCTTCCTCTTCCTCCTCCTCTGCTAGGGCCCTTCGGCGAGCTCGCCTCCCCGCCTTCGCGCGCCTTCGCCTCCGCGGCTGCCTACTGCCGGCTACCTCTCCTTTGCTTCCTCCTTGGCAGCGTTGGGGGGTTGGGCCTCTGCGTGCTTCTCTTCCGCCGCCGGCGCCTGTCTCCCCACCACTAGCTTGGCCCGTGGCGAGGCTCTTCTCTGCCCGCGAGGCTTGCGAGGGTCTCTCCTTTTTGGGCTCGAGGCTTCTCTCTTCTCGGTTGGTTCGTACGGCTCTCTGCTTCGCTGTTGCCCCCTTCTCCGCCGGCGCGGCCTCCGCCTCCTTCGCCCGTGCCCGGTTTGCCGTGGGCGGGGTCGGCTCGCTGGGCGCTTCTGGCACAGCTGCCTCGGCTTCTTCGCTCTGCGGCCTCGCCTTCGCCTTCTCGCCTTCTGGCCCCGCCGTCAGCGGCGCCTAGGCTGCGCCGCTAGCTTCGTGCCCGGCAAGTGAGCTCCGGCATGTGGTGGTGGGTGCGTTTCCGTCGTGGTTCGTGTGTGAGGCGTCTGATTCATTCACCTCTTTGCTCTCTACGTTGACTACTGCAGTTGAACTGCTAGTTAGCGCTGTCTTATTAGCCTTCTTTATCGTCGTGTAAGCTCCGTCGCTTTTGTACTTCTTTGAATGGAAAATCATGTGCCGATTGAGATTAAAAAAAACAAAACAAAAAAAAACCCCTGCGGCCTTGTTCGACCCCTCCTCTCTCTTTGTAATCTACTTTTTCTCTTCTAATCACTAGCTCCGAGATTCCACACTCGTGCTAACCCTAAACCTAAAAACAAAAAGAATTAGTGGTAGTAATGCAAGCTTCTCAATCGGTTTTGAGTCTTCTCCCCGGCAACGGCGCCAATGGAGAGACGGAAGACTCTTTACACTTGTAGCAAGAGTAGCATGATCCGCGTGTAGCTCAATCCAATGGGATTTGCATCCCTTTCGGAGCTAGGGATTTAACCCGTACCGGTGCACAGAAGCTTATCCACGAATGGAAAAAATGCTATGAACACCACTACCTTGACATAGACTTTACGCACAAGCTCAATCTTGCCATAGCTCATTCACTTATCATCCCACTCATTCATGCATCCAATACAAGAAGAAGGCTAAGCTAATGCACACACAAGCTCAAGCACACTTCATTCTCAAGCACTTACTTCCCTAGCATGCACACAAACCTTGAAGCTTAATGGAACTTGAAATAAACATGCATTCAAGCAATGCCTTGCCCATGGATAAGCTACAAGCTATGGAGAAGCTTAAGCTTGAATCCACTACCACACAAAGCCTAATAGAGAATCCACAAGCATCAACAAAGAAGCATCCACACTCGAGAATAGAGATGAGAAGAGAGAAAAACATCATCTCATTGCATTGAATTAGAAGAGCATTGCACATACAATAGTGTAAATGGAGAGAGAGAAGAGCTTGCACCTCTATGAACAAGAGGGAGAGCTAGTCTCAAGAGAGCTCAAGCATGAGTTCATCCCAATGTGTCCATGAGCTCTCAAATGAGCCACTATTTATACTAAAACTCCTAAAACTCCCAAAACTTCCCATGTGGGATTATTCTCAAGCCCACTCCCACACTCACTTACAACTTGGAACTCTTTACAAGAGCCCTAAATAAGCATGTCAAGTCTCTTGTTTTCCTGCTTCCATCTTTGTGTTGCATCCTTGCATTGATCACCACTCGTCACGCAACATGTGACGAATATATGTAAATGTGAAGTGATAGATATGAATGTATGAATAGATGTGGGTAGTCATACATAGGTGAATGATTGGATGGATGTGTATGAATGAGATATGGTGTGGACAGAAGTGATGTGATATAATGTGGATAGAATGTATGTGATGGGATGGTTATGAGAATGTATGTGGTGGTATGAATGAACGAATGTGATGGATATGAATGAATGAGATGTGATGGGTGTAAATGGATGTGATGTAATTGAATGTGATGGGTGTAAATGGATGTGATGTAATTGAATGTGATGGATGAGAATTGATGTGGTGTCATGTGAATGATTATGAAGTAATGAGAAAGGGAATACAGATGAAATAAATGAGGAATGATGTGGAAAGACGAGAGTTTGCTATAGAAACTATATTTATGACCTATTTTTTATAAAATGACTGTTTTATGTTGTGAGGTCCCTGTCCCCACCGCGCAACGGATTCGGGGTACTAGCAGCGGAAGTAGCACTTCTTGTGCAGGGCAGGGTCCCACATTCGGGACCTCGTCCACGGATATCCGGACAAGAGACTAATCCGTCGGTTTTTCCAAAACCGAACCCGGAAAAACTTCCCTTACCCGGAAAGCACAGGCGATTCCACCAGGATAACTTTTTACTCTAACGTAGTCAAGATCATTACTGATCACACTGATCCGACTCAACCTATAAAGATACTCGGTCGGATCAAGGAAGAAACTTGCACTTGGATCATTGGGATCAACGCTTTTTTCCCCATCAAGAGGCACAGCCGTTGATTCCTATCCATAGAACAATTACTATCCGGGATTTACTTTATCTATCGTAATAACAGAAATTGAGTCTCGATTTACGGATCCATCAGTCCAGCCTAAACCCATCCGATCCCATGGGTTAGCCAACCGTCCAACCACTGTAGTGATGGGATCCAATTTGGAATTTGGTTAGGTTTTGTCCCGGGTACCAAGGAAAAGAGTTCCAAGGCCCCCTAGCCGGAAGTTCATGCAAACATAAAACTAGTCACACCACTTACATATCCACCAATATGAAATTGCCTTTTTCTCAGCATCAACTAGCTTTAAAACAATCCTTTAATAAAACCATTATGTCACTGATGACAATCCTCAAAGTCTCTGGTTGAATCCTTATTTCCAGTCATTCTTTCATCGGTGTACTTATGGCATCATTGGCAACCAGAACGCTCACCACCTATTCTCTCAGGGTCTTTTCCATAGTTCCTAGCTCATAGTAACCGGCAATATATTCATATAACAGAATGGAATCTCTGTGGAAGATCAGCAAGATCAACCCACAGATCCATATAAAAGAGCCATGGACTCATCCGTTGAGAACCAGCAAGGTCAATCAACCAGATCCATGCTCGGTTTCAGAAAACAACTCTTATTCCTTGTTCCAATATCTTCCACGATGCACGTTGTCGTGCCATGCCACGTTTATGGTGTGAAACCGTGCATGTGAGGCCATCCAATACACATCCAGATGCATGGGGTTAAGTGCCATGACGAGTCATTATATGATGCCATGTACATATGTTCATATTGTATATGAGGTTCAATAAGACAAGCTGAGGCTGAGCCAAATCTAGGAGTTTTTGTATATGAGTGTGGAGGGTGATGGTTCTGCTGTTACTCAGAGCTCATGGGTAAGTTAGAAACATCCAGTTATATATGATGGTATGAGTGGCACGCCAAAGGGATAAGTTAATGACGTTAATGGCTTCCCATGTGCATAATGTGTGGTAGCTTTTAAATGGTATCGATTGGGTCAAATCAGTGAATACCTCTTATGGAATGCAAACATGAGGGCATGCCAATGCACAAAGGAATGTATTTATGAAGACATGGGAAAATACTTGAATGAACAATTGGGGATTCTATAAATCACATGGCCGATATGGTGATTTATAAACTACGGAGGCATCAAGAGTAATGGAGATCCAATGGACATTACAGTGCCGAAGAATTTATTGAATGCCGGGGAATAAAATTAGATGAACTACCTTGCATTTAGAACCTTACCTTAATGCTAATTGCGTGGCATTAAAAAGGAAAACAATGGAAAGCATTAGAGTGTGGGTGGCAGCTTACGTGGAGTAAAAAGAAATGTATTTCTTTTTAATGGAATTTGCTAGATAATGGGCAAAGGAGATTCGAGCGCAGCTTTTTAAATGGGGAATTTCCGGATTATAAGCTGAGAAAGGTGATGCAACGCCGCATCTCTTGCGGGAAAAAGAGAGAAAAACCAGAGGTAGGAGGCGGCGAAGACCAGTGAGGAAAAATTTCTGCAGAAAAGGGGAACCAGTGCCCAATCGACCAGTGTTTTTTATTTCAAGAATACATATACTGTTTGTGCCTTGTAGGTGTTAGATTTGGAGGAAATCTTGAGTACTATAAAGGGAGATACTCTTCGTTTTTTTTCCTTCACGACCTTCATCGAACAGTCGGCGGCGTGCAGCTTGCGATTAGTGAAATAAATCAAGAGATTCCACGCATGTAAACCTTCAGTTAAGTGACTTTTTTTTTTCTTTAAAATTACTCTCACTCTATACGATTTGAGAGAATCGTATATCCCATATATCAAAAAGAATTTGGAAATGAATAGAAAGACTTTGGGAAAAAGCTAAAGGATTTGGAGCTCGGAGATTTGTGAAAAATATATTGAAGTCAAGGGAAATTGGCCTTACTTTCTACTCAAATGAATTTTGGAAATTACGAGTATGTTATAGCTATGCCGAATGCTATCTTTTGCTTGTGAGATGTTAGAATATTAAGGCAGGTTTTCAGGTGATAAAGAGCATCTTGATATAATGGTTTTGATGGCACTGGATGTAAAGGATGTAACTGGTCACATGTATATTGGAAAAATTTGAAGGCTTTGTTATGCCTACATGTGAATGGTTCAAAGGATTTTGAGAAAGAAGTCAGTGAGTAAAGGAACAAACACTTGGTATGCAATTTTGTGCAATCATCAGGATGAATTCAAGGATGTATTGAGGTGAATCGACACATGTATTTGTCATTGGAAATAGTGATGTTCAATACTCCTTGGGAAATTTTGTGTGTTTCCTTGTTAGATTTGACATTCACTCTCACAGCTAGAAGTCTCGTACTTTCCTGGCTGTACCGCACACTTCACGACAGATATTTTGGTGAACCCGACGTGAAACTGCTGGGGTGAGAGTGTGGTGAAATATACAGGGAAGCTATGGCTGAGAATTCTGAGGGTCAGGGGGTTCATTTTGACCCCGGAGTTATGCAGATGTTTCAGATGTTTACCATGTACATGCAACAGCAACAAGCTGCTGAGAGGGGACAAATTTCCACGACCAAAGCATTACAATCAATTGTGAAAAAGGTGGATCAATTTGATGGGAAGGACATTACAAAGTACCTGCGCAATTATATAAAGGAGATGGAGCTAAACAGGGTGACTGAGGAGGATATGGTTCGAAGTTTCAAGCTGGTATGTGTTCCTGAAATAAGAGAGCGCATAAGAGGATTGCAGACAGCACATGGTGGCAGAAATTGGGAGGAGTTCAAGCTTGCTTTAAAGGATGAATATTTCATGGAGGATTCTGAGCGAGTGACCAAACGAACTTTCTTGGAATGGGTCACAAAACCTAAAGTGGGAATTTCTGCCACAGAATTGCTAAGAGAGTTTGAGAAGCGCTATGCCCAGTTGTCAAGGATAGAGCGTGCAACTTTGGACAGAGAAAAAACAGAGCTCTTCTTACAAGCAGCTGGTAAAGATCTCCAAGAGAAATTGGAAATCCTCCTTGAGGATAAGGATACAGAGCAGGGATTAAAGAGTGATTGGAATGATGTTGAGGATGCAGTCACTATGTTAGCAAAGCGGCAGCGGAGGAGGGATAAAATGGTGATGGGCTCTGCAACCCCAATAACTGCTGTTACCCCTGAGAATCTATCCAAACCAGCTGCTACAATTCCAAAGATAGATGGGCCGATGGATGAGCTTATCAAGGGTATGCGTGACTTAAAATTGAAGATGTCCAGGATTGAAGAAAAAGGTCTACCATTGGGGCAGGCTTCTATGCAAAGGCCTCAAAGCAAAGAAGGGTTTACATATAGATGCATATGGTGTGATGACCCAGAGCATGCAAAGAAGGATTGTGCTAGCTATAAAGAAGCTCTTAAAAATCAACTTGTGTTTTTCAAAGATGGGAAAATCCATCTTACAGAGACTGGTCTTCCATTGAGTACAAACTTTGGGAAAGGAGGGATGAAAAAGCTGGTAGAGGATATGGCTGCTAGTCATGCCATTTCTATGGTTGAGGCAGCAACCTATGGATTAAAGGTTGGTCAACTAAAGCAGGGATTTGAGAATGATGAGGATTATGAGAATGAGGATTTTTGGCCATCAACAATGGAATTAATTGCGTCAAAGAAAGTGTCAAAGCAAGCTTTGCATGAAGCAGGTGATTGTATACGTCTTGAGACTGGCTGGGAGGAGCCTGTGGATTCTTTATCTATTCATGCCTATATTGCCAAATGCCAAAATAATGAGGCACAGGTAGAGGAGAAGCGTAAAAGGGAAAATGAGGAAGGAGGGCCATCAAAAAGAGTTACACGTGGAAGTGAAAAGAAGGATCCTGGGCCATCACGTATGCCTCCACAGCATAGCAGACCTCCACAGGATGTTTCAATGGAAGAAGTGCCAGCAAAAATGAAGGAGAAGGGTAAAGGGAAAAGTCCACTCTACAAGCTTCAATCTGATATTGAAGTTGCAACAGATCTCAAAAAGGTACTTGAAGAGAGGATTCTAAACAGCAGGGTGGAATTCACACTAGGGGAAGTCTTGGGGATTGCAAAGAAAGAATTTCATGATGAGATAATTGATATTATACGAAGAAAAAGGCAGTCCATAATTGAATCTATTCCATCACAAGGGGAGGCAAGCACTTCCAAGACTCATGGAGTACAGGTATAGAAAAAGGAAGAGAGAGAAAATGTGGTGGAATGTAATCACTCTGCTGATGGGGCACGACAAGTGCGCTTTGTGGAAGAGGATGATAAAAAAGAAGTTCTTACAAAGAGTCATTACTCCAGGAGCCATTGGGCAAGAGCAACCACTGAAACCCTTGTCAAGATAGGTGATTTGGAAGAGCCATATGTCGCTCTAATTGATCATGGGTCTGAAATAAATCTTATGGCTAAAAATCTCTACAACAAATGTAAGTGGCCAATGGATGTGGATCATGGGTGGATGAATAAAGCAGCTAATAACTCATCTGGAGAGCTTTATGCAGCATGTCCAAATGTAAGGGTAACTATAGGGGATGTGAAGGATGATCAGAATTTCTTTGTTCAGGAGATGTCATCGTATCCCCTCATTCTTGGGCAACCCTACATTACAGCTGTAAGGATGGAAACAAAGGTTTTGGATGATGGTTCAGCATATGCAAGAATAAGGAGTAAAGATGGCAAAAAAGCTGTTCAGTTTTTGACAGTTTGCATTAATCATGAAAGGAATCGTGAGTCTCTTCGGGCACAGTCACTCCCAAAGATAAACAGAGAGTTCATGAATTACAGGGAAATGAGGGATTTTGGCCAGGTGCCATTGTAAAGCGAGATTCCAATGGTACAAGGGGAAATGAGTTCTCGCAGGACTCAATCAATGTAAATAGTTTTTCAGCAAATTTTCAGGGATTCTCCAGCTATGGGTCACTGGTTTTTGTAAAAAGCAAGGATTTGAAGCGTGGCATGCGAAAACATATACAAAATGAACAAAAAAGTTTTGAGCAGTGTGGTCTTTTGGGGAAGAATGAGTTTATTTCAGGGGTGCTTGATGAGGTGTCATTTGTAGATACTATGGATGTGCTTTTTGATATGGGAAGAGCATGCTTACAGGGTGGAAATGAAATGATAGAGGTGTCATCTGTGGAGATGTATGATATAATCCAGGAATTTGAGGGGGTGGAATGTAAAAACATGAATTGTGAGATGGATGCTCATGTTGATACAAAGTACAAAACGGTTGCAAAGAAGGTGAAACCAGTTGCCTTGCCCTTGCCACCAGGAAGCAAGGAGAAGATAGATGAAGCTTCTATGCAACCAAATCTTAGAGATCCGAAGAAAATTGGGCATAAATTTACTCAAGAAACTCTAAAAGAGCTGAAGATTGGTGAGAAGGATTTTCTGTTGCCAGTTGAAAGGGAATGCTTTGAGGAGATTGGTGAGAAGGATTTTCTGTTGCCAGTTGAAAGGGAATGCTTTGAGGAGATGCTTGTAAAACATGGGAAAGCCTTTGCTTTTCAGCCGCATGAGATAGGCTGTGTTGATCCAAGTGTAACAGCACCAATGGTGATCTTTACTGTTCCACATGTGCCCTGGAACCTGCGGCCAATTCCAGTACCAAAGGCTCTCTTGCCGAAGTTGATGGAATTACTAAAGGAAAAGATCAGGATGGGAATCTTGGAGCCTTCATGTGCTCCATATTCCAACAGATGGTTTACTGTACCAAAGAAAAATGGGACATTGCGCTTTATTCAAGACATGCAACCTGTAAACAAAGTCACAATCAGGAATGTGGGAGCAGGTCCAATTGTGGATGAGTTTGCAGAAGCATTTGCAGGGAAAGCTATATACTCTATGGGTGATCTGTATTCGGGATATGATCAGTTCCAGCTAGATATACAAAGCAGGGACTTGACCACAATGAGAACTCCTTTGGGATTAGTAAGGATGTGTACCTTACCACAGGGAGCCACTAACTCAGTGGCACATATGATGAATGGAATGAATAAAGTCTTACGAGACTTCATACCACAAAAAACTATGCCATTTTTGGATGATGTGCCAATAAAGGGCTGTGATGAGAAAGACAAAGATGAGGATTTGGATTCAAAGGGGTGCCGCAAGTTTGTGGCAAATCACATAAAGGATTGTGACATGATTCTATCCAGGCTTGAAGAAGTGAATCTTACTTTATCTGGGTTGAAATCAGTGTTTGGAGTTGGTGAAGTGCTAATAGTGGGACATCTTTGTAGTACTAGTGGACGCCGACCTTGTCCAGCCAAAATAGATGCAATACAAAGAATGAAAGAGACATGCATTAATGTTACAGAGCTGAGGAGATTTCTTGGAGCATGTGTCTTTTATGTTATTTGGATCCCACATTATGCACATGTAGCAGATCCTCTTTATCAACTTTTGAGGAAAAATCAAAAATTTTTGTGGAGTGCAGTACATATTAAAGCTATGCGGAAGCTGAAATATTTGCTCCAATCATCACCCATTTTGAGAAAGGCAGATTATGAGTGTGGCAGGCCTGTGATTGTTACAGTTGATACTAGTCCTACTGGGATAGGATGGGCAGTAGGGCAAGATGATGAGGATGATCATAGGTATGTAATTAGATTTGGAGCAAAGGTATTAAGCTTTCGGCAGCGAAAGTATCCACAGATCAAGAGAGAGTTATGGGGGATAGTCACTGCTCTAAAATGTGAAAAAGAATATCTTATTGGGGCATCTGTACTTGTGGAAACTGATTGCTTGCCACTTCTTGGGATGATAGCAAGTTGTACCACTCCAGATATTGCTATGCTTAGGTGGATTGCTTATATCAAGTCACTAAATCCTGAGTTTGAGCATATTGCGGGAAAAGATAATCCAGTTGCAGATATGCTATCAAGATCCAGGTATGAAGATGAGAAAGAGATGATTAGTGACATTGATGATGTGGGTACAAAGTTCTATACTACAGCATATGCAAAAGGGGATCATATTTGCCTATCAAATGCACTTGAGTCTTTTATTGAGGAAATATATGAAGGAGATTGGTTGCTTATTGGTCAATATTTGAGTACTCTGACAAGGCAAGAAAATTGGTCTGACTCAGAATTTAAGAGGATCCGCAGAAAAGCATATGGTTATTTCCTAAAGGATGGGTATCTCTGGAAGCATCCTAAGCAGAGGAATGCTATGCCACAGAGAGTCATATGTGATAAAGAGACTCAAGGAAAGCTTGTGAAAGAATTCCATGAGAGTCTCTGGGCTGGACATAGAAGTGTGTGGGCCACCTTTACCAAAATAAAGGAAAAATATTGGTGGAAAGGAATGTACAAGGATATTTCCCAATATGTGGAAACATGCATGGTATGCCAAATGTACTCAAATGTGCGGCATCGTGATGGCTTGCAACCAACCTACCCACCTGCCATGCACTACAAATGGGTAGTGGATCTAGTTACAATGCCTTTGGGAATTTGGCAGATGCGGTATATAGCACTTGCAAGAGAAGATTTGACAAATCAGGTAGAAGGGCGTGCTCTTAGAACAAAGAGTACGGAAACAGTATGCAAATTTCTCTTGGAAGATGTGATCTGCCGGTATGGTTGTGTTGGGAAAATAACAGCTGATAGGGGTGAGCTAGATGTTGAAGAAGCAAGGGAATTCTTCTCTAGAATTGGTATCAAACTGTCCCTAACATGTGCTTACAATCCTGAGGGCAATGGGAAAAGTGAGCGAGGACATCCTCCAATCATTAAAGCTTTGGCTAAGGCATGCAGAGAAAGAATGCGAGAGTGGCCAAAGCTATTACCATATGCCTTGTGGGCTGACCGTACAACTCATAGCTCAGTGACAGGATACATGCCTACAGAATTAATGTATGGTCAGAAGCCAGTGATGCCAGTTGAAGAAGTAGTTCTAACTTGGAATGTATTGCCCTGGGCGGAAGGATTGAGCAGAGATGACCTCCTTGCATTGCGAATAAGACAGTTGGAGAGGAGGCCTGGAGATATAGAGCTTGCTAAAGCTCGCTTGAAAGATGCAAGGTTGAAAAATAAAGAAAGATTTGATAGTAGACACTGACTCCGGTCAAAACCTATTGAAGAAGGTGATTGGGTTCTAATGTATGACAGTAGCCTTGACAACCAATTCACTGTTCAAAGAAAATTTGCAAAAAGATGGTTTGGCCCTTACATTGTCAAGCATGTGCATGGAAATGCCACGTATACTCTGTGTGAGCTTGATGGAACAGAAGTAAAGAATCTTGTGGCTGGCAAAAGAATCAAGATATTTAAAAGAAGGCATGATAGTGATCCTTTTGATTCACAAGAGACTCAGGATGAGAGGCTTGACAGTGGTAGTATGGATATGGTTGAAGAGGAAGAGGATGATCTTCCTGGAACTGCAGAAGATGAAGACGACATCCAGTTATATGTGGACCTTGATGATGATTTGGCACATACCAGAGGATGTGCAGGTTTAGAGGGGGTGGATGTCGTGCCATGGCACGTTTATGGTGTGAAACCGTGCATGTGAGGCCATCAAATACACATCCAGATGCATGGGGTTAAGTGCCATGACGAGTCATTATATGATGCCATGTACATATGTTCATATTGTATATGAGGTTCAATAAGACAAGCTGAGGCTGAGCCAGATCTAGGAGTTTTTGTATATGAGTGTGGAGGGTGATGGTTCTGCTGTTACTCAGAGCTCATGGGTAAGTTAGAAACATCCAGTTATATATGATGGTATGAGTGGCACGCCAAAGGGATAAGTTAATGACGTTAATGGCTTCCCATGTGCATAATGTGTGGTAGCTTTTAAATGGTATCGATTGGGTCAAATCAGTGAATACCTCTTATGGAATGCAAACATGAGGGCATGCCAATGCACAAAGGAATGTATTTATGAAGACATGGGAAAATACTTGAATGAACAATTGGGGATTCTATAAATCACATGGTCGATATGGTGATTTATAAACTACGGAGGCATCAAGAGTAATGGAGATCCAATGGACATTACAGTGCCGAAGAATTTATTGAATGCCGGGGAATAAAATTAGATGAACTACCTTGCATTGAGAACCTTACCTTAATGCTAAGGTTAGGAGTATTACACTAAGGGGGACAATGGAAAGCATTAGAGTGTGGGTGGCAGCTTACGTGGAGTAAAAAGAAATGTATTTCTTTTTAATGGAATTTGCTAGATAATGGGCAAAGGAGATTCGAGCGCAGCTTTTTAAATGGGGAATTTCCGGATTATAAGCTGAGAAAGGTGATGCAACGCCGCATCTCTTGCGGGAAAAAGAGAGAAAAACCAGAGGTAGGAGGCGGCGAAGACCAGTGAGGAAAAATTTCTGCAGAAAAGGGGAACCAGTGCCCAATCGACCAGTGTTTTTTATTTCAAGAATACATATACTGTTTGTGCCTTGTAGGTGTTAGATTTGGAGGAAATCTTGAGTACTATAAAGGGAGATACTCTTCGTTTTTTTTCCTTCACGACCTTCATCGAACAATCGGCGGCGTGCAGCTTGCGATTAGTGAAATAAATCAAGAGATTCCACGCATGTAAACCTTCAGTTAAGTGACTTTTTTTTTATTTCCTTTAAAATTACTCTCACTCTATACGATTTGAGAGAATCGTATATCCCATATATCAAAAAGAATTTGGAAATGAATAGAAAGACTTTGGGAAAAAGCTAAAGGATTTGGAGCTCGGAGATTTGTGAAAAATATATTGAAGTCAAGGGAAATTGGCCTTACTTTCTACTCAAATGAATTTTGGAAATTACGAGTATGTTATAGCTATGCCGAATGCTATCTTTTGCTTGTGAGATGTTAGAATATTAAGGCAGGTTTTCAGGTGATAAAGAGCATCTTGATATAATGGTTTTGATGGCACTGGATGTAAAGGATGTAACTGGTCACATGTATATTGGAAAAATTTGAAGGCTTTGTTATGCCTACATGTGAATGGTTCAAAGGATTTCGAGAAAGAAGTCAGTGAGTAAAGGAACAAACACTTGGTATGCAATTTCATCAGGATGAATTCAAGGATGTATTGAGGTGAATCGACACATGTATTTGTCATTGGAAATAGTGATGTTCAATACTCCTTGGGAAATTTTGTGTGTGAGTTTCCTTGTTAGATTTGACATTCACTCTCACAGCTAGAAGTCTCGTACTTTCCTGGCTGTACCGCACACTTCACGACAACGTGTGGGTATCTTCGGCGACCCAGAGCCCGAGCACCGTATGGTCAGCACCCTCTAGGATCCTTCGCTCGCAGGTGACCTAGCGCTTCACTCATAGGCCGCTTCTTTGGTCCCTCATCCACCGTACCGGAAGCTCACCATTTAAATCGAACCGAGGCTGGCCAAGACCTCGGCCGACCTTGCTACGCGAGACGTCCTCCATTGACTCTCCGTTAGCAGTTGCAACTTTATCAGTTAGGTCTCCATGACCTTAATCCATTAGACGGTCAAAATGCTTTCCCAGCATTCTTGACATAAAACAGTCATTTACAAAGAGTCACAAAATACAATTTCTAAATCGAATTCTCGTCTTTCCACATTATCCCTCCTTAGTCCACATTACTTATTTCACATTCCATTCAATGTGTACTCATTCTCATCCATTTCCTCGTATCGACGACACATTAATTCACATACACATTCACATTCACATCCATACATCCACATCTACATGCATACATCCATTTTCACATCCTCATTTATACATCCACATCCCATATCCACATTCATACATACACATCCATACATCCACATCCACATCCACATTCACATTCATACATCCTCATCCACATTCCCATTCACATCTATACATCCACATCTACATCCACATACATACATACATCCACATCCGTATCTACATCCATACATTCACATCCACATCCACATCCACATCCACATCCACATCCACATTCACATTCACATCCATATATCCACATCTACATGCATACATCCATTATCACGTCCTCATTCATATATCCACATCCACATACATCCCCATTCCCATTCACATTTATACATTCACATCTACATCCACATACATACATACATCCACATCCGCATTCCCATTCACATCTATACATCCACACACATATATACATCCACATCTACATCCACATTTATTTATGCATAAATTCCATTTAAGGAGATTAATACTTTCGAAGTAAAAATCAATCTTTTATGCATCTTCCTATGCATAAATTCATTTTAAATGAAAATGACACTTTTGAATTAAAATTCAATCTTTTATGCATCTTCCTATGCATAAATTCAATTTAGATGAGAATGACACTTTTGAATCAATCTTTTATGCATCTTCCTATGCATAAATTCAATTTGGTAGGAATTACACTTTTAGAATAAAAGAATTTCTCTTATGCATCTAAGTTATGCATAAAATCCATTTATGATGAAAATCACACTTTTAGTATAAAAAGAATATCTTTTATGCATACTTCTATGCATGAAATCCAATATGATAAAAGTAACACTTTTATAATAAAATAATCAACTCTTATGCATACTTCTATGCATGAAATTCAATTGTGATAAAAGTAACACTTTTGTAATAAAATAATCAACTTTTATGCATACCTCTATGCATGAAATTCAATTATGCTAAAAGTAACACTTTTGTAATAAAATAATCATCTTTTATGCATACCTCTATGCATGAAATTCAATTATGCTAAAAGTAACACTTTTGTAATAAAATAATCATCTTTTATGCATACCTCTATGCATGAAATTCAATTATGCTAAAAGTAACACTTTTGTAATAAAATAATCATCTTTTATGCATGCCTCTATACATGAAATTCAATTATGCTAAAAGTAACACTTTTGTAATAAAATAATCATCTTTTATGCATACATCTATGCATGAAATTCAATTATGCTAAAAGTAACACTTTTATAATAAAATAATCATCTTTTATGCATACCTCTATGCATGAAATTCAATTATGCTAAAAGTAACTCTTTTATAATAATAAAAAGATGAATTTTCTTTTACTAATATCTAAAAATTTTGCCATAACCTCCTTTGTATGGCTGACCATTTTTTAATTTTTTACATCTTTAAAACTAATTAAAAGTACACCAATATTAAAATTATCCTAAAGTAAATATTTTTTTTCACTTGATTGAGATAAACATTATAAAAATTTGACATTAATCACTTAACCATTCACCTAGGATAGAGAATGGTTGGTTTTGTTAGAGAAGAGAAGCGAGGGGAATGCCTTTTGTAATGAGGCCTAACATTATAGAGAGGGGAATGCCTTTTGTAATGAGGCCTAACATTATAGAGAAGACATAAAGCATAAAAACCATTTTAAAACCATAAAAATCCATAAAATAATTTAAAGAAAGAAGAACCACCAACTTGCTAATGACTTTGATAGCTTTCCTTTGACTTGATGGTTTGAGGGTTCAACTCTTGTTTGAACAAGAGTGGCCACCAATCTTTGGAAGAGGGAAATGTCAAAAACTAATGAATTATTAACAAATTCATAGTTCTTGGCTTGGGTGGAGTAGAGTAGCAATGCATTAGACATTGTTGAGTTTTAACAAAGGGAAAGGCCTCTATTTATAGGAAAAAGTGAGCTCCTAACCAAACAAACTGATTCTAGAATTTCCAACTCAGTTTGGTCAATTTTTTACCATTTTTAGGTCAGTTGAGCTAACTTTTTGCAGCTAGACTTGAATTAGGAGAGAGGAGAGATGAAATATCTCAATTTTTATGAGTTTAAAACTCATTCAAGCATGTGAAATATGCACCTCCTTTAATGGACTCCCCTTCCTTACATATGTGTCAAAATGGAATCATTATACCCAAAATATCTCATATTTTTAATATTACTCATAGTTTTCTACTAATAAACCTTGTACATTTTCAACTCTTCATCTTATGTGAGCATTTACTCATTTTTGGATACCCAAAATATCTCATATTTTTAATATTGCTCATAGTTTTTTACTAATAAACCTTGTATATTTTCAACTCTTCATCTTATGTGAGCATTTACTCATTTTTGGATACCCAAAATATCTCATATTTTTAATATTATTCATAGTTTTTTTTACTAATAAACCTTGTACATTTTCAACTCTTCATCTTATGTGAGCATTTACTCATTTTTTGGTATCTTCTTTTACAAATTAGATTTATCTCCTCCCTACACATGGATTGATGCTATTGGCCCATAGGAACCTTAATTGGACCATAATCCAAAAATTTCTGAAAATCTAGACCCTTAGGCTAAGGTCCTTTATACCCATTTCCAATAAATTCCAATTGCACATTGGAAAGTTCTTTTTGAATTCCTGTTTTAGGGAAATTCATTTTAATAATATGAGAAATTTTTGTATCTAAAAATATTCAAAATGTGAATATTCTCTCTCTAGAATATTTTCTCTCTCTATGTCAAAATAGGCAGAGACAAGATCTTTTATATTTTTGAAGAGGGGATTGATTACAGGGGAAGATGCTGGACATCTTGAGAGGCTGGGGAGGAATCTTACATTCTCTCCCACTTGAAAAACGCGAGATGCCCTCACCTCGCAAACTGGGGTAATTTCGCAAGATACACGAATATGAGACTGAGAGAAAATTTTTAACTAAGATTAACCACCAAGAAAAGTCTCAAAGAGAGTAAGGGTCAAGACAAGAACAAGATTTAAACTTTATTCATTCTTGGGACATATACAGTAACTAGTCAACCCAACAGAATACTGGGATAAATATTCCTTATATAGAACTCATCATTAAATAATAATTCATTTAGATCATATCATTCCTACGATAATGGTCCATTAGATCGAAAAATTTCCTTCTGAACATTCCTCCACGAGAATTTCAGTTAAGTAAGTTATCAATTTGTCATCCCTTAAATTGATCTACCGTATGACAAGTGTTAACAGTAGCAATTTGACAGCACAATCCACTAATCTCATAGTGATTTGCTGAAATCATTATCATCATTCTAGTTATGAGTATCATCACAGGGACTCGTCCCATTCATCGTCATTGTGGTTTCGCTCAGGTTATTATATTTCAACTAAATTTTAGAAATAATCATTTTTCAATCAGAATCCAAATCAATTCATCAATTCTCAAACAGAATTAAAAATCATATCAACCACATTCGAAATCATCATCTGGATAGCATTAACGCTTATAATTTCAAGTCTTAGATTTACTCGTATATACTGTCAGTAAAGAGCTACAGTTATACTCTCGGTATATACGGGTAGTCATGATACTTGGAACTATAAGATAGATACCATCATGTCTAGGCCTCAAGCAAGTCAGGGTTCCATACAATTGCGGTACTTCCATCTGAAAACCCAATTACTAAATTACGAATTTTTCAGTTTGAATATCAAATTGTATAAATTATATCACACAATTACAACCTTTTTGTGTTTCTTGATAAATTTTTGACATATTTGGCTTCTCAGTTGATCTTTATTATCCAATTGCTCTGATGATTGTATCCTGTGACGTCAAAATACTCTTTCAAGGCTTCCACCCATTTCTCCACAGCCTCGCCTAGTTTCTCCCCTTTTCCTTTGAAGGGTCCTGGCTGAATCCTATGAAGAGCCTTGCGAACATCAAGGTCAAGCTCGTCATCTTCAGAGACAAGGTCTGGCTGACGACCACGATTTCCTCGTCTCATGATTCTGCCAAAATTTATATATTATTAAATTTTTATTTTGATATTATTCACGAGATCCTAAGACTTAAGAGTTCGGAAAACAATTTCTTATACAAGACAAGATCTTAATGGAGATCTATGACATATGTCCGATAACATATTTTTTTTTCTTTTTTTTTCAGCAGAGCAGATCGTCCGCCATAAATAATCATTTATCCAACAGGAATTTTTTTCACCGAAAAACGTTTCTTTATTTATATAAAAGTTGCAATATGTACATAGAGCAACTCGGCTCTGAGTTCGAAATCTCCTCGGAAGACATATAAGAGGACCGTACTGGGCCATAGTCATGCCCTGTTACATAAGTTCTCTAACTGTGAAGGGGGCTATTATTTTTGTAAGATTCCTCCCCAGCCTTCGAGGTATGCAGGAGTAAGAACCTCCCTTTCTGATCTTATAATTTATTCCCTCTCTAAATAAAAGAAAGATTTTGTTTAAAAAAGGAAGACCTTTCCCCATAATACTTCTCAAAAGTCCCACCTGTTTTAAGGAATATGAACGATGAGTTCGGAAGTGAGAACCGGTGTTTTGGATGCCAAGGTTTTGGTCATCAATAAAAAGACTGCCCAAGATCGATAGAAGCAGTATGTAGATAAAAAGAGGACAGTCAGAGAATTCAAAGAAGCAGATATGGTCTTCATTCGAATACGGCCCAAAAGAAGTTCTTTATCTCTTAAGAAGTATAAGAAGTTATCCCCCAAATATTGTGGGCCATATCAGATTTCAATGAAAGTAGGTGACTTAGCCTATGAGCTTTTTCTACCTCATCATCTCAAAGTTCATAATGTATTTCATGTGAACCTTCTATAGAAATATGTGCCAAACCCAAATCATGGAAAGATGGTAAAACTTTAGTGACAAGATACCGTTGGCTTCTAAGTTATGCTAGCTCCTTCCTTTATATAAGTCGTAACTTTTACTTGCCGCTCACAGTAATCTTACTCCCATCGATCTCCTTTCTTTCTTAATCTCCTTCATGGCTTGGCAACAAGAATTAGTTTTATCCATGATGATTTCTCACCTTCAAGACGCAAGTGAGTATGTGAAGAAGGATTTTATAGAACTGTATGAGCGCTCACTTTTCCCTCACTTGGAAACTTTTGTAGCTCAGACCAAATGGCGGACCTGTCAAGATATAACTAGGGTAACACCGTGGGGGCGACAGCACTTTTGTAACAATGTTTGCTTAGCGATGGTTATTGAAGCCTTGGGTTTGGGTCCCCGATACTACTGCGTGATGAGATCAAGGCATGGTGGATTTTCTGAGCAGGTCTTCTTACTGGCGTGTTTTCTTCCTCATCAGAAGATATGCCTTTATCCCATTTTTGGCTTGCCTCTTAGAGGTCCTTTTAATAGGTCACCTCATACCAATGAGATAGGTGCTGCAATAACCAGCCGAATTATTCCCATAGATGAGTTACCTTATACGTGTGCAGCTTGTGAGTGCTGCTTTTGTGACCATATGATGGACGGACTTATGGAAGTATAAAGAGTTCTTCTATCTTTACTGTATATGTTCTAAGAATGAATAAAGATGAAATCTTTGTTCTTGTCTTGAGTCTTGTTCTCTTTGAGTCTTTTCTTGGTGGTTAATCTTAAGTAAAAATTTTCTCTCAGTCTCATATTTGTGCATCTTGCAAAATTACCCCCAGTTTGCGAGATGAGGGCATCTCGCGTTTTTCAAGTGGGAGAGAATGTAAGATTCCTCCCCAGCCTCTCAAAATGTCCAGCATCTTCCCTTGTAATCAATCCCTCTTCAGAAATATAAAAGACCTTGTTTCTTACTGTTTTAACCTAGAGAGAGAAAATATTCTAGAGAGAGAATATTTAAAATTTTAATATTTTTGGATAAAAAATTATCTCATCTTATTAAAATAAGTTCCCCTGAGACAGAAATTCAAAAAGAGCTTTCCAATGTGCAATTGGAATTAATTGGAAATGGGTACAAAGGACCTTAGCCTAAGGGTCTAGATTTTTAAAAAATTTTGGATTATGGTCCAATTAAGGTTCCTATGGGCCAATAGCATCAATCCATGTGTAGGGAGGAGATAAATCCAATTTGTAAAAGAAGATACCCAAAAATGAGTAAATGCTCACATAAGAATGAAGAGTTGAAAATGTACAAGGTTTATTATTAAAAAACTATGAGCAATATTAAAAATATGAGATATTTTGGGTATCCAAAAATGAGTAAATGCTCACATAAGATGAAGAGTTGAAAATGTACAAGGTTTATTCGTAAAAAACTATGAGCAATATTAAAAATATGAGATATTTTGGGTATCCAAAAATGAGTAAATGCTCACACAAGATGAAGAGTTGAAAATGTACAAGGTTTATTAGTAAAAAACTATGAGCAATATTAAAAATATGAGATATTTTGGGTATAATGATTCCATTTTGACACATATGTAAGGAAGGGGATTTCTTTAAAGGAGGTGCATATTTCACATGCTTGAATGAGTTTTAAACTCAAAAATAATGTGATATTTTTATCTCTCCTCTCTCTTGAACCAAACCAAATCAAAATGGAACCAAACCGAATCAAAAAGTAACCAAATTAGGTCCAAATCTAGTTCAAATTCAACCAAATTAAATTTGGAAAATTCTAGAATTCAGTTAGCTTTGGTTAGAGCTTCCCTCTCCTATAAATAGAACACGAGTCCTTTGAAAAAAAAAAGATAGAAGAATTTTACTATACTAGAGTTATGCTGAAATAATGCTAATTTCTACTATTCTCTAAAATTCTCTCCAAATTGAAGAAATTGGAGCTTCCCTCTTTCTTCAATCCCTATTGGTGGCTCCATCAACATACTTAACCAATTGATTGGTTGGCGGCCTCTACCGTGAACAAAGAATCAAGCAAATTGTAAGGTAAATGGTGAATTTTGATCTTTCTATAATTTCTCAATGCTTCTCTCTTCTCAACCCCTCTCAAGCTTGAGAAGCTTAATTGGAATGATTTTTGAATGCTATTGAAGTTAATTGATGAATGGTAGTGAAGAGTTACATAATTTGATGAATGCTATTGAAGTTAATTGATTAATGATAGTTAAGAATTACATAAATTTCCATTTATGCTTAATTCAAATGGTTTTTATGTAAATTCTCTCTCTCACTCAAGAAATGGTCATACTTATGACCCATTCTCAATCCAAATGAAGCTTTTCATAAAGCTTTTCCTTAATCCAAGATTAATCTATGCTTGAGGCCAAATTAATGGCTTTTTTTCTATGCTTTTATATTGATGATTCAATCCATTATGGATTAATGATCCAATTAGGGATCATTCTAATTATTTTCTTAATGATAAGCTTTATCCCTTAGAAAAATTGAGATTTATCAGTTATAGCAACGGAGCTATGGCAAAATTTTTATAAAAATTACGCATAAAATAATTTCATTCAAAGCATAAAAAGAGGACTTCCTACCATATTCTAGGAATTATCATCCTAGATTAATTGAAAGATATTCATTGTAATCCTAGAGAAATTGATTTTTATATTATGCATAATTGATTTTCATGCATAGAGGTATGCATAAAAGATTATTATTTTAACATAAAAGTGTTACGTTTATCATAATTAGATTTCATGCATAGAGGTATGCATAAAAGATTATTATTTTAATATAAAAGTGTTACTTTTATCATAATTGAATTTCATGCATAGAGGTATGCATAAAAGTTGATTATTTTATTGTAAAAGTGTTACTTTTATCATATTGGATTTCATGCATAGAGGTATGCATAAAAGATATTCTTTTTATACTAAAAGTATGATTTTTCATCATAAATGGATTTTATGCATAACTTAGATGCATAAGAGAAATTCTTTTATTCTAAAAGTGTAATTCCTACCAAATTGAATTTATGCATAAGAAGATGCATAAAGATTGAATTTTAATTCAAAAGTGTCATTCTCATCTAAATTGAGTTTATGTATAGGAAAATGCATAAAAGATTGAAATTTAATTCAAAAGTGTCATTTTCATTTAAAATGAATTTATGCATAGGAAGATGCATAAAAGATTGATTTTTACTTTGAAAGTATTAATCTCCTTAAATAGAATTTATGCATAAATAAATGTGTAAAGAAATCTTATATCAAATATAAGAATTCTCTTGTATTCTATAAATAGATATGAGATGTGATAGGATGTGATAAGAGGTGTATAAGATGTGATAAGAGGTGATAAGATGCTTATGAAATAAGTTAGGAGGTGATAAGATGAATTAAGATGTGATAAGATGTGTATGGGATGAGGTAAGAAGTGTATGTGATAGGATAAGATGTATATGGGTTGTGATAGGGTGAGAATGGATGTGATGTAAAAGATTAGTTGTGAAGGCATATGGGGTTATATGAATGGGAATGTGGAAATGGATGTATGTATGTGGATGTGTGGATGTGGAGATGGGAGTGTGGATGTATTAATGTGAAAATGGATGTATGCATGAAGATGTATATGCATAGATGTGAATGTGGATGTAGATGTGGCTGTATAGATGTGAATGTGGAATGTGGATGTGGATGTATGTATGTATGTGGATGTAGATGTGGATGTATAGATGTGAATGGGAATGTGGATGTGAATGTATGTGAATGTGGATGTAGATGTGGATGTATAGAAGTGAATGGGAATGTATGTGAATGTGGATGTATAGATGTGAATGGGAATGTGGATGTGAATGTATGTGAATGTGGATATAGATGTGGATGTATAGATGTGAATGTGAAATGTGGATGTGGATGTATGTATATATGTGGATGTAGATGTGGATGTATAGATGTGAATGAGAATGTGGATATGGATGTATGTATGTATGTATGTGGATGTGAATGTATGAATGAGGACGTGATAGTGGATGTATGCATGTGGATGTGGATGTATGGATGTGGATATGGATGTGTATGTATGAATGTGGATATGGGATGTGGATGTATAAATGGGGATGTGAAAATGGAGGTAAGCATGTAGATGTGGATGTATGGATGTGGATGTGGATGTAGATGTGGCTCTATAGATGTGAATGTGAAATGTGGATGTGGATGTATGTATGTATGTGGATGTAGATGTGGATGTATAGATGTGAATGGGAATGTGGATGTGAATGTGGATGTAGATGTGGATGTATAGATGTGAATGTGGAATGTGGATGTGGATGTATGTATGTATGTGGATGTAGATGTGGATGTATAGATGTGAATGGGAATGTGGATGTGGATGTATGTATGTATGTTGATGTGGATGTATGAATAAGGACGTGATAGTGGATGTATGCATGTAGATGTGGATGTATGGATATGGATATGGATGTGTATGTATGAATGTGGATATGGGATGTGGATGTATAAATGAGGATGTGAAAATGGAGGTAAGCATGTAGATGTGGATGTATGGATGTGAATGTGGATGTGGATGTGGATGTATGGATGTGGATATGGATGTGAATATATGATATGTAATGTGAAGGAATCTGAAGTGACGAGATGGAAAATGATGTGATTGGATGAGTACACATATAAATGGAATGTGGAATAAGTAATGTGGATTAATGAGGGATAATGTGAAAAAATGAGAGTTAATATAGAAATTGTATTTGTAAACTGTTTGTAAATGCTGTTTCTAAATGGCTGTTTTATGTCAAGAATGCTGGGGAAGCATTTTGACCGTCTTGTGATTAAGGTCGTGGAGACCTAACTGATAAAGTTGCAACTGCTGTGAGACGGAGAGTCAATGGAGGACGTCTCGCGTAGCAAGGTCGGCCGAGGTCTTGACCAGCCTCGGTTCGATTAAAATGGTGAGCTTCCGGTACGGTGGATGAGGGACCAAGGAAGCAGCCTATGAGTGAAGCGCTAGGTCACCTGCGAAGGATCCTAGAGGGTGCTGACCATATGGTGCTCGGGCTCTGGGTCGCCTAGGATACCCACACGTGCGTCGAGGAAGATATTGGAACAAGGAGTCAGAGTTGTTTTCTGAAATCGGGCATGGATCTGGTTGATTGACCTTGCTGGTCTTCAATGGATGAGTCCATGGCTCTTTTTATGGATCTATTGGTTGATCTTGCTGATCTTCAACGAGAGTCCATCTTGATTTTTATAAGTGATCATATTGCCGAGTATTATGGGCTAGGAACTATTGAAAAGGCCCCTGTGTGGACAGGTGGTGAGCGTTCTAGTTGCCAATGATGCCATAGATACTCTGATGAAGGAATGATGGGAAATTAAGAATCAACTGGATAAACTGGAAGATTGTGATCAGTGGTACTATGGTTTCATTAAAGGATTGTTTTAAAGTTAGCTGATGCTAAGAAAAAGGCAATTTCATATTGGGTGTGTAAGTGGTGTGACTAGTTTTATAATTGCATGAACTTCCAGCTAGGGGGCCTTGGAACTCTTTTCCTTGGTACCCGGGACAAAACCTAACCAAATTCCAAATTGGATCCCATCACTACAGTGGTTGGGCGGTTGGCTAACCCATGGGACTAGATGGGGTTAGGCTGAACCGATGGATCCGTAAATCGAGACTCAAATTCTGTTACTACGATAGATAAAGCAAATCCCAGATAGTAATTGTTCTATGGATAGGAATCAACGGCTATGCCTCTTGATGGGGAAAAAAGCGTTGATCCCAATGATCCAAGTGCAAGTTTCTTCCTTGATCTAATCGAGTACCTTTGTAGGTGCAGTCAGATCAGCTTGATCAGTAATGGTCTTGACTACGTTAGAGTAAAAAGTTATCCTGGTGGAACCGTCTGTGCTTTCCGGATAAAGGAAGTTTTTTTCGGATTCGGTTTTGGAAAAACGGACAGATTAGTCTCTTGTCCGGATATCCGTGGGACGAGGCCCCGAGTGTGGGACCCCTGTCCCGCGCGAGAAGTGCTACTTCCGCTGCTAGTATCCCGAATCCGTTGCTCGGTGGGAACAGGGATCTCACAGTTGGTATCAGAGCATTTGGCTAATAAAGATCAACTGAGAAACCAAATATGTCAAAAATTTATCAAGAAGCACAAAAAGTTTGTAATTGTGTGATATAATTCATACAATTTGATATTCAAACTAAAATTTGTAATTTGGTAATTGGGTCTTCAGATGGAAGTACCGCAATTATATAGAACCCTGACTTGCTTGAGGCCTAGACCTGATGGTATTTACCTTATAATTCCAAGGGCCGTGACTACCCGTATATATCGAGAGTATAACTACAGCTCTTTACTGACAGTATATACGAGTAAATCTAAGACTTGAAATTATAAGCGTTAATGCTATCCAGATGATGAATTCGAATGTGGTTGATATGATTTTTAATTCTGTTTGAGAATTGATGAATTGATTTGGATTCTGATTGAAAAATGTTAATCCCTGAAATTTGGTTGAAATGTAATAAGCTGAGCGAAACCTCAATGAGGATGAATGGGATGAGTCCCTGTGATGATATTCATAACTGGAATGATGATAATGATTTCAGCAAATCACTATGAGATTAGTGAATTGTGCTGTCAAATTGCTACTGTTAACACTTGACTCGGTATATCAAGTTAAGGGATGACAAATTGAGAACTTGCTTGACTGAAATTCCCGTGGAGGAATGTTTAGAAAGAAAATCTTTCGATCTAATGGACCATTATCGTGTTAAAGATATGAATGATATGATCTGAAATGAATTGTTATTTAATGATGAGTTCTATATAAGGGGTATTTATTCCCGTATTCTGTTGGGTTGACCAGAATATAAGGAACCCCAGAATAAATTGGATCTTAAGAAAAAGAGTTGTCCTCTACTTTACGAGATGAGGACATCTCGCACTTTTTAAGTGGGGTAGAATGTAAAATTCCTCCCCAGCCTTCGAGGTATGCAGGAGTAAGAACCTCCCTTTCTGATCTTATAATTTATTCCCTCTCTAAATAAAAGAAAAATTCTGTTTAAAAAAGGAAGACCTTTCCCCAGAATACTTCTCAAAAGTCCCACCTATTTTAAGGATTATGAACGATGAGTTCGGAAGTGAGAACCGGTGTTTTGGATGCCAAGGTTTTGGTCATCAATAAAAAGACTGCCCAAGATCGAAAGAAGCAGTATGCAGATAAAAAGAGGACAGTCAGAGAATTCAAAGAAGCAGATATGGTCTTCATTCGAATACGGCCCAAAAGAAGTTCTTTATCTCTTAGGAAGTATAAGAAGTTATCCCCCAAATATTGTGGGCCATATCGGATTTCAATGAAAGTAGGTGACTTAGCCTATGAGCTTTTTCTACCTCATCATCTTAAAGTTCATAATGTATTTCATGTGAACCTTCTATAGAAATATGTGCCAAACCCAAATCATGGAAAGACGGTAAAACTTCAGTGACAAGATATCGTTGGCTTCTAGGTTACACTAGCTCCTTCCTTTATATAAGTCGTAACTTTTACTTGCCACTCGCAGTAATCTTACTCCCATCGATCTCCTTTCTTTCTTAATCTCCTTCATGGCTTGGCAACAAGAATTAGTTTTATCCATGATGATTTCTCACCTTCAAGATGCAAGTGAGTCTGTGAAGAAGGATTTTATAGAACTGTATGAGCGCTCACTTTTCCCTCACTTGGGAACTTCTGTAGCTCAGACCAAATGGCGGACCTGTCGAGATATAACTAGGCTAACACCGTGGGGGCGACAGCACTTTCGTAAAAATGTTTGCTTGGCGATGGTTATTGAAGCCTTGGGTTTGGGTCCCCGATACTACTGCGTGATAAGATCGAGGCATGGTGGATTTTCTGAGCGGGTCTTCTTACTGGCGTGTTTTCTTCCTCATCAGAAGATATGCCTTTATCCCGTTTTTGGCTTGCCTCTCAGAGGTCCTTTTAATAGGTCACCCCATACCAATGAGATAGGTGCTGCAATAACCAGCCGAATTATTCCCATAGATGAGTTACCTTATACGTGTGCAGCTTGTGAGTGCTGCTTTTGTGACCATATGATGGACGGACTTATGGAAGTGTAAAGAGTTCTTCTATCTTTACTGTATATGTTCCAAGAATGAATAAAGTTGAAATCTTTGTTCTTGTCTTGAGTCTTGCTCTCTTTGAGTCTTTTCTTGGTGGTTAATCTTAATTAAAAATTTTCTCTCAGTCTCATATTTGTGCATCTTGTTGAGATATCGAGCTCTAGTGAGGCGGTGGACACTGATGACCCGCCTGGGGGATAGGCCCCGCACTTACATCACTGGCATGGTTGGTGAGATCTTGGGTGATATGCGGCCAGTGGGATGACAGGGTGTGTGACAGCCACTCTAGAGACTGGCATAGTTATAGCGCCAGCTCATTTAGTCGGGTTCACACTATAGAGAACCCGTGTATGTATTTGGTTGAGTACCTTTCATATTGTGTGTACTCTTAATCTTGTATATGGTGTGTTGAGTGTTGAGTAGAGAAGAAGAAGATTTTCAGCCTCTCACCTTGTGTGTTCTCTATTAGGGTTTTGTGAGTGTGTGTGTGTGCTTGCAAGAGCTCAAGCTCTCTTCCCCCCTGCATCTTTTCATGGTATCAGAGCCTGGTTCGTGCTAAGGGCTGAGCTGCAAGCGAGAGAACCACAGGAAGCGGTACAAGGGTAAGAGCTTCAACTACTCTTCCCTATTGTGTTGGTGACTACACCCTTGTCGGGAGCTCTACGGGAGGCACCGGCAAACGATCTCCGATTGAGGAGCTTTCTTCGCGGGAGTGAAGCTACAAGGCAACTATTCAGTCCTACGGACTAAAAATTTCCGGGCCGAAAACGCGTTTCGGGCGCGTCTGGACCTCCGTTTTTCAGAAAGCAGGCGGTTTCGAGCACTGCGGGTAAGTCATCGATTCTCTGTAGAACTCTGTTTTAAGAATTGCAGGAAGACAGATTGACTGTGCAGACACTGTGGGTGCTGCAAAGAGGTCTACAGTTGCCATTGGGTGTATGTATGCACATTGAAGTCACTGGTTGTGACATTTGAGAGTACTGCAGTACCGCTGTGCAGGAAATACAGCAGTTGTGCAGAAAAACCAGAGTGCAGTTTCTGGTAAAATTGTGTGTTTGGCAAGATGTCTAATGATGGCATTACACAGATTGTGGCTGAGAAGCTGGACAAGAATAACTTCCATGCTTGGAGGTTCAGGTTGACAAATTTCCTGATGGGAAAAGGCTATTGGGACTACATAGAAGGTGAGCATGAAGAGGCACCGGAGATACCGGATATAAATCCGACTGCTGCAGATGTGAAAGAGTTTAAAGACTGGAACCAAGGAGCCAGGAAGGTTATGTATTGGCTTTCCATTAGTATACAGGACACCATGATTGGGCACATTCAGGATGCCAAGTCCCCCAAGGAGGCGTGGGACACCTTGGTAAAGCTTTATGAAACAAATACCAAGGCACGCAAGATACAGTTGAAGAATGAACTTCATACTGTGGAGAAAAAGAGCATGTCTGTGAATGACTATGCGTTGAAGATAAAGGGTATTGTGGAATCCCTTGCATCTATTGGTGTGTCAGTAGATGATGATGACAAGGTGGAAGTCTGTCTACGTGGTCTCGGGCCACAATACAAGGCGTTTAAGACGTCTATTCAGACTCGGGAAAACATTCCCAACTTTACAGATTTGGTGTCCATGCTGATTATCGAAGAGAAGAACTTGGGTGAAGACCAACAGTCTTCACAAAGTAAAAACAGTTCAGAGCAACAGGCCTTCTACACGAGTTCAGGAAGAGGACGAGGTAGAGGAGGCCGTGGACGCGGTCAAGGAGGTGGCCGAACAGGTAATCAGAATTATGGCCAGCAGCAACAGCAACAACAACAGTCCCAGAATCAACAACAACAACAACACGCAGGTGGAAGAGGCAAATTCAGAGGCAGGGGGAGTCAAAGAGGCCGTGGAAATTGGCAAAGGCAATATAATGATGCACGTGAATGCTACTATTGTGGTAAGCCAGGACATGTGCAGTCAGAATGTTATAAGAAGCAGGCTGACATGCAAAATGGGAAAGTGCAGCAAAACAACTATGCATCCTCAAGCAGAAATAATGAGGACAATGAAAGGTTGTTTGTTATGCAGCATGTTGTGAATGCCATGTCTGAAAATGTTGATGCAGCACATAAAGATAATGTATGGTATGTGGATTCAGGCGCTTCGAACCACATGACGAGTCATGGGGAGTGGTTCAAGGAGATGAAGAACCCGGAAAGACCAGGTTTTGTGAAAACAGGGGATGACACTGCTCATCCAATTGCCCACATTGGAGATGTGCCATTATCTATGCAGGATGGCAAAGTGAAGTACCTTGCAGATGTACTTCATGTACCGAACATAACAAAGAATCTGGTTTCAGTTGGCCAGATGATTGAGCAGGGTTTGTAGGTTCGGTTTAACCCAGATGGGTGTTATGTTGAAGATTTCAAAGACAAGTGCAGGTTGGTTGCAAAAGGCAACAGAGTGGGCAGAATGTTTACGTTGGATGTAGACATGCCTGAAATGAGTGCTGCAATGTTTGCAAATGGTTCAGGAGTTGTTGTAGACACAGACATATGGCATAAAAGAATTGGACATGTAAATGTGCAGAGATTGAAGTCTATGCAGACAAAAGGAATTGTGACAGGGCTGCCAAAATTTAAAGTGGAAGGTATGCAGAAAATATGTGAAGCATGCCAATTTGGGAAGCAAACAAAGCATGTGTTTCCACGTAACAGATATGTGAGCAGAAATGCACTAGATGTTGTGCATTCAGATGTATGGGGTCCTACGAAGACCGTGTCTATGGGAGGCTGCAGGTACTATGTCACTTTCATTGATGACCACACAAGGAAAGTGTGGGTATATTTCATGAAGGAGAAGAGTGAGGTGTTCACTCACTTTCAGAATTTCAGAGTTTTGGTTGAAAAGCAAACAGGGAAATATGTTAAGTGCCTAAGGTCAGATGGAGGGGGAGAATACTTCTCCAATGAGTTCTCTGAATTTTTGAAGAAGAATGGTATTCGGAGACAGTTCACATGCAGATACACTCCGCAGCAAAATGGAGTTGCTGAGCGGAAAAATAGGCACATTGCTGAGATTGCGCGAGCATTGATGGAAGAGAAGAATATGCCGCATTGCTATTGGGCTGAGGCTGTCTCTACAGCAGTATACATCATGAACAGGACTCCAACTGCAGCCATACATGATGTAACTCCAGAGGAGAGATTTACTGGCAGAAAACCAGATTTATCTCATCTGAAAGTTTTTGGATGCATTGCATATGTGCATGTGCCAGATGAGCTGAGAACTAAGCTGGATCCGAAAGCTGAAAAATGTGTGTTTATTGGATATTCCCTTGAGCAAAAGGGATACAGGTGTTATAACCCTACTACACGTGAGTTGAGGGTAAGCAGGGATGTTGTCTTTGATGAGATGAGCAGCTGGTATGCTGCTGAAAAAGAAGCTGTTGGGGCTGATGTGAGTGGAAGTGTGGTTGCACAGAATGCAAGTCAGCAAACACAGTCTTTGAGTGGACCAGGAGAGTCCTCATCTAGTGGGTCTGTTGATAGACCATGGAGTGGCAGGTTGCGTCATAATACCAGTCCTGCAAATGTGATTACTACATCACGTAAAGGAAAAGAGAAAGTGGTTGAGCCCCTTGGTATGCCTGACATTTCTGCAGGGCATTCTCATGTTGATGGAGAGTCTAGTGGCTCAGATATGAGCCTTGATGAGGAGCTTGGGATCCCAGCTATGAGAACACCTGGTGTAAAGAAGGCTATGGAAGCCATGAATGAAAAGCTGCGAAGATCACAGAGAGTGAAGAACCCTGTGCAGAGATTTACATATGATGGTTATGTGGCACATCACTATGCATATATGGCAAAAGTTGTGCAGGTTGTAGAGCCTACATGCATTGATGAGGCTGTTGGAAATGTGTGTTGGGAGAAAGCTATGGATGAGGAGATGGATGCACTATATGGAAATGAAACTTGGGATTTAGTGCAATTACCTGAAGGCAAGAAAGCCATTGGATGCAAGTGGGTGTACAAAGTTAAACATAACAGTGATGGAAGCATAAACAGGTACAAGGCTAGATTGGTAGCCAAAGGATATGCGCAGACATATGGGATTGATTATGAGGAAACTTTCAGCCCAGTTGCCAAGATGGCAACGGTGAGAGTTGTGATAGCAGTGGCTGCGTCAAAGCAATGGTCTTTACATCAGATGGATGTAAAGAATGCATTCTTGCATGGGGATTTGCAAGAAGAGGTGTATATGTTGGAGCCACCTGGTTATGAGGATGTGGGTCACCCCGAGCATGTTTGCAGGTTGAAGAAAGCCTTGTATGGCTTAAAGCAAGCACCAAGAGCATGGTCTGACAAGATTTCTGAATATCTTGTCACTATTGGCTTTCATGTAGCCAATGCAGAGTTCTCATTGTATGTGAGACATGGTGATAGAGGAGTTGTGCTTGTTGTCATCTATGTAGATGACTTGATCATTACGGGGGACCATGATGCAGAGATCTTTGATGTAAAGATCCTGCTTAGACAGAAGTTCGAGATGAAGGATCTGGGGGAGCTCAGATATTTCTTGGGCATTGAGGTGATTAGGTCACCACATGGTATTGGATTACTGCAGAGACAGTATGGCTTGGACATGTTGTCCAAGTATGGTATGACAGGCTGTAAGCCTATTTCTGTGCCATTGGATCAGAATGGCAAGTTGAGTGCAGATTCAGGAGAGATCTTGGAGGATCCTACTATGTACAGACGCATAGTAGGAAGTTTGATCTACATGACGATCACCAGACCAGATTTGAGCTATGCTGTTGGGTTGGTGAGTCAGTTTATGCAGGTTCCACGGAAACCGCACTTGGATGCTGTGAGACGCATACTGAGGTATGTGAAGTCTACTTTACATTGTGGACTATTCTATGAGACTGGGACAGAGATATGTGTACATGGGTACACAGATGCTGATTGGGCTGGTAGTATCTCAGATAGAAGATCTACCAGTGGATTCATGTTTTCTTTGGGGAGTGCTGCTGTGACTTGGAGCAGCAAGAAGCAGCCTACGGTTGCTCTATCGAGTACAGAGGCCGAGTACAGAGGAGCTGCTATGGCAGCATGTGAGGTAGCTTGGTTGAGAAAGCTACTTGCAGATTTGGGTCTATCAGTGGATAGACAAGTTGTCATTTTCTGTGACAACATTAGTAGTATACAGTTGGCCAGGAACCCAGTCTTTCATGCTCGTACGAAGCACATAGAGGTCCACTACCACTTCGTCAGAGAGAGGGTCTTGGCAGGAGACCTTGACCTTGTTTATGTCAGCACAGAGGATCAGGTAGCTGACATCTTCACCAAAGCATTGGGTACAGAGAAGCTCCGCAGATTCAGGGCTTCGCTTGGTGTACATGAGATGGATTTGAGCTCGAGGGGGAGTGTTGAGATATCGAGCTCTAGTGAGGCGGTGGACACTGATGACCCGCCTGGGGGATAGGCCCCGCACTTACATCACTGGCATGGTTGGTGAGATCTTGGGTGATATGCGGCCAGTGGGATGACAGGCTGTGTGACAGCCACTCTAGAGACTGGCATAGTTATAGCGCCAGCTCATTTAGTCGGGTTCACACTATAGAGAACCCGTGTATGTATTTGGTTGAGTACCTTTCATATTGTGTGTACTCTTAATCTTGTATATGGTGTGTTGAGTGTTGAGTAGAGAAGAAGAAGATTTTCAGCCTCTCACCTTGTGTGTTCTCTATTAGGGATTTGTGAGTGTGTGTGTGTGCTTGCAAGAGCTCAAGCTCTCTTCCCCCCTGCATCTTTTCACATCTTGCGAAATTACCCCCAGTTTGCGAGATGAGGGCATCTCGCGTTTTTCAAGTGGGAGAGAATGTAAGATTCCTCCCCCAGCCTCTCAAAATGTCCAGCATCTTCCCTTGTAATCAATCCCTCTTCAGAAATATAAAAGACCTTGTTCCTAATTGTTTTAACCTAGAGAGAGAAAATATTCTAGAGAGAGAATATTCAGATTTTTAATATTTTTGGATAAAAAATTATCTCATCTTATTAAAATAAGTTCCCCTGAAACAGAAATTCAAAAAGAACTTTCCAATGTACAATTGGAATTAATTGGAAATAGGTACAAAGAACCTTAGCCTAAGGGTCTAGATTTTCAGAAATTTTTGGATTATGGTCCAATTAAGGTTCCTATGGGCCAATAGCATCAATCCATGTGTAGGGAGGAGATAAATCCAATTTGTAAAAGAAGATACCCAAAAATGAGTAAATGCTCACATAAGATGAAGAGTTGAAAATGTACAAGGTTTATTAGTAAAAAACTATGAGCAATATTAAAAATATGAGATATTTTGGGTATCCAAAAATGAGTAAATGCTTACATAAGATAAAGAGTTGAAAATGTACAAGGTTTATTCGTAAAAAACTATGAGCAATATTAAAAATATGAGATATTTTGGGTATCCAAAAATGAGTAAATGCTCACACAAGATGAAGAGTTGAAAATGTACAAGGTTTATTAGTAAGAAACTATGAGCAATATTAAAAATATGAGATATTTTGGGTATAATGATTCTATTTTGACACATATGTAAGGAAGGGGAGTTCTTTAAAGGAGGTGAATATTTCACATGCTTGAATGAGTTTTAAACAAAAATAATGTGATATTTTTATCTCTCCTCTCTCTTGAACCAAACCAAATCAAAATGGAACCAAATCGAATCAAAAAGTAACCAAACTAGGTCCAAATCTAGTCCAAATTCAACCAAATTGAATTTGGAAAATTCTAGAATTCAGTTAGCTTTGGTTAGAGCTTGCCTCTTCTATAAATAGAACATGAGTCCTTTGAAAAAAAAGATAGAAGAATTTTACTATACTAGAGTTATGCTGAAATAATGCTAATTTCTACTATTCTCTAAAATTCTCTCCAAATTGAAGAAATTGGAGCTTCCCTCTTTCTTCAATCCCCATTGGTGGCTCCATCAACATACTTAACCAATTGATTGGTTGGGGCCCTCTGTTGCATGACGAATGAAGATCAATACAAGGATGCAACAAAAAAGACACTTAGGGCTCTTGAAAAGAGTTCCAAGTTGTCGATGAATGTGGGAGAGGGCTTGACAATAATCCCACATGGGAACTTTTGGGAGTTCTAGAATTTTTGTATAAAAGGTGGCCCATTTGAGAGCTAGGGAGGACTCTTTGGTCATTTGGGTGAGAGGCTCATAGAGAGAGCTTGCTCCATAGCTCCTCCTCATGTGCTCTCCCAAGGCTCTCCATCTCCATTCATGCTTCAATCTTGTACTCTCTATTCTTTACATTTTCAATGATATGAGGTTATGGTCTACTCACTTGCTAATCTAGATTTCTTAATGATGTTTTGATGCTAAAATCTGATTTGTAGAGTGCATGTGATGAAGCTTGTGCATGAAATGATGTGTAGTTGAGGCTTGTGTGATAGCTCTTTGCATGTTAGGTTCTTTGCATAAGTTTCATTTGTGTGCTTAAGTGTAGCCTAATCTTGATGCTTTGATTATGTAAGATTGATTGCTTGAGTGATGAAGAAGGATTGAGTAGGACTAGAAGTCATTAGTGTATGGTTAACTCATCTTCTCCCATTCGGGATAGCCTCTATGCGCTAACCGAGTTGCATTCACGGATTGACAAAGTGTGTGGGTTGGAGTGTAGCCTCCGCTATGCTATGATGTCCCAAACAATGGCGCCGCTGCCGGGGAACGCACACCTAAGTTAGTGAAGGGTGTTAACCATTACTTCTTACTAAGTGCTCCATTGATTGCAAAATCGTGGATTAGGGTAGATTAGAGTAGAGTTTGCAAGGGCATTGAGTGTGTGATCTCAAGGGCACCTTGTGTGTTTTTGTTTTTTTGATTAGAAGCAAAAAAGAAATTAAAACCCCATTGCGGTAGAGAAATCCCGCCATTAATCAGATTTATGCACTTTCTGTTTTTGCATCTTTGACGGGGTTGGCGAGAGGTAGGTTGAAAGCGTAGAAGGCGGCCTTTCTTTTATTGTTTTGTTGTTTTGTTATAGTGTGGGGAGGCATCTCCATCAAGTGAAGCAAAGATAAATAGATATACATATATATATATATATATATATATATATATATATATATATATGCGTGCAGGGAGGCGAGAAGGCGGCCTTTAAAAAAAAATATAAATATAAATATATATTTATATTTATATTTTTACAGTGACGTGAGCGCTGCATCAAGCGCTGGAGCAACGGTGTTACAGTGACGTGAGCGCTGCATCAAGCGTTGGAGCAACGGTGGCGGCAGTCAGGCAGTGAAGGTGGGCGCAGGCGAACAAAAGGAAGGCGGCTTTACAAATATATATATATATATATATGTGTGTGTGTGTGTGTGTGTGTATAAATATATATATATATATTTACAGTAACGTGGAAGGGCCTGCGTCGAGCGCTGCATCGAGGAGGGCGTCGTCGGCATCGGGCTCTGCGTGGAGGGGGCCGTCGGCATCGAGCGTTGCTAGTACAGAAGGCTGGTAGAAGGGCCGACAGCGTTGCAGAACGTGCAACTGTGGGCGGCGACTGGAAGTGGGAAGCGAAGGGCTGGAAGTCGGCAGCTGAAAGGAGTAGACGGAAGTGGGAAGTGAAGCGGAAGAGCAACGGCGGCTGGAAGAGGAAGCGAAGGAGCAGACGAAGGCAGCTGGCAGTGGAGAGGCGGTGCATTGAAGAATCAGTGCGCCGGCGCAGAATCCGGGCAAGCGGTGGAGCGTGGAGGATAAGGTAGGTGCATATTCAATTTTTTTTATTTTTTTTATTTTTATTAAATTTTCATGTTTTTTTATATTTTTAAATAAAAAATAATAATAATAAATATAAAAAACAAAAAAAATAATATTTTAAAAAAAAAAGAGAAAAAGAGATTTAAAAAAAAGAAAAAAAAACCCATAAAACAATAAATTTATTTTTTTAAAAAAGAAGAAAAAAAAACAATTTTTATTTTTTTGAATCCATTGTTCATTATTTAAATTTTTGCATAACTAAAGTAGCTTGCATTTTTTATTTTTTTAGAATTTTTGTAATTGCGTGCTTAATTAGTAGATTTATATTTTTTGTAATTGGCACGAAATTTACTAGTTTTAGAAAAAAAACAAACAAACAAACCAAAAAAAAAACAACAAAAGGAGAAGAAAACAAAAGAATTTTTTTTTAAAAAAAATCTATAAATTAAGTGTTTTTTAGGAGTCTATTTTTTTCTTCATTTTTTTTAATTTTTTGCATAATTAGTGTAACTTGCATTGTTTTTTAATTTTTGTAACTTTGTGCATAATTAGTATTTTTTTAGTGTGATTCATAATTTTTGTGTAAATTAAAAAAAATAAAAAACATAAAAATCATAAAATCATTTTAAAAAAATCATTTAAAAAAATATAATAATAAAAAAATAGCATAGATAGTTACGCCACACATACTCATATTAGTTGCATTTAGTGATTAGGTAGGTGAAAATATATATATATATATATATATATATATTTATAAAAAAAACAAAACAAAACAAAAACACATAAAAAACCAAAAAAAATTGACCTTATGCACTTGCGGTCGGGACGTCTTATAGATTCTGCCATAGGGCCTAGGGCACCTTCTAGAGTACCTACGCAGGAAAGTGGGACCCAATCGGTAGGCAATTTGGCAGATATTGCTGAAATCCTTTCTGAATCCCAATCCGATACCCTTTCCTCCAGAACAACTAGTTCATGGACAATCTAGGGCCGACAAATAGTCATCCCGTAGCCCCAAATAGAACACCCACAAGATCCTTTAATCCATTTGAAGCCGACACCATGGGGTTAACACTTAATGTGAGACTCCAATATGTCTACACAAATGCTCAAGGAGCTGAGATCTTTAGGGATCCACAACAACGGTATCTTGTTAAGATCGCGGACATTTTCTCAGAACTTGATAGAGCACCTCTAGTCAATGACCAGGGTAACATGTACATGGGTGGAGATGGTGTTCGCTACGAAGTCACCTACCATCCAGAAAAGGTAGACAAATTAGGGGAGCTCTCTAAAATCGAGTTCTTAGAATTATCAAAACTTTCCAGAGCAAGGGAGTCTAGAGATGACTAGCTCATTGAGCCGGACATGCCTGGACCCTCCAATGCCCAGTCCTCAAAACCATCCATAGATGATTTACTTCTTGTAGATCTAAATTTGGAAAGGGATAGGAAAGGCAAGAGTAAAATGGATCAGGGGGCTGAAAGCCAATGGGAGTTTGTACGGCAAATTTCAGTGACAAAGGTCTTACAGGATGACCCACTTCAAGTGGTCTATAAGGACTCGTTAGAGGGATATTATGCCACAACTAAATTGCCAGAGCTGGATCCTCCTCTAGCTCATGTGGTGGTAGTTGAGAAGCTTGCAGGACACATGAACAGAATAATTGATAAATGGGCCAATGAATACCGAACCTTAGATTGGAAAGAGATTCGGGAACTCACGTGGAAAGGACAACCATTATTCATGGAAGTGTTCTCAACAAATACAGCCAAAACGGGGGAGACAGCCTTTCTTGGAGAAACTGTTGCTCCTCCCCTACGAGAGTTCACTAGAGTTCACTAGAGAGGGACCCTCAACATCCAAGTGAGCCACAGCTAGTAGCCCAACTCTAGCATCAAGATATTGTCCTACACCAAATGTGCGACCACCGGTCACACCACAACAACATCTTTCTCACTATGACAATCGGAGGAGAGGGGAGCCAACTCGGCCTCCCATAAATGCACCTCCTGAAATGCGGGTGACAAGATCTTTGGAGGGGTTTGGTGAGGCTGGTAATAGGGTACCCACACCAATTTTTGATGCATGTGGACCATCATTCCAAAGAGAGGAACAATTCCCACTGAGAGTGAGAGGCCGTAGGCCCTATGATGAGTATTCAAGACAAGTAAGGCCATCAACTCTTCAGAAACTGGTAAAGAAGTATGAAGGATCGGGAGATCCATACGACCATGTAGCAGCATTTAGGCAAGCAGTTCGAGCTGAGCAAGTGGCTGATAAGCATACTCAAATTGAAGGATTTGGACTCACTCTTGAGGGAAAAGCCCTGGCTTGGTTTCAGGCATTAGAGGCTTCAGACAAATCTTCTTTACGAGTTTTGGAAGAGAGATTCATTGCTGCTTTTTCCTTGATGGGAATTCAACATGACACGGTAGCACACATCTACTCTTTCAAGCAAGGCGAGAATGAGAGTGTTAGAGACTGTGTAAATAGAATGAAGCAGTACATTAATCGTTGCCCAGAGGATGAGAAGCCCGCCCAAAGTCGATTAATTTCTCTCTTCTTAAAAGGACTCAAAAATTCAACACTACATACACATCTCTATGCGAAGAAGCATACAAATTTCAATGAGTGTTGCCATGATGCTATGAATTTCACCGATAACTTTAAATTCCAAGATGGTTCTGGCCCAGAGGTGAAACCTAGAGATCAGTGGGGAGATGACCAAAGTTCAGGGTCTAGCGCGCTAGTAAATCCAGACCAGATAGCTAACCTAGTACTACGGAGATTGGGACAGACCTATCGTCCACCCATGCAGCCACAACAACAGCAGCAGAGAGTGAGGAGTGTACTTCCTACAGGTCCTCATCTTTGTGGAGCATGTGGCGGTAACCATAAAACAGAGGAATGTAATACCTTTTCTCCTCTAGTCACAAACCAACCCACAAAAAAGTGGTGCCAAGCCTGTGCTTGGAACTTTACCCATACCACACAGGAATGTACTCGCATTGTGAGAATGAGATAGGAACGTGAGCAGCCAAGGGGTGGAGTGGCTCCACAAATGTATCAACAGTATACTAATTTTGAACGTAAGCCACCGATGGCACAAGAGCAAGCACGACCTGTTCTTGGTGCTCAACCTCCTGCTCCAGGGACTGCTCCTGTGAGGGTTGTTGACTACGACAATTCAAATATGTGTAGAGACTTGGTAAACCCAGGCTATGTGGAAGAGGAATACGCATCATATTCATCCAAAGAAAATCTCTTTGAAAGTCCCGCATACCCAAGCCCAGCACTGGACACTCAACCAGGGGAACAAAACTCTTTAATGTTGCTAGGCGGCTACCAACCTAGGACTCCAGGCCCCTCAGGTCAATGGCAGCCAAGGAAAGTAGAGGCCAAACCAATGGGCCCTTGTTATGAGTGCGGAGAACCCCATTGGGCTCGTGATTGTCCACATCGCTCAAGGCAAGCATCTCGGTCCAATACAACAGTACAACAGTTTCCACCAATTGAAAGATATTGTCTAGGGTGTTGTGTAGAACACTTCCCAAAGGATTGTCTGCTGAAACGACATGAGGAGGGCACCTCTCAACCAAAGGTCTCACTCAACCTTGTAGGCACAGTTCCATCTCCACCTTCATCTGAGAATGAGGATGTCGTGCCACTTAGAGTCATGACTAGATCACAGACACGAAACGCCGAAATACAAACTGATGTGACACCTCGAACTAGGGATGCAAAGACAAATCTAGTGGACAAGACCCTACAGTCCAAAAGAAAAAAGACCACTAGGAGGAAGAAGAACCGAAACAAGCGAACTAAAAGTGCATCCACTAGTTCTCAAGAAGCCTCTAAACAAGGAGGAAGAAGAACCAAAAACAAGCAAACTAAAAGTGCATCCACTAGTTCTCAAGAAGCCTCTAAACAAAACATGAGGGATCAAACTTTTACATCCCAAGAAGTGCATGAGGAACATCAACCTCAACCTGAGCCTAGTGCTAAACAAAATGAGGCTAGTACGACTGAGGATAGTTCTGGGGGTTCTGTTTTTGTGGATAAAGTGAATGAGACTCTAGAGGCCATCATTGATGCTCATAGAAGTCGCATTGCAGCTTTATCTGAGCTACCCAAGAAGCTTCAAGAATACCCAAACCCTCGTGAGGAGAAGATCAATCTAGCTGTACATCAGTAACTCATTAGGGAAGCTCAGTCAATACTTGAGGGACCACCACCACCTATTCCTCGGGGCCCAACCTCTCTTAAGCCAACATTAGAAACCGTACCAGAAGTGTCATCGAGTCAGGAAATGAAAAGTGAGCTCATTTCACAAGCTCATAGCGAAAGGTCTGCACCAATTGACACCCAATTGAAAGGAGGTAATCTGCCACCACCTAGCCTTATCTTCCCATGCAATGATGAAGTTATTGATGCCAATGAGGACATGGCAAATGAGATGTGGGCCGCAGTTCATGAGAAAGTTAATGAGAACATGTCTTCTATTAGTTCGCCTCCATTCTCTGAGGTGGATTTTACCAGAGGCATGGAAAACAACTTTGGACGCCCAAGCATCCAGGAGGAAGTTCAAACAATTGTTTCTCCTAGAAGTAAGCAGACAATGAAAACCTTACCATCATATCTGGGAGAATATGAGAACTGTTCTCAAACCTTGAGGATACCCTCCATGCATAAAAGGTTGACAAAGGAGAAGGATATGAGTATGCTGCAAGCTATTTTGTCAGCACCAGTGGCTTGTACCTTACCTTTGCTTGATTTGATAAAAATTCGACCTGAGTTGTGGAATGATATTGCCACATGTTTGTCAGAGCAGGTATTGCTACAAAAGGGTCACCATGAGTGTACTATACACCCTGAGACAAAGCATGTAATGCCAGTTCCTATCAACAAAGTAGGAAAATTTTGTGAGGACGATCAGGGAAATGCTACCCTCCCATTAGAAGTGCGAAAAGTAGTTTCAACTGCAATACTTGATAGTGGCGCAGGAGTGGGCATTGTGACAAGGTCCATTTGGGAAAAGTGGGGCAAACCAGCTATTAGGAGTACCAGGATGCGCTTGCAGCTAGCAGATGGAAGCTTAGAACATCCCCTTGGGCTGCTTGAGAACATATTGGTCACCACATGTGGGATTGAATATGAGCACACCTTTGCAGTAGTGGATTTTGGAAAACATCCAAACTATGAAGTGATATTGGGTAGACCATTCATGCGACAATTTCAAATGATTCAAGATTGGGGATACAATTATTTGTACCTCCGACATGATTCTGTCATCACAAGGGTCAACCTAAGGAATCACTCATATCGTGATGTAACAAGGTCTCCAATAGATGAGTTTGATTCTGCTTCATCTGAGGGCTCAAGAGTTACATTGTCCGATGGGCGAGAAGATCTGTGGATGTGTGGAGCCTCATGTAGGGATTTCAACACTGAGAGACTTAAGGGTAATCGAAGTGTATCAGATGAGGCATACATTCCACAACCCTTCCCTGAGCATTTAATTGATCCATTAGAATGGAGTCATGTCCTTGCAACATTATCGACATGTGCTTTACCGAAGCCAATTCAATTTTGTGACTTAGATGGATATGATATTATTCCTATACGAATGGTACAACCACGTGCCCTTCTAGATGATTTGTACTATAGAGATACATCCACAACAGCTATGCATGTCAAGGAAGTCTCAGTGGAGGATTTGACACTCGAATCTGCTAATGATGCTGATAAGGAAGATGGATGGGACTCTGATTTTAATAATGATGTGACAATCCCTGAGGAAGAGTTAGGAAAGGCAAGCCTACTCTTGAGAGGAAGGGAGGTTCAGGTAGAGATCCCTCGAAGCCGACCTAAACGTAAATGTTGTAAGAGCCATAAGAGAATCAGTAGACAAGATGAGCGGGAACAACGTGAGAGACTACAAAAAGAAAAGGAGGAGTCTAAGAGTGAAAACTCTCGACCACCACCTCACTTCTCAGAAAAGAACGGATATCTATACTATGTCCAAGCACAAGATAGTATCAAAGACCAAATAAAACGATCAGATGGATTCCAAGCAGGGGAAAAGCTAACAACTGTTAGCAAGAATCGTAAAAAAACGAAGAAACAAAAACCAAAACTCAAGTCTAAAACCGATTCAAAAAAGAGTGTGGGAAGTGCAAAGTCAACGGTTGAATAAAAAAATCCGATGCAAGATAGCAAAGGAGAGCTCAAAACCGCATGGTCTTCAATGAGTGAAGACTCAAGTGGACAAGAACAAGGTCTCAATGTTCCTCCCAATTTCACACAGTACACTCTTCAAGATCGGAAGATTGTTCTTCAACAGTCCATGCGACAAAAACCGAGCATGCCAGGGATTTCATACGATGGTCCAGAAGATGCAAAAAAGATTGATATTGCTAAGCCAGGAGAAGAGCCTCGTTATGTGTGGATTGCCACAGACTTGTCCTTAGATGAGGAGAAGTTATTAATTCAAACAATAAAGGAGTATCGCGATGTTTTTGCTTGGAGTTATAAAGACCTCAAAGGAGTTGATCCAAGAATATGTCAGCATACAATTCCATTGCGAGAGGATGCAAAACCCTCCAAGCAATGTCCTTATACCTACAATGAAAACTTCGCACGGAAGATAAAGGAAGAAATAGACAAGCTCTTAGAGGCAGAATTTATCTATGAGATTGAACACACTGAATGGGTCTCCCCTATTGTAGTGGTGCCCAAGAAAAATGGAAAACTTCGAGTATGTGTAAACCTCAAGAAGGTAAATGCAGCTACTGTGCGTGATCATTACCCACTTCCAATCACGGATCTAACAAATGCACCAGCAACCTTTCAGTGGTTAATGAGTCATGTATTCAAGTAGTACCTTAGGCAATTTCCTGAGATCTTCATGGATGATTTATGTGTTCACTCACAAGAGCGTGATGATCATATAGAACACCTGAGACTTGTGTTTCAAAAGTGTCAACTTTATCGTATATGCTTGAATCCTGACAAGTGCAAATTCATGGTAAGACAAGGGAAAATTTTGGGCCATATTGTTTCTCGCAATGGGATTTCAACAGATATGGATAAAATTGATGTCATTGTCTCATTACCTCGGCCTATCAACCCTAAAGGGGTACAAACATTCATGGGACGTTGTGGCTATTACCGTAGATTCATCTACATGTATGCTGTCCTAGCCAGACCATTATATGCTCTTCTTGTAAAGTTTAATTGGACTGATGAGTGTGAGGAATCCTTTGAAAAGTTGAAGCAAGCATTAGTGACTGCACCCATCTTACGGGCACCAGATTTCCCAATCTCATATGCTAGTCGACAGTTGAACAATGCTGAGAAGAATTACACCACAACAGAAAGAGAAGGATTGTCCATGATATATGCAGTGAAAAAGTTTCACCATTACCTTTTGGCAAACAAATTCATATTTTTTGTGGACCATCAAGCATTGCTATATTTGGTAAATAAACCTTGTGCAACTGGAAGGATTGTGAGGTGGTTTATCATCCTTCTTGAGTTTGATTTTGAAGTTGCAGTTTGAAAAGGAACAACTCATCTAAGGGCAGATCATTTGTCTCGAATCACCTCTGGCGAAGCTCCGGTGGGTGTGGATGATGATATGTTAGATTCAACACTTTTCCTTGTAGAGACAGGGTCTGAATCCATTTTAGAAATTTTGACAAGTGGGCAGATACAACTAGCGGGTCCTAATGTGGACCTATGGCGACCGTTCAAGTTAATCTCAGGAAGATTATATCGTCAGGGTAATGATGGAGTGTTGCGGCTTATACCTAACCCCGACCAATATGAGGAGATCTTGGAATGGGCACATGCGGGTATCGATGGAATCCATGCATCAGCTACTACTTGTGTGCGACGTATCTCTCAGGATGGGCAATGGTGGCCTACCATGCATGCAGATGCTGAAACATTTGTTCATAACTGTGCTTCATGTAGAATTCAGAAGCCTATTCATAATGTCACATTATTCCAAATTTCAACTACACCAAGTTGGAGTAAGTATATTGTGGACTATCTTCAGCATGGTCATACGGATCAAAAAATTCCTAAACATCGAAAGCATGCTATTAAAATTGAAGCGGCAAACTATATGCTGATAGAGGGCTAACTCTACAAGAGGGGCAAGGATGGCAACTTACGCATGTGTGTATGTGAAGCTGACTATCTGAAAATCTTAACTCAGGCACATGCAGGTGTTGGGGGTGGACACTTTTCGGGCAATACCACAGCTAAGTTGATTAGGTGGTCTGGGCTTTGGTGGCCAACCTTACAAATGGATGCCGAAGAATACGTGAAACGTTGTGACGATTGTCAAAGGACCAAACCTCCCATCATAAAGGACAATATGCCATTACGGCCTATGTTAAGCACATGTGCTTTTGCAAAATGGGGTATTGATTTTGTCGGTCCCATTAAACCTCCAGCTCGTAACACGCATGCAGAATATATTATAGTCGCAACCGACTATTTGACCAAATGGGTTGAGGCAAAGGCAACAGTCAAAAATGATGCCAGAACCACAGCCAAGTTCTTGTATGAGTACGTGTTTACACACTATGGCTTACCTATTGAGATCGTTAGTGATCAAGGTGTGCACTTTGTAAATGAAGTCATAGAATTTTTGCTTCAAGAATTTATGGTAATTCATAAGCGTTCTGCACCCTATCATCCCCAGACCAATGGACAAGCTGAGAGTACTAACAAGATTCTCTGCACAGCACTCACAAAGATTGTTGAGGGACATAGGACTGATTGGGAGCAAAAGTTGCACTCAGTTCTTTGGGCATATAGGACAGCCTATAAAACATCTGTGGGCACAACCCCATTTGAACTTGCTTTTGGGCTAGATGCAATTCTTCCCATTGAATTTCTTGTACCTACTCTACGAGTAGCTAAACAATTGGATTGGACTGGTCATGAGCTTTCACAACGCGTTGACAAATTGGAAAAGCTTGATGAGACCCGCTTATTGGCGGTAATGGGGATGTATGCTGAGAAGAGGAGACAAAAGCAATGGTACGATAGAAATGTAACAACTGGCCGATTCAAAAAAGGAGACCTTGTGCTCTTGTACACACTTAAGAAGCATAAGAGAAAGCTCAAGAAACGTGGCCTAGGACCGTTTGTGATTAATGAGCTTACTCCAAGTGGTGCAGTGCGTTTAGAGACACTAGACGGTGAGCAAATGCCTAACTTCATTAATGGAAGTCGTCTCAAGAAATACAATGAACCATTAACTCAAGCCATGCTTCAACAGATGCATGCTGCACAAACACGGAAAGAAGCACTTGACCTACTTAAACGTCAGGCTCAAGAGGAGGCTAAAGCTAGAGTTGCAAAAGCCAAGGAACGTCGCAAAGCTTCTATGTTGGCCATACAGTTGGCTACTAATGAGCCATATGTCGATCCATTCAATATTCAAGTGTGCCTTTATCTTCATGAGACTACCTACTTTGTCTCTGCCTTAATTGACTCTGGTGCAGATTATAATGTTCTCTCGTTTGACACCTGGATAGCCTTGGGTCAACCACCACTTGTGCAAATTCCTGTGGACCTACGAAACTTCTCAGGAGAAGATAACCCTATAGAGGGAAAATGTGTCATTATGATGACCATTCAGGATCACCAGATGTCAGTGCCCTTTTATGTGGCACGTAAGTCCAAGGCAGTAGTAGAGGTTGTTCTCGGTAGATCGTGGTTAAGTGCTACCAATTGCTCATTAGATTGGAAGAATAGACAATACAAGTTGCAAATTGATTCTGATTGCATCTTGGGATCTGCTACTCCACGAGCTTTATCGTGTCAAAGGGGTAATGTTTCTACCTTACCCAACCCACAATCAAAATCTGCTCTTGAAGCTCCAAAACAAATGATGTGGATAATTGATGAGTACTCAAGTGAGGGCCATGGCTGGCATGTTCCAACTACTCTAGTTGCTGCTCAAAGAAGGCCAGGCAAGAAGGAATTATCAATTTGGCTACCCAAAGATGCGTACAAACTTGTACCATCTAGTCCAGTTGCTAAGCTTCTTAAGAAGCACACATTTCCAAGCCTAAACCTCGGATTGTTACTCGATGGGTCCCAAAACATGTTCTTAAAGCACAAGGCTATTATGAGGGTGCAACAGCAATTTGGCTTCCAAAATGCCATGCTTTGCTAGGGGTAACAGAGTGTTTCAGAAAGATTCCAAAAGCCACCCTTGATTTTCCATATCAGTGGGTGCAAAAGAAATCAACACAAACTCTTCAAGAAAGGAAAGGTGGCTGTGATAGCACCTACAAAACTACTTGTGTTGATCTTCCTAAAACATGTATTGAAACACCGGTTGTCCCGATTTCTCCTTGTTACACAATTCAACCATCAACTTGTGTACCTACGACAAGTCCAAATGAGTCTCATTTGAGCATAGATTCTAGCATTTCAATGCCTAAATCCTCTTATCTTGCTCAAATTCCAAGACAATTGCTAAAGTTTCCACCTCTTAAAAAGGATATACCAAAAACTAAAGATAAGGCATTAACACTACAATTGAAGCTCTTTGGTAAATCAATGTTTGAATAATGTAGTTCCTTATGCCTTTAGAAGATGTGTTCTTTTTGAGATAATCTTGTTTTTGATTGGAATTGTCATGATGGATATGAGTGTTCTAAATTTCATTGTTCTACGTCCAGATAACTCCTGATGGATATTTGGCGAGATACATGTCCACCATGCATTGACCCCAATAGTACTCGACCTGATCATTGCGGGGGTTATAGTGCTCCTCCGTTTCAAACACATTCTAGGTACTTCTATGCTCCCTTAGGTGAAAATTGCTGTGGGCATCACTTTGTCACGTTATTCTATCAACAGCATCACCCATTTCCACATTGTCAAGAGTGTGCACGGCTCGTATTAGGAGAAGCTTCACATATTTGTTGGATATGCCGCTCTTACTTTAGACGATATGGCACGGCCTTAATGAAGCAAATTGTGGGAGTTACACCCCAACGCCATAATCTTCTTAATGTGAGAATACCAGAGAGAGGACCAAATCAACGTAGATTACCTGAGGTTCAAGCACAACAATGGAGGGATACAAGCTTAAATGACTTGCAACCACCGATCTTGCAAGCCCTCCTTCCCCAAGCCTCAACATGTCAATATTGGATCAATATGAGTACCTATATTGTGCAGTTCCAAAATCGAAACTGTCTGATTAACCTTCCCATAGAACCAATGCCATATTTTAGTGAGGAAGCACTCCTTCCTCTACCACCTTCTCCAGAGGCCGGTTTTTGTGAGGGGTTGTCTCTGCATCCTGAGGAAATTGATACCATCTTTCCAGCAGACGAGGACACGGATCCACCACCAGCGCAAGGGCGCAAGGGTAAGTTCAGTGACTCCACAATAAGATCGACAAGCCAGGGAACTTTTCTCCCATTGGGTTTTTCCCCTCGGCTATATTCGGTGTTTGGCACCAATGGCAAATTTTATTCTTTTCTTTTCTTTTCTTGTTTGTTAATAAAAATTTTGCAGAGATCTTCGCTAAAACAAGAGCATCAAACACGCCCTAATAGTCCACCTATCGTGCACACAAATTAGGAAGGGGGGAGACATGTTACGCCTACAAAGATCAAGGAGGAGCAATCTGCACATATTCAGCAATGCATCAATGCAAACGAACAACATCAACAGGGCACTACAACAGGTGTATTCAAATCTTAATCTTTATTTCTTTATGTGCTCTTATCTTTCGAATATATGGTTTGCATGTTCACACAATGTTGACTGGTTTAAGTTTTTGATTAGTTGTTAAAATATGGTGAGTGAATTCTAGACTCTTAGAAGACTTAGTAAAAGATATTTCTATCTAAAGACAGTGTAGGATAAAGGGAGTATGCCAAGTTCTTATGCTTTCAAGGTATATTAGTTATCCCTAGTGGTAGCTACCTCTTAGATATGAGCTAGGTGCTAGGAGTAATAAAAATTTATAAAAATTATACCCTTTTAAAAAAAAAATATGTACAAAGTAAATTGAGACATGACGTGTCTACAGCCATGAGAAATTCTTGGTAGGACCTGGGGTTGTCTTAGCACCTTGGGGCCGATGCCTTGGTTTCTATGGGGTGAACACTGATGTCTAAAAGCCTCAGAAAAAGACCTTTGAGGAATCTATCGCCTTGATGGATGTTGGTAGGACTCTGGGGTACACTATGGGCCCTCGAGACCGATGCCCTCATCTTCAAGGGGTACTCCTTATGTCATAAAAGAAAGAAAAAGGGTCTGTCGCCCTTGAGATACTTAGCGGTCTTTAGATTCTCTTGGTGGAGGTCTCTTGGCCATTGCTTGGGTCTCTTTGGGATAGAACCTTAATCTTTATCACCTTTTACACACACATCAAAAAAAAAAAAAAGAGTTCCAATCACCTTTGCTCATATTTAGGAGTAGGTTTGCCACTTAGGAATAACTTACATACTTGTAGGACATTGAGACTGCGGTCATAACCGGTGGTGTACAAAGCACACTTGCCTTTGCATAGCACTATCTACCACTTAAGTCTCACTTTGACTAGTCTTTACTCACCTATTTTAGGACTCATTAAAACTTTAATCAGCCTTGCACTTGTATGCTCACGTGTGAAATTATCATTGCTGGTTTTTCTTTTCTTTTCTTTTCTTTTTTTCAATAAAAGACTTTACTTTATCCATTGTTTTTTTGTTGCAGCTCTTGCTACTACCGCGCTCGAGGACATGCGCAAAATAGGAAGGGGGGAGTGTTGCATATGACGAATGAAGATCAATACAAGGATGCAACAAAAAAGACACTTAGGGCTCTTGAAAAGAGTTCCAAGTTGTAGATGAATGTGGGAGAGGGCTTGACAATAATCCCACATGGGAACTTTTGGGAGCTCTAGAATTTTCGTATAAAAGGTGGCCCATTTGAGAGCTAGGGAGGACTCTTTGGTCATTTGGGTGAGAGGCTCATAGAGAGAGCTTGCTCCATAGCTCCTCCTCATGTGCTCTCCCAAGGCTCTCCATCTCCATTCATGCTTCAATCTTGTACTCTCTATTCTTTACATTTTCAATGATATGAGGTTATGGTCTACTCACTTGCTAATCTAGATTTCTTAATGATGTTTTGATGCTAAAATCTGATTTGTAGAGTGCATGTGATGAAGCTTGTGCATGAAATGATGTGTAGTTGAGGCTTGTGTGATAGCTCTTTGCATGTTAGGTTCTTTGCATAAGTTGCATTTGTGTGCTTAAGTGTAGCCTAATCTTGATGCTTTGATTATGTAAGATTGATTGCTTGAGTGATGAAGAAGGATTGAGTAGGACTAGAAGTCATTAGTGTGTGGTTAACTCATCTTCTCCCATTCGGGATAGCCTCTATGCGCGCTAACGGGGTTGCATTCACGGATTGACAAAGTGTGTGGGTTGGAGTGTAGCCTCCGCTATGCTATGATGTCCCAAACAGCCTCTACCGTGAACAAAGAATTAAGCAAATTCTAAGGTAAATGGTGAATTTTGATCTTTCTATAATTTCTCAATGCGTCTCTCTTCTCAACCCCTCTCAAGCTTGAGAAGCTTAATTGGAATGATTTTTGAATGTTATTGAAGTTAATTGATGAATGGTAGTGAAGAGTTACATAATTTGATGAATGCTATTGAAGTTAATTGATTAATGATAGTTAAGAATTACATAAATTTCCATTTATGCTTAATTCAAATGGTTTTTATGTAAATTTTTCTTAATCCAAGATTAATCTATGCTTGAGGCCAAATTAATGGCTTTTTTTCTATGCTTTTAGTTTATGTATATTGATGATTCAATCCATTATGGATTAATGATCCAATTAGGGATCATTCTAATTATTTTCTTAATGATAAGATTTATCCCTTAGAAAAATTGAGATTTATCAGTTATAGCAGCGGAGCTATGGTAAAATTTTTATAAAAATTACGCTTAAAATAATTTCATTCAAAGCATAAAAAGAGGACTTCCTACCATATTCTAGGAATTATCATCCTAGATTAATTGAAAGATATTCATTGTAATCCTAGAGAAATTGATTTTTATATTATGCATAATTGATTTTCATGCATAGAGGTATGCATAAAAGATTATTATTTTAACATAAAAGTGTTACTTTTATCATAATTAGATTTCATGCATAGAGGTATGCATAAAAGATTATTATTTTAATATAAAAGTGTTACTTTTATCATAATTGAATTTCATGCATAGAGGTATGCATAAAAGTTGATTATTTTATTGTAAAAGTGTTACTTTTATCATATTGGATTTCATGCATAGAGGTATGCATAAAAGATATTCTTTTTATACTAAAAGTGTGATTTTTCATCATAAATGGATTTTATGCATAACCTAGATGCATAAGAGAAATTCTTTTATTCTAAAAGTGTAATTCCTACCAAATTGAATTTATGCATAAGAAGATGCATAAAGATTGATTTTTAATTCAAAAGTGTCATTCTCATGAAAATTGAGTTTATGCATAGGAAAATGCATAAAAGATTGAAATTTAATTCAAAAGTGTCATTTTCATTTAAAATGAATTTATGCATAGGAAGATGCATAAAAGATTGATTTTTACTTCGAAAGTATTAATCTCCTTAAATAGAATTTATGCATAAATAAATGTGTAAAGAAATCTTATATCAAATATAAGAATTCTCTTGTATTCTATAAATAGATATGAGATGTGATAGGATGTGATAAGAGGTATATAAGATGTGATAAGAGGTGATAAGATGCTTATGAAATAAGTTAGCAGGTGATAAGATGAATTAAGATGTGATAAGATGTGTATGGGATGAGGTAAGAAGTGTATGTGATAGGATAAGATGTATATGGGTTGTGATAGGGCGAGAATGGATGTGATGTAAAAGATTAGTTGTGAAGGCATATGGGGTTATATGAATGGGAATGTGGAAATGGATGTATGTATGTGGATGTGTGGATGTGGAGATGGGAGTGTGGATGTATGAATGTGAAAATGGATGTATGCATGAAGATGTATATGCATAGATGTGAATGTGGATGTAGATGTGGCTGTATAGATGTGAATGTGGAATGTGGATGTGGATGTATGTATGTATGTGGATGTAGATGTGGATGTATAGATGTGAATGGGAATGTGGATGTGAATGTATGTGAATGTGGATGTATAGATGTGAATGAGAATGTGGATGTGAATGTATGTGAATGTGGATGTAGATGTGGATGTATAGATGTGAATGGGAATGTGGATGTGAATGTATGTGAATGTGGATGTAGATGTGGATGTATAGATGTGAATGTGGAATGTGGATGTGGATGTATGTATGTATGTGGATGTAGATGTGGATGTATAGATGTGAATGGGAATGTGGATATGGATGTATGTATGTATGTGGATTTGGATGTATGAATGAGGACGTGATAGTGGATGTATGCATGTGGATGTGGATGTATGGATGTGGATATGGATGTGTATGTATGAATGTGGATATGGGATGTGGATGTATAAATGGGGATGTGAAAATGGAGGTAAGCATGTAGATGTGGATGTATGGATGTGAATGTGGATGTGGATGTGGATGTAGATGTGGCTGTATAGATGTGAATGTGGAATGTGGATGTAGATGTATGTATGTATGTGGATGTAGATGTGGATGTATAGATGTGAATGGGAATGTGGATGTGAATGTATGTGAATGTGGATGTATAGATGTGAATGTGGAATGTGGATGTGGATGTATGTATGTATGTGGATGTATAGATGTGAATGGGAATGTGGATGTGGATGTATGTATGTATGTGGATGTGGATGTATGAATAAGGACGTGATAGTGGATGTATGCATGTAGATGTGGATGTATGGATATGGATATGGATATGGATATGGATATGGATGTGTATGTATGAATGTGGATATGGGATGTGGATGTATAAATGAGGATGTGAAAATGGAGGTAAGCATGTAGATGTGGATGTATGGATGTGAATGTGGATGTGGATGTGGATGTATGGATGTGGATATGGATGTGAATATATGATATGTAATGTGGATGTATGGATGTGGATATGGATGTGAATATATGATATGTAATGTGAAGGAATCTGAAGTGACGAGATGGAAAATGATGTGATTGGATGAGTACACATATAAATGGAATGTGGAATAAGTAATGTGGATTAATGAGGGATAATGTGGAAAAATGAGAGTTAATATAGAAATTGTATTTGTAAACTGTTTGTAAATGCTATTTGTAAATGGCTGTTTTATGTCAAGAATGCTGGGGAAGCATTTTGACCGTCTTGTGATTAAGGTCGTGGAGACCTAACTGATAAAGTTGCAACTGCTGACGGAGAGTCAATGGAGGACGTCTCGCGTAGCAAGGTCGGCCGAGGTCTTGACCAGCCTCGGTTCGATTAAAATGGTGAGCTTCCGGTACGGTGGATGAGGGACCAAGGAAGCGGCCTATGAGTGAAGCGCTAGGTCACCTGCGAAGGATCCTAGAGGGTGCTGACCATACGGTGCTCGGGCTCTGGGTCGCCTAGGATACCCACACGTGCGTCGAGGAAGATATTGGAACAAGGAGTCAGAGTTGTTTTCTGAAACCGGGCATGGATCTGGTTGATTGACCTTGCTGGTCTTCAATGGATGAGTCCATGGCTCTTTTTATGGATCTGTTGGTTGATCTTGCTGATCTTCAACGAGAGTCCATCTTGATTTTTATAAGTGATCATATTGCCGAGTATTATGGGCTAGGAACTATTGAAAAGGCCCCTGTGTGGACAGGTGGTAAGCGTTCTAGTTGCCAATGATGTCATAGATACTCTGATGAAGGAATGATGGGAAATTAAGAATCAACCGAATAAATTGGAAGATTGTGATCAGTGGTACTATGGTTTCATTAAAGGATTGTTTTAAAGTTAGCTGATGCTAAGAAAAAGGCAATTTCTTAGCTGATGTTAAGAAAAAGGATTGTTTTAAAGTTAGCTGATGCTAAGAAAAAGGCAATTTCTTAGCTGATGTTAAGAAAAAGGCAATTTCTTAGCTGATGTTAAGAAAAAGGCAATTTCTTAGCTGATGTTAAGAAAAAGGATTGTTTTAAAGTTAGCTGATGCTAAGAAAAAGGCAATTTCATATTGGGTGTGTAAGTGGTGTGGCTAGTTTTATGTTTGCATGAACTTCCGGCTAGGGGACCTTGGAACTCTTTTCCTTGGTACCCAGGACAAAACCTAACCAAATTCCAAATTGGATCCCATCACTACAGTGGTTGGGCGGTTGGCTAACCCATGGGATCGGATGGGGTTAGGCTAGACTAATGGATCCGTAAATCGGGACTCAATTTCTGTTACTACGATAGATGAAGTAAATCCTGGATAGTAATTGTTCTATGGATAGGAATCAATGGTTGTGCCTCTTGATGGGAAAAAAAGCGTTGATCCCAATGATCCAAGTGCAAGTTTCTTCCTTGATCTGATCGAGTACCTTTGTAGGTGCAGTCGGATCAGTTTGATTAGTAATGGTCTTGACTACGTTAGAGTAAAAAGTTATCCTGGTGGAACCGTCCGTGCTTTCCGGATAAAGGAAGTTTTTTTCGGGTTCGGTTTTGGAAAAACCGACGGATTAGTCTCTTGTCCAGATATCCATGGACGAGGCCCCGAGTGTGGGACCCCTGTCCCGCGCGAGAAGTGCTACTTCCGCTGCTAGTACCCCGAATCCGTTGCTCGGTGGGAACAGGGATCTCACAATTTTCTCCTTAGGGATAAATCGACTAAGGAGTCTATAAATTCGACATGAAAGTCTGAAATTTCGAGGCGTCGAATGAAATAGAATGACACAACGCACCATTTTCAGCTTTAACAGGATCATAGTCAATGAGAGATTCTGCCATAGCATTGTACGGCGGTTGCAAGGGGCGTGGACATATTGCCCTGCAAACCACTTATGCTATATTCTCTCCGCTGGGGTACGAAAATATAAATCCGCGAAATGGCGTGTGAGTCTTGCTCGGCTTGTTTGAGTTGAAGCGGAAGAGATGAGATGTTCGAAGGCGAACGCAGTCATATCTTGAGACTGGGTGAGGTCGGGAATACCAGATAAGTAGGGAACTTCCATCTATAAAAAAAAATCTTTGATTAAAAATTCTTCATTAAAGAGGCTTACGGAATGAAAATACATTATGAAAAATGCTTTTTCTGAATTTTTATTATCAATTTATGATAAGAATTTGCTTATCCGTATTAGTTTTAAACCGGCTCTGATACAACTGTGAGGTCCCTGTCCTCCCCACCGCGCAACGGATTCGGGGTACTAGCAGCGAAAATAGCACTTCTTGCACGGGGCAGGGTCCCACACTCGGGACCTCGTCCACGGATATCCGAACAAGAGACTAATCCGTCGGTTTTTCCAAAACCGAACCCAGAAAAACTTCCCTTACCTGGAAAGCACGGGCGATTCCACCAGGATAACTTTTTACTCTAACGTAGTCAAGATCATTACTGATCACACTGATCCGACTGCACCTATAGAGATACTCGGTCAGATCAAGGAAGAAACTTGCACTTGGATCATTGGGATCAACGCTTTTTTCCCCACCATCAAGAGGCATAGCCGTTGATTCCTATCCATAGAACAATTACTATCCGGGATTTACTTTATCTATCGTAATAATAGAAATTGAGTCTCGATTTACGGATCCATCAGTCCAGCCTAACCCCATCCCCCGATCCCATGGGTTAGCCAACCGTCCAACCACTGTAGTGATGGGATCCAATTTGGAATTTGGTTAGGTTTTGTCCCGGGTACCAAGGAAAAGAGTTCCAAGGCCCCCTAGCCGGAAGTTCATGCAAACATAAAACTAGTCACACCACTTACGCACCCAATATGAAATTGCCTTTTTCTCAGCATCAACTAGCTTTAAAACAATCCTTTAATAAAACCATTATGTCACTGATGACAATCCTCAAAGTCTCTGGTTGAATCCTTATTTCCAGTCATTCTTTCATCGGTGTACTTATGGCATCATTGGCAACCAGAACGCTCACCACCTGTTCTCTCAGGGCCTTTTCCATAGTTCCTAGCTCATAGTAACCGGAAATATATTCATATAACAGAATGGAATCTCCGTGGAAGATCAGCAAGATCAACCCACAGATCCATATAAAAGAGCCATGGACTCTCCGTTGAGGACCAGCAAGGTTAATCAACCAGATCCATGCTCGGTTTCAGAAAACAACTCTTATTCCTTGTTCCAATATCTTCCACGATGCACGTGTGGGTATCTTCGGCGACCCAGAGCCCGAGCACCGTATGGTCAGCACCCTCTAGGATCCTTCGCATGTGACCTAGCACTTCACTCATAGGCCGCTTCTTTGGTCCCTCATCCACCGTACCGGAAGCTCACCATTTAAATTGAACCGAGGCTGGCCAAGACCTCCGCCGACCTTGCTAAGAGAGACGTCCTCCATTGACTCTCCGTCAGCAGTTGCAACTTTATCAGTTAGGTCTCCCATGACCTTAATCCATAAGACGGTCAAAATGCTTCCCCAGCATTCTTGACATAAAAAAGTCATTTACAAACAGTCACAAAATACAATTTCTAAATCGAATTCTCGTCTTTCCACATTATCCCTCCTTAGTCCACATTACTTATTTCACATTCCATTCAATGTGTACTCATTCTCATCCATTTCCTCGTATCGACGACACATTAATTCACATACACATTCACATTCACATCCATACATCCACATCTACATGCATACATCCATTTTCACATCCTCATTTATACATCCACATCCCATATCCACATTCATACATACACATCCATACATCCACATCCACATCCACATTCACATTCATACATCCTCATCCACATTCCCATTCACATCTATACATCCACATCTACATCCACATACATACATACATCCACATCCGTATCTACATCCATACATCCACATCCACATCCACATCCACATTCACATTCACATCCATATATCCACATCTACATGCATACATCCATTATCACGTCCTCATTCATATATCCACATCCACATACATACATACATCCACATCCCCATTCCCATAGAAAGATGCATAAAGGAATTTTTTTATTATAAAAGTGTTATTCTCATTAAATTTGATTTTATGCATAGAAAGATACATAAAGGAATTTTTTTAATTATAAAAGTGTTATTCTCATTAAATTTGATTTTTATGCATAGAAAGATGCATAAAGGAATTTTTTTATTATAAAAGTGTTATTCTCATTAAATTTGATTTTTATGCATAGAAAGATGCATAGAGGAATTGTTTTTATTATAAAAGCGTTATTCTCATTAAAATTGATTTTTATGCATAGAAAGATGCATAAAGGAAATTTTTTTAGTGTTATCCTCATTAAATTTAATTTCTATGCATAGAAAGATGCATAAAGGAGTTTCTTTTATTTTAAAAGTGTTATTCCTATTAAATTGATTTTATGCAGCATAAATAGATGCATAAAAGGAATTTCTTTTATATAAAAGTGTTACTCCCATTGAAGTTGATTTTTATGCATAAATAGATGCATAAAGAATTTTTATATCAAAATTAGAATTCTCTTAAATTCTATGTTTAAATTCTATGAGTATTTGATAAATGAATAATTAAATACTCTAAGAGAGAAATTTCTATCGTTTTATATTCACACGGATTGTAAAAAGAAAATTCAAGAAATCTATCGAGATTGAGATATTTAGATAAATGATTATTTTATTCCTCATTGGAATTCGTAACTAATTTTGAAATTAGTTAAGTGTATATTCAAAGAAAGAAATTTGGTAAAATAGTAAGTGAATTATTAAACCTTTTCGAGAAAGATAGTTCAAGATAAATCTTATCAAACTCGAACCGTGAATCAGACTATGACCAAGACCAAACCCTTTTGTCAATTTTGAGGAAAGAAGGTGTGACCAGTTTAGAAAAGTACACTCAAAACCTCCCGCCAAATCTGAAACTAAATTTGAGACCCTTCGAATTGATATGTGGATCAAGGTTATAGAATTGGAGGAATTCTGGTATGAAATTCAGAATGCCAATCAAGAAGTTTTGGGGATACTGATTCAAGAAATACTCATTGTATTCGAAAGAAAAATCAAACTGAAAACTTGCATAGAACCCTGTTTTCTTAAAGGACTATCTTACGCCAGAATGCTTGGAGGGAGCTTTTGGTATATGTTTTTCTAAGGGAAGTTCAGTTGCAAGTTGCAACAGCTAGAGGGGAGTGTTCAAAGGACAGCTCACACTCTGCAAAGCCTGCCCAGGTCTTGACCAGCCTCGATATGGTTGAAAAATGGTGCGCTTTTGGTACGATGGATGAGGGTCGACGAAGCAGTCCCTGAGTGAAGTGCTAGGACACCTAAGGAAAATCCCGAAGGGTTTTGACCAGGCGATGCATGGGCTCGCGGTGCCTAGATCTCGTTGCTAACCAGTGGGTCTCAACGGAGAGTCCAGAGTGATACTGTTTTTTAAGTCAGTGATAGTTTTCCTTCTATCTGGTTTAATCAGGTGAAGGATAGTTTAATCTCTTGAACAACCCATTAAGAAAATAAAAAAGGTGGAATCGTCCCCATTTTTTGCGCAAGGAAAATTTTCCCGGTTTCGGTTTCGGAATGACCACCAAATTAGTCTTGTGTCCGGACATTCAAGGGCGAGGCCCTGAGTGGGAAACCCTGCCCCGTACAAGAGAAAGCTACTTCCGTTGCTAGCAATTGGAAATTCGGTGCATGGAGGGGGCAGAGTGGTCCCACAGAAAGATGATGATTCTGAATTCTGGTTGGTTGAAAGAAGATAAGTTGAGCAAAGCCACAATGAGGATGAATGGCACGAATCCCAGTGATGATGGTAGTAATTGGAAGATGATTATAACTTTCAACAGATCACTACGAGATTAGTGGATTGTGCTGATAGATTATTGATGTCTGACCTTTGATCGAGTGGATAAGGAAATGACAAATTGAGAACTTACATAACTGAAATTTTCGTGGGGAATGTTCAGATGGAATTTTTGGTTTGATGGACCATTATTGTGTTAAGGATATGAATGTTATGTATGTTTTGACTGAATTGTTCTGTGATAATGAGTTATGTATGTTCTTCTTATAGAAGGGATCTTTATCCCGGATTCTGTGTGGGTTGACCAGACTATAAGGAACCCCAGAATCAGTTAGATCTTAAGGTGAAAGAGTTTATCCTCCAGCTCTGCGAGATGAGGACATCTCGCATTTTTTAAGTGGGATAGGATGTAAGATTCCTCCCTCCAGCTTTTAAGAGTAAAGGTATAAGAACCTCCCCTTCTGTTCTTATAATTATTTCCCTCTCTGAAATAGAAGAAAGATCTTATTTTACCCTGTTTTGGCCTAGAGAGAGATAATCCAAAATTGAGATATCTTTGGATATAAAAATCCTCCTAGTGTCTAAAATGGATTCCCCTCTGAAATAGGAGTTCAAAATGAACTTTCCAATGTGCATTAGGAATTAATTGAAAATGGTATAAAGGACCTTAGCCTAAGGGTCTACATTTTCAGAATTTTTTGGATTATGGTCCAATTAAGGTTCCAATGGGCCAATTGGATTAATCCAAGTGTTGGGATGAGATAAATCTAAAAGAATAAAAGAAAATACCCAAAAATGAGTAAATGCTCACATAAGATAAAGAGTTGACTGAGCACAAGGTTTATTAGTTAAAAATTATGAGATATTACTAAAAAATGAGATATTTTGGAATAATGATGCATTTTTGACACTTTGGTAAGGAAAGGGGGACTCTTGAGGTAGGCACCTTTTTCACATGTGTGGAAGGGTTTTTAATTCAAAAAAATTGTGATATTTTTATCTCTCCTCTCTCCTGGATCAAACCAAATAAAAAAAGGGAGCCAAACTGGTCCAAATCTTGTCCAAATTGAGTCAAACTGAACCTGGAAAATTCTAGAACCCAATTGGACTTGGTTAGTGGCCTCCCTCACCTATAAATAGACCCTCGGTCATTTGTAATTGGATATTGGAGCTATACCATGCTAGTATTATATTAAAATAATCATATTTTCTATTATCCCTTAAATTTTTCTCTCTCTTGGGAGCTTGGAGCTCTCTCTCTCTCTACAACAACTCTTGGAGTTGCTCTTCTCCTCTTGGTGAACCAATTGATTGGTCAAGGGCTTCACTGCAATTAGAGAATCAAGCCAAACTTGGAGGTAAAATCAAATTTTATGGTTTTTTTCAATTTTCTCAATAACTTTCTCCTTCTCAAGCTTGAGAGGCTTTCTAAATGATTGTTTTAATTCAAATCAAGCTTTTCCTAAAAGTCTTAATGTTTAATTAAGAGAAAGTTAATCTTTATACTTATTTGTAATGCTTTCTTTAAGTAAATATCTCTTTCTAAAAGAATAGCCATCTTTATGGCTAAATCCCTTGGAAAAGGATGCTTCTCAATGATAGTCTCTTAATTCAAAGCTAAACTCTAGGCTTGATGAGCTAGAGATTAAGAAAATGATATTTTCATGATTTTGTGCTATTAAAATAATGATAAATTCTTTTAGATTGTTTATTATGAGTAGTTAAAAACTACTTTAATTCATTCTAAATGAGAAATGGGTTATCCTAACAATTTGGAAAAAGAGGAATAATGAAATTAGCTTGGGATGATCATAGTTATGTTTATAATTATGGTTAAAATTATGATTTAAATTCATAGTTTGATTTTAGGTATAAAAGAGAAACTACTATCATATTTTCATTGCAAGCTTTTATTCTTTTAAAAAAATAAATAAATAAATTGAGAATTATCAGTAATAGCAGCAACAAAGCTATGGTAAAATTTTCAGAAAATAATACATATCTTATTTTTATGCATAATGCTAAGAGAGGACTTCCTACCATATTCTACGATTGGACATCTTATGCAAAAAGAACGATTTTCATCATATTCATGAGAAATACTTTTTTTGTAATTATGCATAATTAATTGATTATAAGAAAAGAGTAATTTTTGGTAAATTTAATTTTATACAAAAAGAGAAATTCCCATGATATTTGAGAACCAAGTAATTAAATGGTAAAAGTGGAATTTTTGGTAAATTTATTTTTATGCAAAAAGAGGAATTCCCATGATATTTGAGATCCAAGTAATTAAATGGTAAAAGAGGAATTTTTGGTAAATTTATTTTTATACAAAAAGAGGAATTCCCATGATATTTGAGATCCAAGTAGTTAAATGGTAAAAGAGGAATTTTTGGTAAATTTATTTTTATGCAAAAAGAGTAATTCCCATGATATTTGAGATCCAAGTAATTAAATGGTAAAAGAGGAATTTTTGGCATGATTCAAATTATGAGTATTTATCAAAAGTGGAATTTTGAGTATTATTATTTTTATTCGAAAATATGGGTAGAATTGTTTTTTGTAAATCCCATGAATCTTTTATTCAAAAAGAAGAATATTGAATATATCTTACTTGAGAAATTAAGAAAGAATGTGAAAATATCCATCGAGAAACCTTGGATAATTCTTATTCAGAAAAAGGGAATTTGGAATCCCTGGGAAGATCGAGGATCCAATGAGTAAACGAAAGTTTAAATTTAGTTCTCATTAATGAAGCTTAAGGAATGACAATACAATATCTAAATGCTCTTTCTGAGTTTTTATTATTCAATTCTGATAAGGTTTATTTTCCCTTTTTAAACCTTCAACAACACTATGATACGTAGATTCAATGGGATCGAGAAAAAGTACCTTTAACTTGGCCAAGCAATTGGCAAAAACTTAGAAAAGTCCTATCGATATCGAAAGTAGAAAACGGTACTAAAAGTGGATGTGATAAGATGTGATGTGGAGCTTAATAAATGTAAATGAATGTGATGGGATGTAAATGGATGCGACGTGATTAGATGAGATGTGAATGTGATAACAGGAGATGTGAATGCGATGTGAATGTGATGTGAGGAGATTTGAGTGGATGTGATGAGATGTGATGTTATGTAAACGGATGTCAATGTGAAAGTGATGAGATGTGATAATATGTAAATGGGTGTGATGTGATGTAAATGGATGAGAATGAGTTGTGAAGTGATAGTTGTGCATGTGAATGAATGGATGCATGTGAATGGGTGTGATGTGATGTAAATGGATGAGAATGAGTTGTGAAGTGATAGTTGTGCATGTGAATGAATGGATGCATGTGGATAGATGTGAATGTGAATGAATGGATGGATGTGCATGAATGTGATGTGGATGGAATGAATGTGATGTGATGTGCATGAATGTGATGTGGATGGAATGAATGTGATGTGATGTGGATGCAATGAATGTGATGGATGTGAATGTGATGTGATGATATCTGAATGGATGTGGTGAGATGCGGTGAGATGTGAATGTGACATAATGAGATGGAAATGGATGTGATGTGATGTGAATGGATGTGATGTGATGTGAATGAATGTGATGTGGATCTGGGTAGATGTGATGTGGATTTGGGTAGATGTGATGTGGATTTGGGTAGATGTGATGTGGATCTAGGTAGATGTGATGTGGATTTAGGTAGGTGTGAACGGATGTGACGTGATGTGGATCTGGGTAGATGTGAATGGATGTGATGTGATGTGATGTGAATGGATGTAATGTGGATATGGGTAGGTCTGAATGGAAGTGATGTAATGTGAATATGATATGATGAGATGTAAATGGATGTGAATGTGATATGATGATATGTGAATGGATGAGATGTGATGTGGATGGATGTGATGTGATGAGATGTGGATCTGAATGAACATAAATGGATGTGATGTAATGTGAATGGATGGATGAGATGTAAGGTGGATGAATGTGATGTGATGTGGATCAGGGTAGATGTGAATGGATGAGATGTGATGTGAATGGATGAGATGTGATGTGAATGGATGTGATTTGATGTGGATATGGGCAGATGTGAATGGATGAGATGTGATAAGAATGGATGTGACGTGATGTGATGAGGATCTGAATAGATGTAAATGGGATCTGAATAGATGTAAATGGATGTGATGAGATGGGATGTGGATCAATGTGATGTTCTGTGGATAGATGCGATAAGATGTAATATGATGTGATTGGATGAGAATGGATGAAGGATGATGTGATTGGATGAGAATGGATGAAGGATGATGGGAATAAATATGACTGGATGTGGAATAAGCAAAGTGAATTAATTTGGAACAATGTGGGAAGATGAGAGTTTGTTAGAAACTGTATTTATGACCTGTTTTAAACGACTGTTTTATGTCAAGAATGCTGGGGAAGCATTTTGACCATCTTGTGAATGAGGTCGTAAAGACCTAAGTGATAAAGTTGCAACAGCTGACAAAGAGTCAACGGAGGACGTCTCGCGTAGTAAGACGTCCTCCAAGGTCTTGACCAGCTGGCTTTCGATATAGTGAATGAGGGACCAAGGAAGCGGCCTATGGGTGAAGTGCTAGGTGACCTGCGAAGGAGCCTAGAGGGTGCTAACCATACGGTGCTTGGGCTCTGGGTCGCTGAAATACCCACGCGTGCGTCAAGGAAGAAAATGGAATAAGGAGTTAGAGATGTTTTTTGAACTCAAGTATGGATCTGGTTGATTGGCCTTGCTGGTCCTCAACAGATGAGTCCATGGATCTTTTATATGGATCTGTTGGTTGATCTTGCTGATTTTCAATGGAGAGTCCATCTGGATTTTTCTTATGTGATTATATTTCTAGGTACTATGAGCTAGGAACTATTGAAAAAGTCCCCTGAGTGAACAGGTGGTGAACATTCTGGTTACCAATGATGCCATAGGTACACCGATGAAGGAATGATTGTAAATTGGAATTCAAGCTAGATATTTTGGAGGATTATGATCAGTGATACTATGGTTTCATTAGAAGATTGTTTTAAAGAGCTAAATCTGGGAAACATGCAATTTCATATTGGGTGTGTAAGTGGTATGACTATCTTGAAGTTTGCTTGAAGCGCCGGCTAGGGGGCTTGGGAACTCTTTTCCCTGGTACCCGGGGCAAAACATAACCAAATTTCTAAATGGATCCTATTACTACAGACGTTGGGGGTGGTTGGCTAACCCATGGGATTGAATGGGGTTAGCTAGACTAATGGATCCCTAAAATGAGACTCAATTCTATTAAGTTACGATAGTTGAAGTAAATCCTAGATAACTCTTGTTCTATGGAAAAAGAATCAATGGATGTGCCTCTTGATGAGGAAAAAAGCGTTGGACTCTATGATCCAAGTGTAAGTCTCTTCCTTGATCTGACCATGAGACTTACGGGTTCGGTCAGATCACTTTGGTTAGTTAAGGCTCTTGACTACGTTAGAATAAAATATCCTGGGAGGAATTGCCTATGTCTGTTGGGCGAGGGAAGTTTTTCCGAGCTCGGTTTTGGAAGAATCGAGGGATTAGTCTCTTGTCCGGATATCCGTGGGGGCGAGGCCCTGAGTGAGAGGCTCTACCCTATGTAAGAAGTGCTACTTTCGCTGCTACTAGCACCCCAGAATTCATTGCTCAGAGGGGGCAGGGATGTTTCAGACGGTGTCCATTGGTGATGCTTCCGACTTGGAGACCTCTTCGGTTGGTACTGTGCAACTTAAACCCAGCCTTCTACCATTCAGGATGTGCTTCATGTTCCCAAGCTCCTTCACCAGCAATCTCCTCTCTGTTTTTCAAATTGTAGAGAAAGGATATGGTTTCTACTTCAACAATTCCTTCCTCAAGATCATCTACACCAGTAGTTGTAACATGTCCATCTTCAATAATAGTACATGTCCATTTTATAGATGAAATTATGGTCCTTTTCATAGTGTGAAAAATCATCATTTTAATGATTCATCTCTTTATATTGGTAATCTTGAAATTCTTAGTCCAAAATTAAAATATATACTGCGTGATTTTACCTAATATAGGATTTTACAGTACTCAAAATGGACATCGAAATAAGCCTCTACATAAATTTTTAGTTAAATTATGGTAAACATGCGATCTTGATAAATGCATGTTTGGGTGTCCAATTGACGAACAGACTGCACCCCCTGCGACCAAGAAAAAACCTTGGATAATTTTACTAAAAAACATTTCAGTAGCCCCATCGAATGTTTTGGCATGCATATCAAGCCTGACACCCCAAAAGAGGTCCAAACACGGCCCCTTGGGAAGCGTGCATCAAAGGACCTTATGCTAGACCGTACACATACTAGCGCACCCACACACGGACCAAAAACCAACCACCCTAGCGTAAGGTCTCCCTTGGCCACCACGTGGACACCCATGCGAACCCTGTCCTGCATACCCCACCTTTGGTCCACTAGGCCCATGCAACGACAGACCGACGTACTTTCACGTACACCGTCCTTTCCATCCCTCTTTTCTCTCTCCTCACCCATACCCATACAAGACCCTATATAAGTCCCCCAGCCCAAGCACCCCCCCTCTATGCCTACTAGCAGAGATGACTCTCTGAGTGGAGACTCTTCTCGACAGTCCTCCAAAGCCAACCTATGAGTAAGGGGGTGTCCTCCACCTCTCTGAGTGGAGACTCTTCCCGACAGTCCTCTAAAGCCAACCTATGAGTAAGGGGGTGTCCTCCACCTCTCCGCCCCCCTGTAAAAAGAGACTTAAGCAAGAACACTGTAGCTCTTAGAGGTGGTGGGTGAGTCTTTTTGTCATAAAATCAACAAACAAACTCCAAATTGCGATCCGTTCTGGATCATTGAGTTCATGATTGGGTGAGGTACAAGAGTGGACAGTTTGGCTCCTCCTTGACGAAGACGCCAAAATGTTGCCTCGAGAAGCATGCATGGCAATGACATAAGAGGGAATGCTCTGAACGTGGCCCCATCTCTTTCCTTGGGAGTCCCTCATAGAGGCAATGGCTAGGTTAGCTTGATAATTATCTAAAAAGAGGTTTTTGGATTAATCCTTTTTCTTAGCGTTAATTAAGAAAGATAAAGGACGTTACTTTTCCTTGTTTTGAGAATACAGGTTCCATAAAATTTCTTATAGAATTATTGTTTCTTCGAAAAGATAATCAAAAAGATACTGCAATTTTTCGTATCGTATAAGGTTTTATTGAACTATTGTGTTGCTATCTTGCTTAAATTTAAACTCAAGGAGTGCACTACTAAGAAACCCTATGTATCACGTGCATTCAAGGGGTATTTAAAAAACCCCTTACCTGTGAATTTTTTATGAATAAAATGACCTCTTTTTCTTTATGGACTTACAGGTTTTTTTCAAAATTGATTAAAAAATCCCTTATGTACATGTATTTCCGTGACTTTTCCTTAAAATTTTGAACTAGAAAACCCCTTCATTTGAAGTCACGTGGTATACTTACATGTTTTTAGGTGTCACAGTATAAATTTGCAAGAATTGATTTAAATTCATACAATTCATCCAACACCACATGATCATGATCAATATATTCAAAAACAAATTAATTAAAAACTTAGCTCACAAAATCTCGACTCCAAGATTGGGTGCAATCATCCCCCCTCATGTGTGTATGGCCTATTTTCCCCCACACATGAGTATTTACGAGATACTTTATTCCAATTTAGGCCATAGCCTCCAAAAATACAAAAAAGAGTGCTTTTCTTGCACGACACTCTCTTATCCTCAAAAATAGAGTGCCCATATATTGAGGCTTGGGTTTAAATCATATCACGCTTTACCAAGTATTAAAGATCAAGTCTATGCTTGATAAACTATGGCTTTTTCAAAATAAATCAAAATGTGCATAAGCTAAGACATGTATATACAAAGCTTGTTTACAAAAATGGTGTGCCAAGTAATAAATTTGTGTGACTTCTCTTCAATCCTCGGAGTCTTCTTCACCTATAAAATAACCAACGATAAATTGGTGAAATAAATATTCCATAAGCATATACAAACCATCATCACACACATGTTTATGAGGCGTAAGTAACCTGGGAATCACTCTTACATACGAACCAACTGAAACAAACATTGGAGACTCCAAGAATACGTCAATATACACCAAATGTATTAATATTTATAATGGTATCACCCATGATATTAACATAATTTGGCATGATGCAAAGATAATCCAAGCATCCCCAAATTATCTAAGAGGGTAGAATAATATTTTTAAGAGGTCTTAAAATATATTCCCATAAAGTTTCCTCTTGCTGAAGTTTGCAATTGCCCTCAATTTTCGGTTTGCAATTACCCTCAATTTCCGATTTGTTGAAAAGAATGGAGGATTTCAAGGAAAGCATGAAATATTTCTCAAGCACCCATCTTGCATCTTCACGAGAGGATGATTTTTGAAAGTTATTAAATATTTGCTATATTGGTTTCCAGTACGAGTTAGTGCAATTTGATGGTCAATGATAGTATCTGGGAGTAAAATTTCTTGGTCTCCTTCAATAAGAGGTGGTTCTTCATATACTGGATGAGTGAGAAGTGGTCCTTTTGAAAGGTTTTAATAAGCTAACATGAAATGAATTATGAATCTGCCAATGAGAAGGTAATTCAAGTTTATATGCGACATCATTAATTTTGTGGATCACTTTAAAAGGTCCATAAAATCTTGGTGCAAGCTTAATAATTGGGAATTTTTCAACACTTTTAAGCGTGTGCTTTTCAATTTTCAAAAGTACAGTCTCCAAGTTCAAAAGATATAGCTTTACGTTTTCGATTTGCTTGCTTAACATACTTTTCTTGAGCATGAGCAATAGAATGTTTTACGTCATTCAGAATGGTAGTAAAATCAATAGTGAATTGATCAACAACTTTGATTTTGTGAGAAATTCTAGTTGCTGGAATAAGCAAAAGTTTTCCATACACAGTTTCAAAAGGTGCTCGACCAGATAGCTGAATGAGGAGTATTATTGTAAGCAAATTGGAGAAGATAAATGTACTTATCCCATGAGTTAGGTTGTTGGGCAACATAGGCTTTGAGTAGATCTAAGATAGTGTTATTAGTAACCTCAATTTGTCCATTTGTTTCTGGATGAAAAGCTATTAAGAAATCTACTTTAGTGCCTAAGTTGGAGAATAATATGATCTAAAAGTTACTACAAAATCTTGAATCTCTATCAGAAACAATGACTTTTGGCAATCCATGATGTACAAAGATTTGTTTGATAAACATATTCGCGGGCTTGTTGAGAAGTCAAAGTTTTCTTACAAGGTAAGAAGTATGCTTGCTTACTCAAACGATCAATTATTGTCCAAATCATATCGTTATGACTCGACGTAGTAGGCAAACCTATGATGAAGTCCATGGATATTTATTCCCAAGTATCATTAGTAATTGGTAGGGGGGTAAGAAGTCATTGGGTTTTACCTTTGTAGCTTTTAATCTTCTGATAAACAGAACATTCATCCATGAATTTTGCTATATCTTGTTTGAGATGAGGCCAAAAGAATTCTCTTGATACTAATTGTAAGGAAACACCTCGATGACCCATGTATGGTGTGGTCGATGCATTTCCTCCAGTATGAACTGTCTGAAAGGTTGTGTAATACACAATATTTTTTGGAAGAAATGATAACCTTCATGGCATGAGTAATCACCAATAGGGATCTAATTACTGTCTCTAAGCTTAGTCCAAATTTTAAAAAAAATTGGGTCTGTATCATAGGATTATCTCATAGGGCTTAATGGTTGACTTTGAATAACAGAAATGTTGTGAATACTAGGACATCTACTTAAAGCATCGAAGCATCGACCACAACATTTTCTTTGCCTGGTTGTTATTGAATCATGGGTTGGAAATTTTGGATAAATGAAGCCCATTTGATATGTTGATCAGAGATTAATGGTTGAGTCAACAAATGACGAATGCTTTGTTGGTCTGTCTTAATTAAGAATTTAGATCCTATTAAATAATGTTTCCAAAGTCTTAAAGCATGGACAACCATAGCTAATTATTTGTCATATATACTATAATTTCTTTTTGCTGGTTTCAGCTTATGGCTTTTATAAGCAATTGCATGTCCATCTTGCATAGAAATAGCACCAAAGCCTTATCCACTAGCATCAGTAAACTACAACGAAGAACGGTCGTTGAAAATCTAGTAATGTAAGAACTAGTGCATGGGTCAATGCTTTCTTAAGTTCAGCGAAGGAATGATCTTGTTGACTAGTCCAATCAAAATGTCTAGCTTTCTTAAGAAGTTCAGTCAAAGGATGTGCAATACATCCAAAATTTCTAACAAACTTCCTGTAGTAGCTACATAATCCAAGAAAAGTTCGGAGTTCGTGTGAATATCACATGGTCTAGGCCAATTAGTAATTCTTTCGATCTTTTTAGGATCTACTCTAATACCATCAACAAAGACAATATGTCCTAGATATTCAATTTCTTCTTGAAAGAATTTTCTCTTTTCAGGATTGACATAGAGTTGATTATCGTGAAGAAGTGAGAATACTTTTTCTAAATGTTGTTCATGCTCTTGACGATTCTTATTGAAAACCAAGATATCATCAAAAAACACTAAGACAAAATTTTGATATTTCAAGAATATCCTATTCATCATTCTGTTGAAAGTAGTTGGAGAATTAGTCTAACCAAATGGCATAACTAAAACTCATAATGGCTAGTTTGGGTCTTGAAGGCAGTTTTGTAGGTATCTCCTTCGACCCTTCGAATCTGATGGTAACCGAACTTTAGGTTGATCTTGCTAAATACTTGGGCTCCTTTAAGTTTGTCTAAAAAGTCATTCACTCGAGGTATTGGATATCGATTCTTAACAGTAGCTTTGTTTAGTGCACGATAATCAATACACAATCGATATGTACCATTCTTCTTTTTAACGAGAAGAACTGGAGCACCAAATGGAGAACTACTAGTTCAAATCAATTCTTTATCTAATAGTTCTTTGAATTTCCTTTGAATCTCCTTCTTCTCTCAAGCATGTTAACTCTATAAGGAGCTTTACAGGCGGTGAGCTACTAGGAATTATTTCAATTTTATGGTCTTTTGGACAAGGTAGAGAATTTAGAGACGAAAGGGTCATCATACATATTTGATTTGGAGTCATCCTAGGTAATAAGCTGGTTGAAAAAAATCAAAAATGTCTTGTCCTTTTTCCGTACGGCCCTTTTTGCTTGAGTATGAGTAAAAAATAGGCCTAATTCACCTTTGTTTTGGCATTGAAGACAAGTTTCTTGGTCATCTTTTATTAATCATACAATATGGGTGTCATAGTCAATATGGGGGTGATGCTCATGTCTCCATGGCATACCTAAGATGACATCCACACCTTGTAAGGTGCCACTAGGAATGTTCTCTTTTCTTTTAGTGAAGCCATCTATAATTCTAAATATTTAACCTTCTTGGTGTAGTTGTACTTAGTGCCTTGAAATGCCGCTTTTACTTTGTGATTAGAGTACGATGCATCTAGGTTAAGTTCTTTTAATGCTTTCTCAGAAATAAAATCATGCAAACCACCATCATAATGCAATATAGAAATTGATTTTTCTTTTATTTTCCCTTAAATTTTCAATAAAGCATGAATTGAAGACTTACCTTGATCTGAATAGTCAAGATCAGAGTTACCTTGATCTGAATAGTCAAGATCAGAGTTCCCCTCTTGCTTGAAAGAATCTTTGTCATCTTCTTCTTCAATAACATTGAGTCGAGCCATCGATGTGGAATTCTTCTTTTTGTCAGGATAATCTTGCGCGAGGTGTCCTTCCTTATGACAATTGTAGCATCTGAAGACTCGATTCTTTAGTTGTCCGTTTGAAGGTTTGTTGTTGTCGTTCTTCCGAGTACCTCCTTTAGCCATATCTTTACCCTTTTGCATCATGGATTTATCAAAAGATCTAGAAGGGAAAGAAGATTTAGTAAATTTTAGAAAATATTTATCTTGTATCTTGAAATCTTTAGATATAATTGTTTTATGTTTTGAATTTAAGGCAAGGTCCATAGTAGTGCCAAGGTCATGTGGATGAAATATGTTAACATTAACCCTAATGGTAGACTTAAGTACGCAATAAATTTTCTCGTTGCTCTTTTTCCTTGAATTTTTCAATTACTTGAACTTGTAAAACAATATCCTAAAATTTGTCAATATAAGCTTGGACATTCTCTTTATCAATTTTGCATAGAGTGTCCCATCGTTGATGTGCTTTAGCTTTGTACTGTGATGGTAGAAAATGTTTCTTTAAGAGTTTTTAAAACTCTTTCCATGTTGAAGGTCGATGTTTACCTTGCTTAATCACATTCCACCATAAAGCTGCACTTTTGATCAAGTGATTACAAGCACATTTAATTTTATCCTTTTCTGAGAACTTCTCACCAGAGAAATAGTCACCTAGTTGGCTAATCCAAGTAATGAGGACTTCTACATCCTTCTTGCCATCATAATTTTGGAAAGTGAATGCGTTTCTACTGATTCTTGAATTTTTCTTATAATTTTGAGCATGTAATGTAGCTTTAACAGTGCGTCTAACATGATCACTTTCCTCCTCGTCTGAGTCGAAAGAATTGGAAGCATTGCATTCACGTTTGGTACACTTGACTTGACACTCTAATTTGTGTCGGAGTTCTCATTCACTAGCAATTTGTTCTTGAAGTGCTAAGATTTGTTCTTGTATCATGGGTGGAATGGGTAAAGTAGCCATTGCAACTAAATTAAGACAGAGAATTCAGCCTTTGAATTAGTCACAAAATGATTGACTCGATTGCGTCCTCTAAAAGATTTGAAATTTTTGTATTTTTCTAAATTGTTGCCTTTTTGTGGAGAGTAATGAGTTCTCTTGAATTGTATTTTAAGGATAGGCTTTATAGGTTTTTAAAGCTTATTGTTGGCAATGTGCAAAAAAAGAAGTAAAGTGGATTATATATATATATATATATATATATATATATATATATATATATAAAGCTTGTTTTATAAAGCTTATTAAATCTTTATTATCAAAAGCTTTCCTACGCTTTTAGTCGACTCCTCCTCCCTGGAGTAATTCGTGCAACATAGTCCAACGTGACTTGATTGAAGAAGATTTTTTTTTCCCTTGGAGGCTCTTTGCCAGTCTCGTTGGCCGTGGAGAGAAAGAAAAGGAGGGAATAATTTTTTTTAAAATTAACTAAACCTCTTTTTCTAAAAACCTTCCAGTATGTATATTTCTCACAAATTGACTTATGGAGATAGAAACATTGTCCACTATAGATTTCTCCCTCCAGTTGTGGTTTAGCAATCCAAAAGCTAAGCCGGATTCCCTATCAATTATAGATTTCATCCATACAGACAGATCAAGATGAGCTTAAGAATTTGGGAAAAGTGTTTTTCAAGTATAAAGTGGTTTCATGGTTTTCTACAAGTGGTTTGCCACCCTGCTCTTAACCTTTGGTTTTTTCCCTTTGGTTAATAGAAGCAACCCTTCAAAAACCTTTGAATTTAGCTTTTTACCACTCAATTCTTGTCCCCTTCTCCATAGATCTAGCTTTGATATGAGTGTCACAAATCTAAATTTCTAGGGAGATAGAATTTAAGAATTGATTTAAATTAGAATAATTCATCAAACACCACATGATCATGATCAATATATTCAAAAACAAATAAAAATACTTAGATCACAAAATCTCGACTCCAAGATTGGTTGCAATCATCCCCCCTCATGTTTGTATGGCCTATTTTCCCCCATACATGAGTATTTACGAGATACTTTATTCCAATTTAGGCCATAGCCTCCAAAATACAAAAAAGGGTGCTTTTCTTGCATGACACTCTCTTATCTTCAAAATTAGAGTGCCCATAATTGAGGCTTGGGTTTAAAGAATATCACGCTTTACCAAGTATTAAAGATCAAGTCTATGCTTGATAAACTATGGCTTTTTCAAAATAAATCAAAATGTGCATAAGCTAAGACATGTATATACAAAGCTTGTTTACAAAAATGGTGTGCCAAGTAATAAATTTGTGTGACTTCTCTTCAATCCTCGGAGTCTTCTTCACCTATAAAATAACCAACAATAAATTGGTGAAATAAATATTCCATAAGCCGCTACAAACCATCATCACACACATGTTTGCTAGGTGTAAGTAACTCGAGAATCACCCCTACATATGAACCAACTGAAACAAACATTGGAGACCCCAAGCATACGTCAATATCCACCACCAAACATATTAATATTTATAATGGTATCATCCATGATATTAACATAATTTGGCATGGCACAAAGATAATCCAAGCATCCTCAAATTATCTAAGAGGGTAGAATAATATTTTTAAGAGGGCTTAAAATATATTCCCATAACATTAGGTGAACCCCTCGAGAATTTAAAGTATAGGTACATCTTCCCCCTACCATGGTGCTAACCCCATTCCTGTGCTTGTGTAGCTAGGCAGCAGCGACATTAGTGAGGTCATATTTGGCCCAAGGTATCCTTCATACCATTGGGAAGTTGAAACTTGTAACTCTCACCACCATGGATGTTGTCTAGTTTTGGGATCGAGGCTAGTGCGGTGATTGAATAAACCCACCCTAACATGTAGACATCCCTCCGTAGAGCGAAAGGATCAAGCGACAGAGCCTGAGAGGGTGAGAGGCTGGCTTGAACCCTTGCCGAATACCAATAGATGAGGTGTATGGTCCCGTAGGAATTGCCTAGTCTTTGGAGATTGGAATGCAAAAATCTAGATCATTGGCAGAATAAAACATGGAATAAGAGAGCTTGGATTTGGCTATAGTTGGATTCAAGCCTTTGTAATCATTTTTAATTAGGTCCCTTATTTTCTAGCATTGTTGTATCATTGTTTTACATTAAGTGACTATTTTGATGAACATCGTGTAAGATCCCTTATTAATTAACTTGTCTATATATGTCTCACACAGTGTGGTAAGATTAATTAGAAAACAGTGAGTTGGGTGGAAAGTGGGAGGGTGGATTTCCTTAATGGAGTCATCCTATGGACGGGTGGATTTCCTTGAAGGAGTCATCCTATGGACGGGTGGACTTAGTCAGCAACAGGTAGCTTTCCAATAAAACTAATCAATCACACTACACTAGGTAAATAAGTCCCTTGCCAATTCTATTCTAGAGGACTAGGTTAGCGGTCGTGCCTCACATAGATGGGGAAAAAGGTGTTGCTTCTACTAATCAAGGATAGAGGTTGCCCAAGATAGGTCGATCACTCTATGGGTGATTTAATTTTTAGAACCATTTAGTAGACAACGCTCCCCCTACGAGATAGAGCTAGGTCTTACCTAGTAGTCGTATCCTCGTATCTCTACACCGTTGAGGTGTCGATGACTAGGAAATTCTTTTAAAGGCTTAGTAGGCTATCTTAAGGATTTTCCCTTTTTAGGCTAGGGACCCTTCAATTGGTATCATTGCAAAGTTTTAGTTCCTAGGATTTGTTATTTAGGGTTGTTTTGAAGTATGTTCTTTATAAAATACCTTGCTAGTAAAACTTGATATCGGGAATAAATGATTGTAAGAGGAGGAAGATGCTTACTCCCAATTCCTAGTCTTCCAATGCATCTTCAAGACAGCTTGTCGTTCCTCACATTTAAAATTTCATGATACAATGATGCAAATACTAGAGAAATTGTCCCTCCCTCATCCCTCTTGTATCCAAAGAGGGTGGGGTAGAGACTACTTTTGGAATTGTGGACCAAGATACTTCATCATCCGAGTAGACCGAATTAGGAATCTCACCATCAATTTGAAGCGGATTCATTGGATCGAGAAGATGAAGATGGTCCCCTTATTTTGGTTTATGGGTACCCTTAGACCAGACAGTTTTATAGGACCATAGAAGGGAACCATATACCACAAAATGAGTGGGTGTATGACCAAGTTATGCAACTCTTAGTCGCCGACTAAGTAGCTGTTATGGATCGCAATACAATCCATAGTCTACCTCCCCTACCATCAGTTTTCTGTATCCTAGAAACCACAGGCGGAAGCCCCATATTTTACCCTTGTGAACCACTTGAGTCTTATGCCCTAGATAAGCCTAGAAGTCTCTTTTATGGTAAATAAGACAATACATTAGTCTCAAATCCTTGTAATCAATCTTGTCCTGGTAAATATTTGAATTGAGAAATAAAATGATTTCAATGTTTTGCTTATATATCATGAGAGTAGTTTAAAGTATAAGTCTTGTGATCCTAAATTTAATCTTGCAAACGATGGCTAGGATGATCCATATTTTACCCCTAATGTGCCATACACAAACACTCAGGAGAAGAAGCTCCTACTCAAACAAATGCAACCTCCCTCCTTTAAAGGGGAAGGTTCAAAAATTGGAAGGATGTTAAGGTATGGATTGAAGCAATGGATGCTTACCTCTCGGCCATCGATATTGGAGCTGCAAACCAATCCATGCTTACATGGTTTTACCTTACTAGGGATGCTAAGCTCTAGTGGAAGCAATGGTGCCACAATAAGGAAGTTACCAAACACTCGCAAACCTAGGATGACATCAAACAGGTTGTGAAGGAGTGCTAACTTCCCCCATCTCATGAGTCTATTAAGATGAATGAGTTCTTTAGCTTCAAGCTGTTGAGATTACAAGCTTGATGAAAGCTAGAGCTAGGCAAGATATGTGCTGGCATGGTAGACACAGTAGCATGTGTGTGTGGCAATAAATGGCTGTGTCCCCAGCGCTGGCCACAATGTGTGTGGCAATAAATGGCTGTGTCCCCAGCTGGCCACAATGTGTGGCAATAAATGGCTGCGTCCAGCTGGCCACAATGTGTGGCAATAAATGGCTGCATCCCCAGCTGGCCACAATGTGTGGACATTAGATAGGGTTACTTGGTGTGTGAACACAACACATTTAGTGTGTGTTGTGTAGTTCTCTTCTATTGTGGCCAGCTGCATCCAGCTGGCCAGCTGCATCCAGCTGGCCAGCTGCATCCAGCTGGCCACCACAATGTGTCGACATTAGATAGGGTTACTTGGTGTGTGAACACAACACATTTAGTGTGTGTTGTGTAGTTCTCTTCTATTATACATTGTGTGAGAGTGGATATGGCTTCCCTCTATGGTTAGGGTTACACTAATGGATTAGGGTTTTCTCTCGTGTGTGTGCTCTCTTTTTATTAGTCTTTTATCATGGTATTAGATCTTGGTGCTCTCTATTAGGGTTTTGTGAGTGAGTAAAGAAGAGGAAAAAATTCTGTTTTGGCGCTACCCATTGTAGCTTGGAGCTTAGAGAAAAGAGAAGCTTGGAGCACACCCCTAATCAACAGATCCATTAGTGTAACCCTAACCATAGCTTGGAGCTTGGAGAAAAGATTACAAGCTTGGGGCTGTTAGAGCTCTAATACCATGATAAAAGACTGATAAAGAGAGAGCACACACACAAGATAGCAAACCCTAGTCCATTAGTGTAACCCTAACCATAGAGGGAAGCCATATCCAGTCTCACACAATGCATAATAGAAGAGAACTACATACCACATACTAAATGTGTTGTGTTCACACACCAAGTAACCCTATCTAATGTCCACACACTGTTGCCAGCTGGACGTGGCCATTTATTGCCACACACATGCTACTGTCTACCATGCTAGCACAAATCGTGTCTGGCTCTAGCTGTCATCAAGCTTGTAATCTCAACATCCCCTCTCAAGCTAATGATGTACAACCATAGATGAAGAAGATGAGCTTGGCCTATCAACACAAGCATCTTAGCTTAACTCTAGAGGAGTACTACTCTAAGTTCATCACTCTTTGAAAATATGCCCCAACCATAACTACCTCCCAGTAGCAATAGGTAGCTCGCTTCTGCTAAGGGTTGAATGAACCTTTGGATTCCCACCTCAAAGCAATGAGGTCGAGTAAATTGGAAGATGCTCTCATATGAGCAAAACATTTTGTGAAGGATCTAAAGTCTAGCAAAGCTAGGCCCTATAAGATATCTCATCCTGAATCAACCCCTAAGGACCAATCTGAAAAGATGCAGGGGAGAAGAGAGCTTGAGCTCTTGCAAGCACACACACACACTCACAAAACCCTAAAAGAGAACACACAATATGAAAAGGTACTCAACCAAATACATACTAGGGTTCTCTATAGTGTGAACCCACCTAAATGAGTTGGTGCTATAACTATGCCAGTAGAATGGCTGTTACACAGCCTGTCATCCCACTGGCTGCATATCACCCATGATCTCACCAACCATGCTAGTGGTGTAAGTGTAGGGCCTATCCCCCAGGCAGGTCATCAGTGTCCACCGCCTCACTAGATGAGCTCGATATCTCAACACCCCCTCGAGCTCAACTCCATCTCATGTACACCAAGCAAAGCCCTTAATCTATGGAGCTTCTCTGTAACCCAATGCTTTGGTGAAGATGTCAGTGAACTGATCCTATGTGGTGCTGCCATAAACAAGGTCAACGTCTCCTGCCAAAACCTTCTCTCTGACAAAATGGTAGTGGAACTCTATATGCTTCGTGCGAGCATAAAAAACTGGGTTCCTAGCCAACTGTATACTGCTAATGTTGTCACAGAAAATGATAACTTTTCTATCCACTGATAGACCCAAATCTGCACAAGTAGCTTTCTCAACCAAGCTACCTTACATGCTGCCATAGCAGCACCTCTGTACTCGGTCTCTGTAGTACTGGATAGAGCAACCGTAGGCTGCCTCTTACTGCTCCAAGTCATAGCAGCACTAGTAGATCTTCTATCTGAGATACTACCAGCCGAATGTGTATCCATGTACACATATCTCTTTCCCAGTTTCATAAAATAGTCCACAATGCAAAGTAGACCTCACATACCTCAGTATGCGTCTCAGTGCGTCCAAATGCGGCTTCCAAGGAACCTGCATAAACTGACTCACCAACCCAACAGCATAGCTCAAATCTGGCTTGGTGATCGTCATGTAGATCAAGCTTCCTACTATGCACCTATACATAGTAGGATCCTCCAAAATCTCTCTTGAATCTGCACTCAACTTGCCATTCTGATTCAATGGCATTGAGATAGGCTTACAGCCTGTCATACCATACTTGGACAACATGTCCAAGCCATACTGTCTCTGAGTAATCCAATACCATGTGGTGACCTAATCACCTCAATGCCCAAGAAATATCTGAGCTCCCCCAGATCCTTCATCTCAAACTTCTGTCTAAGCAAGATCTTTACATCAAAGATCTCTGCATCATGGTCCCCCGTAATGATCAGGTTATCTACGTAGATGACAACAAGCACAACCCCTCTATCACTGTGTCTCACATACAGTGAGAAATCTGCATTGGCTCCCATCATGCAAGAATGCATTCTTTACATCCATCTGATGTAAAGACCATTGCTTTGACGCAGCCACTGTTATCACAACTCTCACTGTTGCCATCTTGGCAAGTGGGCTGAAAGTTTCCTCATAATCAATGCCATATGTTTGCGCATATCCTTTGGCTACCAATCTAGCCTTGTACCTGCTTATGCTTCCATCAGTGTTATGTTTTACTTTGTACACCCACTTGCATCCAATGGCTTTCTTGCCTTCAGGCAATTGTACTAAATCCCAAGTTTTATTTCCATATAGTGCATCCATCTCCTCATCCATAGCTTTCTCCCAACACACATTTCCAACAGCCTCATCAATGCATGTGGGCTCTACAACCTGTACAACTTTTGCCATGTATACATAGTGATGTGCCACATAACCATCATAGGTAAACCTCTGCACAGGATTCTTCACTCTCCCAGATCTTCGCAGCTTTGCATTCATGGCTTCCATAGCCTTCTTGACACCAAGTGTTCTCATAGCTTATGAGAATGCTTAAAATTCCACTTTTAGCATAAAAATTAATTAAGCATAAAATTCATTTTTTAATAATAAAATTTCTGCCATAGTTTCCCCACACTTTCTACGAAATGAGAATGCCCAAAAGTTAACTTTTAATATAAAAATTTTGTTTATGCAAATCCTTCATTTTCTAATGAGATAAAATTTTGCTATAGTTTCCCCGCATTAACTATGAAATGAGAATGGTTAAAATTACACTTTTAACATAAGAATTAGTTTATGCATAAGCCTAAGCTAAAACATAAACATAAGCACCTTATTTATTTAAGAAAAGTACCCAATATGACTTTCATATTATAAGAATGTTAGCCCAAGCTCTCTTTCACTGTAGAATGAATAAATATGAACTTTCCTAACATAAAACAAGCATAAATGAACTAATCCTCATTTTAATTAGCTTAAAAAATCATAAAAAAAGCTTAATCTTTATCTCTAGCTTGTTAGGCCTAGAGATTTGGTTAAGAAAATAAGATTAGGACTAAGATCTATCCATCCAAGAAGGATTAATCCAATAAAGGTGAGTATTCTTACCAAAAGAGAGATTTACAAATCAAAACATTACTTTCAAGCTTAAAAGATTAGCATTAATCCATTTTTAACAACATAATCAATAAAAACATGGTTTTAAAAGAAAAACCCACAGATTAAAATGCTTCCCAAGCATTAGAGGGGTTGGAAAGAAGATTACCATTTAGAAAAAACACCATTGTTTAGTCTTACCCTTGGTTTCTGGCTTGATTCTTTAGGGAAATGTGAAGCTCTCAAAGAAGAAGCTTGGACACCAAGTAAAAGAGGGTAATCTCCAAGAGAAGCTTCACAATAATAGAAATATAATAAATTGAAAATTACACTAGCATATAGTTACTCCAATATAAAAATACAAAGGAATGGGGGTCTATTTATAGGTGAGGGAGGCCACCAACCAAGTCCAACAAGAATCTAGAGGCTTCCAACTCCAGTTTGATCCATTTTAGACAAGTTTAGACTAGTTTTGCTCACTTTTTTGATTTGGTTTGAAGGAGGAGAGAGGAGAGATGAATATCTCACTTTTTTGAATTAAAAAATGCCCTCTTGATGTGATTTCTAGGCTCCTCCTTCATGAGCCCTTCTCCCCATTCTGAGGTGTCAAAAATTCTATTTTTTTACTAAAAATTTCTATTTTTTTACTAAAAAATACCATTTTTCTTATTAATAAACCATGTACTAGTAGTTAACTCTTCATCTTATGTGAGAATTTACTCATTTTTGGGGGATTTTCTTATATTCTTTGCCTTTTTCTCATCCCAACACTTGGATTAACCTTATTGGCCCTTCTTGACACTCTTTGGACCTTAATAAGATTTTTTCTGAAATTTTATACCCCTAGGCCAAGATGTCCAATTCACATATTCAATTAATTTCTAATGCACATTAGAAAACTCTTTTTAAGATTTTGTTTCAGGGGATCTCTTGCTATTGAGTGGGAGAAAATTATTATCCAAAAATATTTCGAAACTGTATTATCTCTCTCTAGAATATTTTCTCTCTCTAGACCAAAAAAGGGTAAAACAATATTTTCTTGCATTCAAAATTAGGGGATGATTACAGAGACTAAAGGGGAGGTTCTTACAATTTTACATCTCAAAAATTGGAGGGAGGAATCTTATAGTAATCCTCTGAAGTTTCCACTCCTTTTATTTAGCTATCCTCCCCTCAAAGCCTGTTCAAAAGTGTTAGGTCTCTTCAACTCCACTTTGTCCTTTAAGTCATCATGAAGGGATTGGATAAACATGTCTTTCTTCAATATAACTGGTGGATGCTATGTTCCTAGGGACATATCCCATCTTACACAAAGGGCTTCAAATCAATCCACAAACCTGTCAAATATATCAGCTAAGTTATGCCTCAACTTTTGAATCTCCTACCACAGAGACAGAGAATCTAAGGATTGCCTCAACTTTTGAATCTCCTACCACAGAGACAGAGCATCTAAGGATTCCCCCTACTTAAAATGTTGTATCAAGGCCACTTTAACATCTTCATAAGCCTAACCTTGATTCAGTTGTGCTCTCCATGTCTAACCTTGATTCAGTTGTGCTCTCCATGTCTGAAACCATCTTTTGGCATATCCCTTTAATAACATTGACAACAAGCTTAACTTATCCTCATCTATATCTTTTCTGAAAGTAAATGCTACCAATTCCATTCTCACTAAAACTTCCTCTAGATCCTCTTTAGCATCCCCACCATAGAACACCAGATATGAAAGCATGGCCACCATCTACCTTTTTGAAATCTCTCAGACCTGCAACAAATTGAAAAAAATGCTCCAAAGCCCTCCTCTATGGCATCACCAAAACAATGATGTGTTCGGGACAACATGCCTCTATAGCCCGCCTGAAGCACACCACATTGAGGAGGAACTATCACTAACACCACGACTCCAGCAAACAATACCAAAAGAAGGCACTATGTCCCCTGGTCTTCAGCTAATTCAAATAGAAACTTTAGCACACTCAACTTTCCAAATTATTTAGTGGACTCCTTTTGATATCCTCCTAGGTTAGCTATGATCTCCAATGACTTGATCTTCCCTTTCAGGTCCTCAACTAACTTCGAGATGACAAAAAGTTAACTGTAAAACTGATTTAGATACTTGCAGTTGACTCCAATTAGCAAAATGTCCTCCTAACTCTTCAAACCGTCCCCTTAGCTTCAAAGAAATCCTCCAAGACTAGGTAACATCAAAACCTAATTCCTAGCACCTTACTGGACATCCTCTTGATGTCCTGTTGATTGCTTATTGCTGACATAGTGTTGAACTACAGATAGAATACCTAATAGTTAACTAATAGTTGCTTAGTCGGATATATGTATCTTTGCTCAGTCGGAATTCTACTCAGTCGGATTGTTGATCAGTCGGAGTTTGTTATGATCTGGTTAGTCGGATATCATCTGTTAGTGTCTTGTGACATTCTAGTTACAACCGTCTAAACTGTCTGAAGTCGCCTATTTATAGGGGCTTTGTAGTCGTCTTTTACAAGAAGAAGAAGAAGAAGAAGAAGAAGAAGAAGAAGAAAGCAATGTACGATTCATCTTGATCAATCAAACATGGTATTTCAGTTCTGTTCTGTTATTCTCTATCTTGTTTAGCAAATCTCTGCTTAATCTGTGTTCTCTATGGAGGAAGATGTTTGTGTTTAGTCTGATGTGGGAATTGAAGTTAGTGTTACCTAATGGGGGTGTCTTTGCTGTGTCAGAAGTAGTTAGTTGTGTTGTGTTTGAAGAACCCCAAACACATTGGCGATCCCGCTGGTCCCGTTCTGTTACGAGAAGGGAAATGAATGTCAGAGGGGGACAGAAGAGTAGGAAGGGTTTACTATACCAGGGCTCAGGCCCGAATTGGTAACACTGACCCGTTTCATTATGATGACAAGGGTGAAGATGATCAGGAACACCAAATCCCTGAAGAAATTGTTGTAGGCCAAGGGGGGGAAAGTTCAGTTGCACCAGAGAAGAGGCTAGTGGGGGGACTTCTAGGCGCCCTAATACTGACAGGAAGGTCTGCAGGAGTTAGAAGGAGTCTTCAGTTCAACCCATTAAGGGGGGCTACCAGGCAAAGACCTAGGAAACCACCTCAGCCAAATCCGATGGCTCAACAACTACCCAACCCTAGGGTGAAAGAAGCTAAATTCAGCGGAGGATCTAAGGAGGATGCTGATTGTCATGTAGCTCAGTTTGAGACAAAATGGGAAGCAAATGGGTATACTGTGTTGTACAATGATGCAGTTAAATTGCAGCAATTTGCAGCAACTCTAGAAGGGAAGGCCATGAGTTGGTTTAGCCAATATGGGATACCACACTTCCCCACATATGATGATCTTAGAACAGCTTTTTTACAGAGATTCAGGAGGGAAAAGACTCCAACAGACATTTTAAGAAAACTCCGAGACATCAGACAAAAGAAGATGCTTGTAGAGGACTATGCTCAGAAATTCAGAATTCTGGTTGAAAGGTTATAGGGAAATGAGAGACCCGCCAATGAGATGCTGGCAGGTTATTTTCTGAAAGGATTGAGAAGTGGGCTGAAAAATGCAGTGGCTAGCATTGATATTGTAGGTGGAATTAATGATTTGGTAATTGCAGCAGCTAGAGTAGAGAAAAGACTTGGAAGCGGCAAGGGCAAACACACCAGAAAGAATGATTCGGTTTCAGATGAACAGCCAGAGTCAGCATCAGATTCTGAGGAGGAGGATTCAGAAGCAGGATCCGACAGTGAGGAAGAAGAGGTGAAGACAAAGAAAAAGCACAAGACCAAAGCAAAGCAATCCAAAGAGGAGGATTTGGTAAGTAAATTGAGAAAGATAGGTTATTCTGTTGCAGCACCAAAAGAAAAGACGTTCTGTGAAATTTGTGACAAGGATGGGCATAAGACAGCTTTATGTTGGTATAATCCCAAGAACAGGGGTCAGACTACACCTTATGCAGGTAGAGGCAGGGGTGAGGTTGCAGCAAACCAGGCTGCTCCAACTAGGGGCAGAGGAGGATTTCAGAGAGCAAGATCTGATAGACCACCATGGAGGGAACAGGAAAACAATGAAGGAAGACAGGCAAGAGTCATGCCTTGTGTTTATTGTTCAGCACCAGATCATTGGATAGGGCCAAATTGTGCCTTATGGGTGAAACATAGAGAAGAAAGAGGTGTCCCAGAGATTAGGTACAATCAGAATAACCAGCAGGGGCAGCAGCAACAACAGAATCAACCAGCAGCTCAAGCAAATGTAATCATGATTCAATTAGCAGATGAACAGGTACAGGTAACGCAAGGTCCAAATATACAGGAGCAGCAAAGCAAAGAGCATACTGAGGATATTGAGGATATTGAGGTATTGGCTGTTACCAGGTCTAAACAGAAAGGACCAATTGATTGGAAGGAACAAAAAGGCATCAGGGACCAGGTACAAAGAAGAATTTTGAAGAATCAGGACAAGCAAGAAGACTCGGAGTTGGAGGATGAAGAAGAGTTAGTTCTGCATCAGTCAGAAAGCAATGTGAAGATGAAGGATGAAAGGGACAAAGATTGGTTTGAGGTACTCATAAATTCTCCCTTGCAATTGTCATTAGATCAGTTGTTAGCTTTGGTTCCAGCATTTAAGGAAAGATTGCTTAAAAGACTTCAGGATCAGCAGTCAGGAGATAATCCGACTTTGGTTCCAGCAGTTAATAGCATTGATCCAGCAGATGTTGACTTTGTGGTTCCTGTCATTAAGGTTGAGTACCAGGGCAGGGTGTTTGATGAAGTTCTTTTGGATGGAGGATCAGGGGTTAACATTCTCCCTAAAATTGTATACAAAGAAATGGGTGCAGCAAGTTTAGCCCCAGCACCATTTCAGGTGAAAATGGCAGATCAAACCAGGGTGCAACCATTGGGAATTCTGAAGCAGCAGGAAATTGAAGTTGCAGGTATGGGATTCTTGGTAAATTTTGTGGTAATCAGAATGTCAAAATCACTATCACCTTATGAAATGTTACTGGGTAGGCCTTGGTTTAGAATGGCTAAAGTTAAACAGGATTGGGGATTGAATGTGGTGGTTCTGACCAAGGGGAAAAAGAAGATTACTGTAACCATGCAGGGTAAGAGAAATATGTCTCTTAAAGAAAAGCCATTGTTTGCACAGACAATTAATCTTGCTGAAGAAATAGAAGATGATGAGGAGGAACAATTTTTAATGGCTAATCCAACAGTGGTGCCACTATTTGATGTTGATGTAGAAAGAATATTGCAGCTTGTGGAATATCAGAATCAGGAAGAGTCTGAGTTCTTGCCAGGTCAAGAGATTGAAGGGACAGTGTTCAGACAGTTGCTGGAACAGAAAACAGAGATTGCTACCAAGGAACAGATGGAACAAGAGCAAAAGGAGGCAGGAGAGATGGCTGTAAGGATTTATGACAAGAAGTATGGCACGTCCAGTCGGGTTAAAGAAGATGATCTTAAGGAACTGAATTTGGGTACAGATGCAGAACCAAGGATGGTGAAAGTAAGTGTGCAGGTGGAAGGACAATTTTTGGAGGATCTTTTGCAGTTGTTACAGGACTATATAGATGTCTTTGCTTGGGAGTATTCTCAGGTGAAGGGTATAGATCCTGCATTACATCAGCATCGGATTAATTTAAGAACAGATGCAGTTCCAGTGGTGCAACAAAGGTATAGGATGAATCCGAATTTTGCATTGCAGGTGAAGGAAGAAATAGATAAGTTGTTGGCAGTAGGGTTCATTAAACCTGTGAGCCAGGTGCCATGGTTATCTCCAATAATTGTGGTGCCTAAGAAAAATGGGAAGCTGAGAGTATGTGTTGATTACAGGAAACTCAATGCAGCAATCATAACAGATCCTTTTCCAATGCCATTTTGTGATGCAGTGTTAGATGCTGTAGCAGGTCATGAAATGTATAGCTTTCTGGATGGCTTTTCAGGTTACAATCAGATTAGTGTTGCTGAGGAGGATCAGCATAAAACTGCTTTCATCACTGAGTTTGGTGCATATGATTTTACTGTCATGAGTTTTGGTTTGAAAAATGGACCACCATCATTCAATTATGTGGCACATAAGGTTTTTGAGCCACACTTACAAGACTTCATGAGAGTATTTGTTGATGATTTCTCTGTTTTTGGTAAGAAGGACTTACATCTGATGCATCTGAAGTTGTGTTTGGAGAGGTGTAGGCAGTTCAGACTGGCCTTGAACCCTTACAAGAGTGTGATTGCTGTGAAGAGTGGGATTTTGTTGGGTCATGTGATCTCACAGGAAGGCATGGCAATTGATGTGAAGAAGGTTGAGGCTATTCAAACAGCAAAGTCTCCTACCAGTGTGAAGGAAGTAATGAGGTTTGTGGGTCAGATCAAATGGCATGCCAGGTACCTCAGATATTTAGCCAATATTTGTGCACCATTGACACATTTAACTAAGAAGGATGTGGCTTTTGTGTGGGCTGACACATTTAACTAAGAAGGATGTGGCTTTTGTGTGGGCTGAGCCTCAAGAGAAGGCATTTCAATTGTTGAAGAAGATGGTAGCTGTTGCACCAGTTTTGCAGTCACCAGATTGGACTCTACCTTTCCATATTTTTGTTGATGCCTCAGATGTAGCATTAGGGGCAATTCTGATGCAGGAGAGGGTGAAAGGATGGTACAAGCCAGTATTTTATGCCAGTCGGATATTATCATCTGCAGAAAGGAATTATGCTGTGACTGAAAGAGAAGCTTTGGGAACCAGAAGTTCAGGTGGAAGTACCTATTATAAATTTGAGTGTGCAAACAGCAAGTCAGAGTGAGCAGCCAGTGGAGACTTCAGTGGAAGATAAATCAGCAGAGAAGACTGAAGTTTTGAAGGAGGTTCCAGTTGTTGAAGGGATGCAGGCTGAGCAGCAAAGTGATGTAGTACCTGACATTTGAAGAAGCAGCATCAAATTTTGTCATGTGGCCAGTATTTTCTGATCAAGGGATTGTGAATTCAAGTCCGATTTCCTTGAAATCAACCACCGGGCTGTGCCATGTGTTGAACTACAGATAGAATACCTAATAGTTAACTAATAGTTGCTTAGTCGGATATATGTATCTTTGCTCAGTCGGAATTCTATTCAATCGGATTGTTGATCAGTCGGAGTTTGTTATGATCTGGTTAGTCGGATATCATCTGTTAGTGTCTTGTGACATTCTAGTTACAACCGTCTAAACTGTCTGAAGTCGCCTATTTATAGGGGCTTTGTAGTCGTCTTTTACAAGAAGAAGAAGAAGAAGAAGAAGAAGAAGAAGAAGAAGAAAGCAATGTACGATTCATCTTGATCAATCAAACATGGTATTTCAGTTCTGTTCTGTTATTCTCTATCTTGTTTAGCAAATCTCTGCTTAATCCGTGTTCTCTATGGAGGAAGATGTTTGTGTTTAGTCTGATGTGGGAATTGAAGTTAGTGTTACCTAATGGGGGTGTCTTTGCTGTGTCAGAAGTAGTTAGTTGTGTTGTGTTTGAAGAACCCCAAACACATAGATAGACTTCTGCTGACTCTAACATGATTCCAAAATCCTCCTTTAGCCCCACTCAAAATCATATCCTCCACGGTCTTCAAACTTCCTCCCAAGTTTTCTCACCTCAAGATCTAACCCTTAAAACCCCTTTGAACCCTTTAGCTACTCCTTGCTGACCCTGAACTGATCTAGTTGTTTGTGCTGATTCCTCCTTGTTGATTCCGACCAAGCTGGCTGAACTAAGAAATCCCTCCACAATGTCTTCTCTCACACACCAGTCCTCAAAATCCACAGATCCAAGCTAGGTCCAACTCAAGAGACCCAACCCTGGCATGTTGCTGATCTTCTACTGACCAAACCGACACAACTGATTCTAACACAGCTAACTCCTGACTGTTAATTAAAAAGGATCAGTTTTTTTTCCTCCCTGTGTTCACAGACACCTCTAGATGCTGATGGAACTTTATTCATATAAGAATAAACCTTCTGAACCCTCAACAAACCACATATGACCATCAGCTGCCTCTAAAATGACTATTCTCTCAAGTCTTGCACAATTGACTTAACTGATGCAGTTTTCCTCTCCTTAGCGTCGGCTAGAACTTCAATACCCTCAATATAGTTTATCCAAACTAGGATCTATCATTATAAACACTCTACTGATAGCAGTTGATTGACACCTGTTATAGAATCACCTTTTAACTCACAAACCAGTGAGTTTTAAACATGCTAAGCTGAAAATTGACGGTGAGCGCACTTATACATCAACAATTCTCCCAAGCCCTAGACAAGCAAAAAATAGACCCTTGACACATATAGCTGATGATTACTGATCTCCTCAGCTAATTACAGCTGACTCTTTATACCTCTCTACTGTGCTGATTGCTGAGACTGGGTCAGTTAATGAGTCATCAGCTTTGGCAGCTTACCAAACTTCTGCCTAACACACACAAGGGCTCAAACTCCATGAAATTAATCAAAACCATCTAGATATCACACCTTTGCATAATAAACTTATCAATTTGCAAAGGACTCAAACTCCACGCATTTTTCCCTTGCTGAAATAGAAACAGTCAATCTCAACACCTCTGAGAGTTAGGGATTAAACTGAAAAGAGAAAAGAAACACAAAACAAAGAGACTTCTTCTCAAATTTCTAAGCAAAACCCTATATTCTTAACTTCGCAAAGAACCTAAACCTACCATCATTACTGAAGCAGTACATTGCTGACAACAACCACCAACCTATTCTGTAAAGGATTGTTGAGATGAAGGCATGAGCTTTCCAAGTTCTAACAGAATTGCATCACCACGGGTCTTAGGGAACCCACCTCCTACGAGACCCTCTCACCTCCTACGAGACCCTCTCACCACCACGGGTCTTAGGGAACCCACCTCTTACGAGACCCTCTCACCTTTGCATATCCTGCTTTGGGCAAGTCTTAGGTCAACTTAGACAAACCTGCATAGACTTCTTCACAAACAAATAGTGACAAACCGAGCTTTTATTATTTCCCCCAAAAGACCCCCTTCTTCTCACACATTGTCTGTCTTTTTACTCTTTCCTCTTGACCCCTTTTTCTCTTTTTATGCCCCTTCAACTTGTTTCTTGATTTCTCTTCTCGACATCTAGCTCACATACAACTTGCACAATCAAATCTTCACTTCTCCAAACTTCTTCCACATGTCTCCATCTCGAGGCTTTTCTCCATGGCTTCCCGTAATAATTGTGCTTCTTTCACAGTTTTCCCTTCTCTTCTATAGACAAGTGTACTTTTTCTCAGTTTGGTTAAGGTAGCAATGGCTAAATTTTATTTTCTGGAAAATGACCATGCAACATCTACTTCTATGGTTTTTTATTCATACATTATGGATTTTTTTTCTTGGGATAGGGTAGAAATATCATTAGAGCATTTTCTTTGGGCACAAGAAAACCTATCATCGTGTGTGGGCACTCGGTATGTGTACGATATGCTTCCCAAGGAGGTGTCTTTTGGAGCATCGGCTATAGGGTCTACAATCTCTTGGGCTGTGTTCATTATATTTTCCAAGTGATAGAGATATATACTTGGGTCGTACCCTTAGAAGAACTTTGTCTCCTTTCTTAACAATCCTTTCAGACCTTCTTGTGTCGGTGTACTATTTTTTCTAATCTTGAGCCGCTTTGATATCTTTTTGGATAGCCTTGGTCTGCTCTTCCATCTCCTTAAGCATTTTTCTAGAGGCTTCAACTCTTAAGGTTGGATTAGAGAAATTTAGAGAAGATAAGCATTCCTGCCCATAGAGTGCTTTAAATGGTGACATCCCTATGCTCTAGTGATCTAAGGTGTATTATAGGCAAATTCCACTAGAGAAGGGTATTGAATCCATCTTCTTAGCTCACGCCCATCATATGCTCTGAGAATGTCTTCAATTACTTGGTTAACTCTCTTAGTCTGGATAAAATTCTCTAGATGGTAAGTTGTATTGAAGCAAAGCTGAGTACCCAGGGCCTAAAATAAGGACTTCCAAAACTTTGAAGTGAAGTTAGAGTCCCAATCTCGTTGACTATCCTTTTTGGTAAACCATGAAGCTTGAAGATCTCCTTGATGAATAATCGGGCAACATAAGGAGCTTTTAAGGTTTTCTTTTTTGGTATAAGATGAGCTACTTTAGTGAGAAAGTCCACCACTACAAAAATTGAATCATATTCTCCTTATACAGTGGGAGACTTGTGACAAAATTCATACTAATGCATTACCACTTCATTTAAGGAATATCCAAGGGCTGAAGCTTTCCAGTCATCTTGACTCTTTTAGCTTTGATCCTTTCACATGAGATATTTCTTCAAGTATCAAAGGACATCATCTTTCATGAGGATTAGCTTCTTTAGGGAAGCGTCCTGTGATTGAAGTAGAGGCACCCATCATGGGTGAAGTAACCCTTGATTAGATTTTTCTCCTTCTTTGAGTTTCCCCCTTCTTCGACTACGCTCACTATCCTTTGGTAGTAAGTCAGGATCATGAAATGAGACTTCTTTCACCTTGATCAGTATGGGGTCATTTGGCATAGAAATTGCACTCAAGAAAGATTTGTGGCTAAGTGCGTATGCTACCACATTATCCTTCCCACCACGACAGAATTTCATGTCAAAGTCATATTGTTGTACGATTTCAACCCATCTTCTCTACCTCATATTGAGGTTAGGCTTGGTGAAGATCCACTTTAGACTCTTGTGGTTGGCTACAATACACCCCAAGAGGTAATGTCTCCATAGCTTGAGGCAATGAACAACTGATAAGAGTTCTAAATCATGGGTGGCATAGTTGGCCTCATATTTCTTCATCTTGCAAGAAGTATAAGTCACTAGTCTTTCTTCTTGGGCTAAAACACCACCAAGTGCTAGACTAATGGCATCACTAACCACCTTAAATTCCCTAGTGAAATCAGGAAGTTTTAGGACTAGTGCTGAGGTAAGCATGGTCTTAAGCTGATCAAAATTGACTTAATCGATTGGAAACCACACTATTTTGCAATCCTTCTTAAGAAGATTGGTCAAGGTTGTAGCTATCAAGGAGTAATCTTTGATGAATTTCTTATACCATCCTATGATTCCCAAAAATCCACGAACTTTGTGGATTGAATTAGAGGGGGTGGCCATTCCAATATATATTTGACCTTGGCAAGATCTATTGAGATACCATCTTGGGAGATAATTAATCCAAAACACTTAATCTGGTGAGTAAAGAAGGTACATTTACTTTTCTTAGCATAGAGTTTATGTCTACATAGCAATTGCAACACTCTACGCACATGCTCCTCATGTTTCAAGGTTTCCTAACAGAGTGGTGAGATACTACCTCCTTTCCATTAGTTAGCTCTACAACCATTTTCCTAGCTGGTTTTTGATCCAAGTTTAATTTTGGTAAACACCTTGGAGAAAGAAATGAATGGGTACCACCGCCACAATCAATCAAAACTTGGAATAATGGATTACCATGATGAGTAGCTGGGGTTTGAATAACACCAAATTGCTCGTTATTAGGACCTTGATTCTCTACTGCCACATGGATGGTGACACTCTCTTCTTCAGCCATTTTCAAGGTTGGTTCTTCCTTTATAGCACAGGTGCACAGGCAACTGCTCTCTGCGACCTCTGCCATGCCCCCACCACCTCTTGTAACTTGGTTGATGGGGACTCCAAGACCCTAATTTGCTCGACCACTTTGAGGAAACGATGTTGTAAGCTTGGGAAAATTGGCTGTAAAGTGTATGGGCGGCTCATTGCAATGGAAGCACACAAGGGCCTCTCTACTAGTAGAAGCAGTATATGTTCGGGGAAGAAAGAGGTTGGTTGGCCGATCTCCATGGTATTTGGGAGAATTTGGTTGGGGCTTCTTGTAAGACTGTGTTGAGATATCGAGCTCATCTAGTGAGGCGGTGGACACTGATGACCCGCCTGGGGGATAGGCCCCACACTTACACCACTAGCAACATGGTTGGTGAGATCATGGGTGATATGCGACCAGTGGGATGATAGGCTATGTGACAGCCATTCTAGAGACTGGCATAGTTATAGCCCCAGCTCATTTAGTTGGGTTCACACTATAGAGAACCCTAGTATGTATTTGGTTGAGTACCTTTTCATATTGTGTGTTCTCTTTTAGGATTTTGTGAGTGTGCGCGTGCTTGCAAGAGCTCAAACTCTCTTCTCCCCTGCATCTTTTCATGGTATCAGAGCCTGGTTCATGCTAAGGGCTGATGAGTTGCAAGCAAGAGAAGCACAGGAAGCGGTATGAGGGTAAGAGATTCATCTACTCTTCTCTATTTGTGTTGGCGACCACACCCTTGTGTCGGGAGCTCTACGGGGAGGCACCGACAACGATCTCTGAGATTGAGGAGTTTTCTTCACGGGAGTAAAGCTATAGGGCAACTATACTATCCTATTAGAGAGTGTCCTATTGGATAAAATTTTTTGGGCCGAAAACGTGTTTCGGGCGCGTTATGACCTTCGTTTTTCAAAAAACAAGCGATTTCGAGCACTGCGGGTAAGTCATCGATTCTCTGCAGAACTCTGTTTTAAGAATTGCAGGAAGGCAGATTGGTTGTGTAGACATTGTGTGTGCTGCAGGAGGTCAACAGTTGCCATTGGGTGTATGTATGCACATTGAGGTCACTGGTTGTGACATTTGAGTGTAGTACAGTACTGCTGCAAAAAATACAGCAGTTTGTGCAGGACAAACCAGAGTGCTGTTTCTGGTAAATTTGTGTGTCGTCTGCTGGCAAGATGTCAAATGATGGCATAAACCATATTGTTGCTGAGAAGCTTGATAAGAACAACTTCTATGCTTGGAGGTTCAGGCTGACAAATTTCTTGATGGGAAACGGTTACTGGGACTATATAGAGGGTGAGCATGAAGAGGCACCGGAGATACCGGAGATCAATCCGACTGCTGCAGATGTGAAAGAGTTCAAGGATTGGAACCAAGGAGCCAGAAAAGTTATGTATTGGCTCTCTATCAGTATATAGGACACCATGATTGGGCACATACAGGATGCCAAGTCCCCCAAGGAGGTGTGGGACACCTTGGTAAAACTCTATGAAACGAAAGATACAGTTGAAGAATGAACTTCATACTATGGAGAAAAAGAGTATGTCTATGAATGACTATGCATTGAAGATCAAGGGTATTGTAGAATCCCTTATATCTATTGGCGTTTCAGTAGTAGATGATGATGATAAGGTGGAAGTCTATCTATGTGGTCTCGGGCCACAATATAAGGCGTTCAAGATGTCTATTCAGACTCGAGAAAACATTCCCAATTTCACAGATTTGGTGTCTATGTTGATTATAGAAGAGAAGAGCTTGGGTGAAGACCAATAGTCTTCACAAAACAAAAATAGTTCAGAGCAACAGGCCTTCTACACAAGTTCAGGAAGAGGACAAGGTAGAGGAGGCCATGGACACGGCCAAGGAAGTGGCCGAATAGGTAATCAGAATTATGGCCAACAGCAGCAACAACAACAGTCCTAGAATTCACAACAACAACAACACGCAGGTGGAAGAGGCCAATTCAGAGGCAGGGGGAGTCAAAGAGGTCGTGGAAATTGGCAAAGGCAAAATAATGATACACGTGGATGCTTTTATTGTGGTAAGCCTGGACATGTGCAGGTAGATTGTTATAAGAAGCAGGCTGACATGCAAAATGGAAAATTGCAACAAAACAACTATGCATCCTCGAGCAAAAACAATAAGGATAATGAAAGGTTGTTTGTTATGCAGCATGTCGTTAATGCCATGTCTGAAAATGTTAAAGCAGCACATAAAGATGATGTATGGTATGTTGATTCAGGTGCTTCGAACCACATGACAAGTCATGGGGAGTGGTTCAAGGAGATGAAAAACCTTGAAAGACCAGGTTTTGTGGAAACAAGGGATGACATTGCTCATCCAATTGCCCATGTTGGAGATGTGCCATTGTCTATTCAGGATGTCAAAGTGAAGTACCTTGCAGATGTACTTCATGTTCCGAACATAACAAAGAATTTGGTTTCAGTTGGCCAGATGATTGAGCAGGGTTTGCAGGTTCGGTTTAATCCTGATGGTTGTTATGTTGAAGACTTTAAAGACAAGTGCAGGTTGGTTGCAAAAGGCAACAGAGTGGGCAGAATGTTAACATTGAATGTAAACATGCCTGAAGTGAGTGCTACGATGTTTGCAAATGGTTCAGGAATTGTTGCAGACACAGACATTTGGCATAAAAGAACTGGACATGTGAATGTGCAAAGAATGAAGTCTATGCAGACTAAAGGAATTGTGACACGACTGTCAAAGTTTAAAGTTGAAGGTATGCAGAAAATATGTGAAGCATGCCAATTTGGAAAGCAAACAAAGCATTTATTTCCACGTGACAAAAATGTGAGCAGAAATACACTAGATGTTATGCATTCATATGTATGGGGTCCTACGAAGACCATGTCTATGGGAGGCTGCAGGTATTATATGACATTTATTGATGACCACACAAGGAAAGTGTGGGTATACTTCATGAAGGAGAAGGGTGAGATGTTCACTCATTTTTAGAATTTCAGAGTTATGGTTGAAAAGCAAACAAGGAAATATGTAAAGTGACTAAGGTCAGATAGAGGGGGAGAGTATTTCTCCAATGAGTTCTTTGAATTTTTGAAGAAGAATGGTATTCGGAGATAGTGTACATGCAGATACACTCCACAGCAAAATGGAGTTGTTGAGCGGAAAATGGAGAATGGTATTCGGAGACAGTGTACATGCAGATACACTCCATAGCAAAATGGAGTTGCTGAGCGGGAAAACTGGCACATTGTTGAGATTGCGCGAGCATTGATGGGAGAGAAGAATATGCCGCATAGCTATTGGGCTGAGGTTGTATCTACAGCAATTTACATCATGAACAAGACTCCAACTGCAGCCATACATGATGTAACTCCAAAGGAGAGGTTTACTGGCAAAAATTGTGATTTGTCTCATCTGAAAGTCTTTGGATGCATTGCTTATGTGCATGTGCGAGATGAGCTGAGAACTAAGCTGGATCCAAAAGCTAAAAAATATGTGTTTATTGGGTATTCCCTTGAGCAAAAGAGATATAGGTGTTATAACCCTGCTACACATGAGTTGAGGGTAAGCAGGGATGTTGTTTTTGAGGAATGAGCAGCAGCTCTGGTATGCTGCTGAAAAAGAAGCTGTTGGGGCTGATGTGAGTGGAAATGTGGTTACACAGAATGCAAGTCAGCAATCACAGTCTTTGAGTGGACCAAGAGAGTCCTCATCTAGTTCAGTTCATAGATCATGGAGTGGCAAGCTACATCATAATACCAGTCCTGCAAATGTGGTTAGTAAGCAGGGATGTTGTTTTTTATGAATGAGCAGCAGCTCTCTGGTATGCTACTAAAAAAGAAGTTGTTGGGGCTGATGTGAGTGGAAATGTGGTTGCACAGAATGCAAGTCAGCAATCACAGTCTTTGAGTGGACCAGGAGACCCTCATCTAGTGGTTCAGTTCATGGAGTGGCAGGCTGCGTCATAATACCAGTCCTGCAAATGTGGTCAGTACATCACATAAAGGCAAAGAGAAAGTGGTTGAGCCCCTTAGTATGACTAACATTTATGCTGGGCATTCTCATGTTGATGAGTCTAGTGGCTCAGAGATGAGCCTTGATGAGGATCTTGATGAGCCTTGATGAGGATCTTGATGAGGATCTTGGGATTTCATAGAAAATATGGAAAAATCTTTATCATTGGAAAATGGAATTTATGCATAGATAACTTTTCTATCAAAAGTGAAATTTTGAGTATTATCAATTTTTAGAAAATGTGGGAAGCTATGGAAAAATTTATATCATTAGAGAATGAATTTATGCAAAATAAATTTTACGCTAAAAGTGGAGTTTTGAGCATTATTCATTTGCTTGAAAAATAAAGAAGGTTATGCACAAAATTCTAGATGAATTATGGAAATGATTCATTTAGATAAGAATGGATGTGAATGGATGTGAATGGATGTGAAATGATGTGATTAGATGTGGATTGATGTGGGAAGATGTGAATAGATGTGGATGGATGTTGGAATGATGTGATTAGATGTGGATTGATGTGGGAATGATGTGATTAGATGTGGATTGATGTGGGAAGATGTGAATAGATGTGGATTGATTTGGGAAGATGTGGATTGATGTGGAAAGATGTGATTAGATGTGTATTGATGTGGGAAGATGTGATTAGATATGGATTGATGTGGGAAGATGTGAATAGATATGGATTGATGTGGGAATGATGTGATTAGATGTGGATTGATGTGGGATGATGTGATTGGATGTGGATTGATCTGATATAATGTGATTGGATGTGAGTTGATGTGGGAATGATGTGATTGGATGTGAATTGATGTGAGATGATGTGATTGAATGTGATTTGATGTGGGAATGATGTGATTGGATGTGAATTAATGTGAGATGATGTGATTGGATGTGAGTTGATGTGGGAATGATGTAATTGGATGTGATTTGATGTGAGATGATGTGAATGGATGTGAGTTGATGTGGGAGTGATGTGATTGGATGTAAATTGATGTGGGATAATGAGAAATTATATGGAATGATGAGAAATGATATGGGACAATGAAAAATGATGTGAAAGAATGTGTAATGATGAGGAAAGATGGGAGTTTTGTTGGAACTGTAATTGTATGTAAAACCTGGTTTTTAAAGATTATTTTATGTCAATAATGCTGGGGAAGCATTTTGACTATCTTATGGAATGAGGTCGTTGGTGACCTAAGTGGAATAGTTGCAGCTGAAAGAGAGTCAATGAAGGACGTCTCGCATGGTAAGGTCGGCTGCGGTCTTGACCAACCTCAGCTCGATTAAAAATGGTGAGCTTCCGCCGGTACGGTGGATGAGGGACCAAGGAAGCGGCCTATGAATGAGGTGTTAGGTGACCTGCGAAGGAACCTAGAGGGTGCTGACCATATGGTGCTTGGGCTCTAGGTTGCCTAGGATACCCATGCGTGAGATGAGGAAGAAAAACGAGTTGGAGCTGTTTTCTGAACACGGGCATGGATCTGGTTAATTGGCCTTGCTGGTCTTCAACGAATGAGTTCATAGTTGTTTTACATGGATCTTGTTGGTTGATCTTGCTGATCTCCAACTGAGAGTCCATATGATTTTTATGTGATTAAACTCCTAAGTACTATGGGCTAGGACCTATTGAAAAGGCCCCTAAGTGAGCAGGTGGTGAGTGTTCTGGTTGCCGATGATGCCATAGGTACGCTGAGGAAGGAATGACTAAAATTGGATTTTATGGTTAGAAAGTGAAAAAGCTAGAAATTGGATCTGGAAATGGAATAATGAGGATTAGGATGGAAACACTGTGGTTTTATTGCAAATGTGTTTTGGAAATAGTTGAATTAGAGAAAAGGCAATTTCATATTGGGTGTGTAAATGGTCTATCTATTTAATTTTTGCATGAGAGCCAACTAGGGGGTCTACGAACTCTTTTCCATGGTATCCGACGGTACAAAACATAACCAAATTTTTATAATGGATCTTATTAATACAATGGTTGTGGGCTATTGGCTAACCCATGGGACTAGATGGGGTTAGGCTGGGCTGATGGATTCCTATAGTAAAATTCAATTATGTTCAAGTTACGATAGTTGAAGTAAGTCATAGGATAATCCTTGTTCTATGGAAAAGAATCAACGGCTGTGCCTCTTTGATGGGGAAAAAAGCATTGGTCTCTATGAACCGAGCACAAGTTCCTCCTTTGATTCAACCATGTGACCTGCGGGTCTGGTCAAAATACAAAGGTTAGTTAAGTCTCTTGACTACATTAGAAGATTTTTCCTAGAGGAATTGCCTATGCTTTCTGGGGGAAAGAAGTTTTTTATGGGTTCGGTTTTGGAAGAGCTGGCCGGATTAGTCTCTTGTCCGGACATTCGTGGGCAAGGCCCGGAGTGGGAAGCTGGCCGGATTAGTCTCTTGTCCGGACATTCGTGGGCAAGGCCCGGAGTGGGAAGCTCTACCCTGTGCGCAAGGTTGCTACTTCCGCTGCTAGCTCCCCGAATTCTAGTGCGCAGAGGGGGCACGGGTCTTACAATTACTAAAAAACAGAGGAAAGTTCAAACTGATGCAAGGCCAACTATACTTGGGAAAAGAAGATCAGAAGGAGCAGCTCCATGTGCCCCAATGGTATCTGATCATCTGATGTACGGTATAAACCATTTGACACAGCAGATGGAAATTTTGAATTTAAACCTATTGCAAGGGGGGCAAAATGCCCCTTGGATAGTAGATAGAGATGTTATGAGAGACAGGGGAAGAGGACGCCTAAACATGAATGTGCAATGTTTTAATTGTATGGAAAGGGGACATATTTCACCTTAGTTTCCATATCCTAGAAGAATGGGAGGTGATATATATCCTCTAGCACCTAGGAGGGAGGAAAGGCAAGATGTTAGAAGGGTGGAAGAGATGACTAATCATCCTATTCCACAGGTTTAGCAGCACAACGAGTCATCAATGGTGTTAGGAAAGGGGAAGTGAAACTGATTGGGTGGATGAAGAGGCAGAGATTTTAGCTAGAAAAATAACTAGAGGGATAGAAATGGAAGATAAATCGGGTCCATCTACAAGTCCAAGTCTAGCAAGCGCAGAGACAGACAATAGATTCTTCTTTATCCTTGGCACATACAAAGCATCTGAAAGTGTGAAAGCGCTGCCATTTGCAGCAGTAAGCATAATTTTACCAATGCCCTTCACTGGGTAAGAAGCATTATTGGCACATGTGATAGTATTCCCTTTAGGGACAGCCTCAAGAGAAGTGAACATATCACGATGTGAGGTAATGTGCTTTGTAGCACCACTGTCAAAATACCATACATGAGAGTCAACAGAAACTGCCAAACATGCATCATGTACAGATGGGTCATACTGGCAATACACGCTAAACGCCCATTCTGTATCCTGCACAACATTTGCAGAATCTGCATTTGTAGAAGCATCGGCTATTGTGGCTGCATTTGACTCTTTCTTCTTTGCCTATTTAGCCTTTAGCTTAGGGCAATTCTTAATGACATGATCATTTGCCTTACAATAGTTGCACTTGGTCTTTTTCTTGCCTTTATCAAGAGCCTACCTGTGGAAGGAGAAGAAGTTGCAGACCTACTAATAGGAGAAGAAACAGTGGAAGGGGCTGCCTTACCACTTCTTCTCTGCTGCTGGGCAGCAATAAATGCTTGATCAACTGCACGCTGCCTGGTCCTGTTTTGCCTGGACTGCGCTTCTTGCAAGAGCTTGTTGACTAAAGTATCATACTTGACAGCATCAGGTCTGCCCTCATTAAGAAGTCTCCACGTGGAAGCAAAAGTCTGATATGTCTCAGAGGTAAAGCATCAAGAACAATCTGCACAAGAGAATGATCAAGAATAATCTCACCTGCAAAAATCAACTGTTCTTTGAGATCTTTAATCTCAGCAAGAAAAACATTCATGTCATCATCTTCTTGCATAATCTTCAATTCTAGCTCTTTACGCAGGTAAGCGATTTTTGCCTCGTTATACAAACCAGCTAGAATATCCCAAGCTTGTTTTGCTGTTTTAGCTGAATGAATATGTGGAGTGATGTTACGTTTGACAGAAAGTGCAATCAAGGCATGAGCCTGCGCATCTTTACCATCCCAACGAGCTTGTTCAGCAGTGGGTAAAACAGCAGCAACAGTAGAGCTGCTAGAACCTGCAACATCCTCAACAAATCCTACATCCATAGAACCTGGACATACATCCATACCCTACACAATGTTCCACACTCCTTTTGCAACCAAAACATGCTGTATCATGTATGCCCAAAGTGGGTAGTTGCCATCTCCATCCAGTTTGTCTTCAGCAGACAACATGCGAAATACATCATTGCTGTTATCAGCCATGGCCAGTGACTGAAACTGATGCAAAAGCTACCTGTAATGAAGCAAAGACTGAACAGAAGACAACTTGTGCTATGTAGCACGATCCACAATAGAACACGTATGCCTGTTTTGCAGAAAACTGCACTGTCAAAATTTCTGCAGAAAATGACGAAAACACCTGTGCAGAACTTGAAATGCAAAAACGGAGCCCGAAACGACCTCAGATGCAAATTCTGAGAACGCAAAGGTCTACGGGCTAATTTGCAGAGTATACGAACTTGCAAGCGCTCATGAAAGCTCACCTCAATCAGAGAACGTGAGTCGGAGGGTGCTGGCGGCGTAGCCCTGGGAGTCGATGCCTGCTCTAATACCAATTGTTGGAATTAGGGTTGCAGGAAAGCACACAAAGCTTGGAGAAGAAGAAGCAAGAATGCACACAACACAAAGTGTATTAGATTGTGTCAATGTACAAAGATAAGTTAGCCCTAGAATGATGGGCGTATATACAAGCCGGGGGAAAAAACCTCCTAAAGAGGGAAAAAGTGCCCCGGCGGTCCTAAGTGTGTTCACACACATCACTGCCTATATATATGGCAACAAGTATATGAATATCTCTAAACAATTAGAAAAATATAAAGAAATAAATTTGTGAAAAAATAGCATCTTTATGATAGAGATCCCAAAATGTAGGTCAGTTTTTGCATATGGTTGAATTTAGCGAAACGGCTCGCGAGAAAAGTTGTAGAACGAGCCTATTCTCGTAATTTTAGGTACCAACTCAACCTTTATTCTAACAAAAAACTAGAGAGATACAGTGGCTACAAGTTGTAGGCCTGTACTTGTATACAGGGAGCCAAGATAGGCTGAGATAGGCAAACGTCTACAAGGAGGAGTATTAATTCTCTTATTGTTTTCCTTATATGGTTTAATTATTTCATGAATGAGAGAGAGAGAGAGAGAGAGAGAGAGAGAAAGAGAGAGAGAGAGAGAGAGAGAGAGAGATATTAAACATGGTTTGTAAGAATTGTAGGTTCCTTGGAAGAAGCTCTCTTTTCTTTATACCTTCTCTTTTCTGCAAGTACAAGATTTCAACAAATTTTACAAATTACTTTAAATAAGATAACTACAAGTTAATACATCAACATTAGAAGAAGAATTAAACAAAAAACTTAAACGTAAAAATATTTATGAACACAAGACAAAAGCATTGGGTCCAATCTGCCCCCCATATGTAAGACCCGCGGTCTCACATATGAGTATTTCAATGATTTATTAAGATATGAAGTAATTTGATACAATCATACATCTTCTCATCAAAGGAGAAAAGAGAAGATAGAAAGAAAAGAGAGCTTCATCCAAGGAACCTGCAGTTCTTACAAACCATGTTTAATCTATCTCTCTTTCTCTCTCTCACTTATGAAATAATTAAACCGTATAAGGAAAACAATAAGAGAACTAATACTCCCTAAAGACGTTTGCCTATCTCAGCCTGTCTTGGCTCCCTGTATACAAGTACAGGCTTGCAACTTGCAGCCACTGTATCTCTTTGGTTTTTTGTCAGAATATAGTTGAGTTGGTAGGAATAGGCCTAGTCTACAACTCAATGCAGGACGTTTCGCTAAATTGAACCGTATGCAAAAACCGACCTACGTTGCTATTTTTATCACAAATTTATTTTCTTTATATTTTTCTAATTGTTTAGAGATATTCATATACTCTCATCTCTAACTATAATTTTTATTAAATAAATATAATTAAATTCTCAAGAAAGTTCACTTACATAATAGTTATCCAAGTTTTAAGGAACTGCAAACACAGCATGTAAAGAGAGAACAAAATCAAGTTGCGGATGGACTGCCAAAGGAGGGGACTTAGTGCTCATATACAATGACAAACTGGACAATACTTTCCAAACCAAGTTCTAGATAAAGTGGGAGGGTCCTTTTACGGCTGTGCACATGGTACTTATCAGTTAGCTGACTTATCAGTTAGCTGACTTAGATACCAATAGGGTCAATGGTAATAGGCTGAAACCATATTGGTGCAGAATAATGACAATTCAAAAGGATTATGAGATGTTTGATGCAAGTTTGATGCAGATGTTTCATATGCAATTGACACTTGTTTGGACTTGGATTCTTTTTTCTTTGAGGATAGACTTAGCGAACCAGCAACATATGGTTGAGCATAAAGGCTCAAACCATGGGGGTTTGGCAAAATATGATAGGTTTTTTTGTGCCCAAAGAAAATGCTCTAACGATATGTCTATCCTACCCCAAGAAAAAAAAATCAATAACGTATGCATAAAAAACCTTAGAAGAAGTAGCTGATGCATGGTCATTTTCCTATAACTTTAAAAATGTCTAGAGTGGAGAATATGATTGGTGGCTTGGGTCACCAGTTAAGTAATGCACTTCTACACAAGAGAATCTATTACTTCTATTGTAACACAAATCAAGTAGATTATGGAAGAGGTACACCTATATATGTTAGATTCATGTTGAGGTTTTTGAGAAGGATTAGGTCTTTGTGATGTTGAATGTAAAAGGATTGTTGAGCTTGCAATTTTATTAACTAAGATAATTAAAAAAATTGTAAAGCGTCAATCATCATATGTATTATCTCTTTTTGGCTTTAATTAACTTCTTTAAGTATTAATGTGTTGATGTCTTCTAGATTTTAAAATCTCTTAGTTTGTATATGTGGTTTGAGAGAAAGATAGAGAGAGGGTATTGAAAAACATATATCTTTTTTTGGCTTTAATAAATTTCTTTATGTATTGAAGTGGTGACGTCTTTTAGATTTTAAAGTCTTTTAGTTCGTATATGTGGTTTGTTCAAGCCACCAATCATATGCATGATCATGCTAACCTTTAAAAGGAAGGGTGTTATTTTCCAAGAAGAAAGAGTACATGAATTGACCTATTAAAGAGTACATGTATCAACCTATTAAAAGAATGGTAAGTCTATCCTAGTAGAAAGAGTGCATATGACAATCTATGGAAGGGAGGGTACATGAGAGAAAGAGTTCGCATTTTAAATTACTTAAGGGTATGTTTTTTGCTAAAGGATGATTATGAATATTACTATCAACCAAGTTCTGAGGAAAGAAAGGCACATACCCAACTAAACATTAGGGACATTGTAATCAACCAAAGGGTAGGTCTAAAGAAACAAGGGCACATGACCAACTAAAGATTATGGATGTTTTGATCATACTCTTTCTTAAGGAATGGTATGTTGGTTGCTAAAGGAATATTATGAATACTAAGATCAACCAAAGGGTAGGTCCAAAGAAAAATTATGGATATTGAGATCAACTAAAGGGCAAGTCTAAAGAAACAAGGGCACATAACTAGTTAAAGATGGATATTGTCATCAACCAAAGGGTAGGTATATAGAAAAAAGAAGGGTAGGGAGATAAAGATAGAAAGAGAGGGGAGCGGGCTACTCAACTAGGATTTGTTGGAGGAAGAGAAGATGGACACCAACATGCACCTCTGGAAGCCACCAATTCCTAGGTAAGGAATTGTTTCTAGTTTTCTTCCTCAACCAAGTTGCCTTGCGCATCTTTAAAGAGAAAATAAAACCACAAAAATAAGTCGCGCTGACGTGGCATGTTTAGAACTATGGAATTTTTTAATGTTTTTATAGCTTCCAAGCTACATCTTAGAGGTCTGGAGCTTCTTCTAGAAGGAGCTGATTGACTCATCTTCAACAAACATTTTTCTATTTTGGATTTGTTTGGGTAAAATAGTTGCATCCAAGCATGGGGCACATGTAACAAGTTGGCACAATATATAGGAGATAAATGCCAACATTGTTGCATATAACATATGGATGATGAGAATGTGAATTCCCATGACATGCACTGCCCCTAAGAGAGTAGAAAAGCACATAAAGCTTACCCCATAGCCTAAAAAGGAGGGTATGAATGTTAAAAATCAGGTTGCAACAACATCAATCGTGAATAAAAGATCTCACATAAAGTAGCTACTTAGCAAAAAAAAAACTCATAATATGTCTGGAGACATTATATAGGCATAATATGTACTTGAACAATCTATAAAAATAGAACAAAAATCCCCATGAACTTGGATTATGCATTAGATATATTATACATGCATGCATTAAAGGTCTTATGCATAATGCATTAAAGGTCTTATGCATAATGCATTAGAGGTATAATACGTTAGGGCTTTTATGTATTATAGCTATGGATAATGAATTAGAGCTCTCATACATACAAAAGATCTCTATGTATGCAAGAGCATAATCCATTAGAGCTCTAGTACATTGGAGAGCTATATGTAAGCATATATGCATAAATATCAACATCAAAAATCACACACAAGCATGTAAGGGTGTGGCATAAGCAAAAAAAAAAATAGTAGGGACTTATGACTCTTATTTTGAAGAAGCATAACATGTCCTTGAAGAAGCTTATGCCTAGCATAAAATTTACTTGAAGAAGCTTATGCTTGAACATTTAAAAAAAACCCAAAAATAAGCCGCACTGGTGTGGCTTGTTTCTGGGGTTTTTTTTCTCTTCAAAGACGATTGAGGAGCTATACATACACATAAGATCTATACATGTATAAGAGCTAGTACATTGAAGAAGCTTATGCTTGAAAAAACATTTTAAAAACCCCCAAAAATAGGCCGTGCCGGTGTGGCTTGTTTCTGGGGGTTTTTCTTTCTCTTCAAAGATGACTGAGGCAGCCCCTTGAAGAAGCTTTAGCCCAACAATGCCAGACTTGGGCATATTTTCCTAGCATTAGATTCTATTCAAAAGCTAGCTCTTATGTGTATAGGCTATACTATGCTATGCTATTTTTAGATCTTATGCACTTATATGATATAATAACATGCTCTAAGGCATTGCATATAGAGCATATATAAGAGCTATACATACACATAAGATCTATACATATGCATGCTCTTATGTTGCATAGCTACTATGTGTTGTAGAAAAGTAATCATAAGAGCACTAATAAGAGCATAATACATTAGATATTGTATGCATTAGATATCTTATACATGCATGCATTTTGCATTTTGCATTATGTGCTATGCTCTTGCATACATGCATTAAAGGCCTTATGCACGCATGCATTAGAGGTATAATGCATTAGGGATTTTATGTATTATAGCTATGCATAATGAATTAGAGGTCTCATACGTAAGATCTCTATGCATGCAAGAGCAAAATGCATTAGAGCTCTAGTACATTGAAGAAGCGTATGCTTGAACAAACATTAAAAAAAACCCCAAAAACAGGTCTACGCGACCTATTTCTGGTTTTTTTTTTCAAAGATGACTAAGGCGGCCCTTTGAAGAAGCTTTAGCCCAGCAATGCCAGGCTTGGGCACATTTCCAAACATTAAAAAAACCCCAGAAGCAGGCCACGCTAGCGCGGCATATTTCTAGGGTTTTTCTTATGTTTGAAAATATGCCCAAGCCTGGGCCAAAGCTTTTTTATGGAGCAGCCTCAATCATCTTCCAAGAGAGAAAAAAAAACCCCAGAAATAGGTCGCGCCGGTGTTTCTGGGGGGTTTTTTTGTTAAGATATTGAGTTCATCTAGTGAGGCGGTGGACGCTGATGACCCGCCTGGGGGGAGATAGGCCCCACACTTACACCACTGGCATGGTTGGTGAGATCATGGGTGATATGTGGCCAGTGGGATGACAGGTTGTGTGATAGCCATTCTAGAGACTGGGATAGTTATAGCGCCAGCTCATTTAGTTGGGTTCACACTATAAAGAACCCTAGTATGTATTTGGTTGAGTACCATTTCATATGGTGTGTACTCTTATCTTTGTATATGGTGTGTTGAGTGTTGTGTGAAGAAGAAGAAGATTTTCAGCCTGTCACCTTGTGTGTTCTCTTTTAGGGTTTTATGAGTGTGTGTTCTCTTTTAGGGTTTTGTGAGTGTGTGTGTACTTGCAAGAGCTCAAGCTCTCTTCTTCCCTGCATCTTTTCATGGTATCAGAGCTTGGTTCATGCTAAGGGCTGAATTGCAAGCAAAAGAAGCACAGGAAGTGGTACGAGGGTAAGAGCTTCATCTACTCTTCCCTATTTGTGTTGGCGACTACACCCTTGTCTGGAGCTCTACAGGAGGCACCAGCAAACGATCTCTGATTGGGGAGCTTTCTTCGCAGGAGTAAAGCTATAGGAAAACTATACTGTCCTATTGGACACGTTAGGACCTCCTTTTTTCAGAAAGCAGGTGATTTTGAGCACTGCGGGTAAGTCATGATTCTCTGCAGAACTCTGTTTTAAGAACTGCAGGAAAAGACAGATTGGTTGTGTAGACATTGTGTGTGCTGCTGCAAGAAGGTCAATAGTTGCCATTAAGTGTATGTATGCACATTGAGGTCACTTTGTGACATTTGAGTGTAGTATAGTACTGCTGCAAAAAATATAGCAGTTTGTGCAGGACAAACCAGAGTGCTGTTTCTGGTAAATTTGTGTGTCTGGCAAGATGTCAAATGATGGCATAAACCAGATTGTTTGCTGAGAAGCTTAATAAGAATAACTTCCATGCTTGGAGGTTCAAGCTGACAAATTTCCTGATGAGAAAGGGTTACTAGGACTATATAGAAGGTGAGCATGAAGAGGCATCGGAGATACCGGAGATCAATCCGAGTGCTGCAAATGTGAAAGAGTTCAAGGATTGGAAACAAGGAGCCAGAAAAGTTATGTATTGGCTCTCTATCAGTATACAGAACACCGTGATTGGGCACATACAGGATGCCAAGTCCCCCAAGGAGGCGTGGGACACCTTGGTAAAACTCTATGAAACGAATACCAAGGCGGCACAAAAGATACAGTTGAAGAATGAACTTCATACTGTGGAGAAAAAGAGTATGTCTGTGAATGAATATGCATTGAAGATCAAGGGTATTGTGGAATCCCTTGCATCTATTTAAAGTGAGGTGAATAAGTTCTCCTTTTTAACACCACATAAAATAGAATGCCTATTGCAAGCATGCTAGTTATCATATCTCATGGCTTTTTGATGCCTTTGAAATAGCAATGACATTGTTAATGTTACGGATCGTAGCCTTAATATTATGCCAAGTACATTGTTCTGTTGTATTTTTATAAATGCCTATAATTTAACACAACAGCAAAGGTGAGTAAGTATTAGGCTATATAAGAATTTATCTACACAATACTAATAAGAAATAGAAATTTCAATCTTAGAGAGAGACTAAAAACCCTTCTATAACTCATGTTTTTGCTTCCATTGTAATTTAGCAAAACCTTTTCTTCCTCATCTATTCGAATGTCACTTATTCTAGCCTATGCATTTTGTGCCATGCTTTTCTTTGTAGGGGTGATTTGGCTCAACAAGCTCAAGCATTTGGCCAAGCCTCCTCAAAGCATAATGGGCCCTTTTACCCTTTGTTATCAATATTTAGCAAAGGATGCTACTATAGATTGTTCCAGTGAGAGGAAGATGTATTGGAAGAGGTGGTGCAGGCACTATCTATAGAGCAAAGTTAAGATGGGAGCCTACTAGCAGTGAAGAGACTATTCTCTCATGGGAGGTAGCCATGGCTTAATTAAGTACGCTCGTTATCATAGCCAACCACACAGACAACAACTAAGGCTTTGAAGGTACGTGTTTGTTTCAAAAGTATCTCCAAAATCAGATGTGTACATCTATGACATTATCATTTTGTGGCTGATAACTTGGGAAGAGGCCAACAAATCACATGTTTGACCAAGCTAAGTGCAGTTTCACTTCTCAATGACTTATTTGAAGTGCTAGATACAATCCTTATCAGCTCTATCACAAAATCACGAGGAAATTTTCCACATTTTGAAAGTGGAACTTCTCTGCACAAAGGACATATTAGAAGTTATTAAATCAAGCAGCATGGATTAGCTCACAATTGACTATATAACCTATAGCTCACAATTGACTGCCTATAGCTCATAAAAACAATCATAGTTAGATACACCCCACATGCATGGAGGATCCCTTTTTCATGTCATTGTTAGGTCTCCATAGGACATATAAGATGATTATATAACCTTACCAATTTGTGATGAATCACCTCCTCCCTCACCTCACAAATAGCTCTAGTGAATATAATACCTCATTTTCTTTTTGATGTTTTCTAGTTGAATTTTGGAAACAGCTCTACATCTTCTTCAACTATTTATATCTCATCATGTATAATTTTTGGTCCCATATGTCAAGTTGTGCCCTCTCACCCCCAAGGGGCTGCCCTACACACAACAATACATCTTACCTCAAATTCTCAATTGAAAATGTTAAATACATGAACCTTATTAAGAGAAGGATGTGCTCTATTTAGTAGAAGCTTGGATGTGGACTTGTTTACGGCTCACTCATAGCTCTATGCCACATATGATACTTTGATGAATGAGGTCCAGTAAAACCCCCATATGCATCTTCCTCTACTAGAAAGAGGGGGGGTATCTACAGATCCAATATGGAAAGGAATGCTTTATCCCTTTCACTTGATTGCTAGGTTCACCAAGCAAGGCAAGCCACATTGTACAAATGCATCGTTGTGAAATATGATACCTCCTATGTGTAAGGTTGTTGAACACTAATAGGCATGCCATCGTACTAAGGCTACCATGAAACTTGAACACTCTTAGGTGACCACACAGATATAAGAAGTCTTAATGGGTCATTTTGATGGAGCACAATTTATAAAGCTAGCCATCTACCATTCTCCTCAAAGTAAACCATTGTCACTGTTCACATGGCTATAGCAATAGATTATCAAGTGATGAGGGATCCAAAAAAGATGAGGCCTCCCCTTCTAGACCCACTAATATATCCAACAATCCCAGACATTTCCTTCAGTCCCTCCTACCTCTTGAAAAGATCTTTGTCATGATAGAAAACTATGTCTTTAGAGGATTATAGAATCACACCTTTATTTGTCACCCATAACCCATAGGAGATGATTAACTTTTTCCTCTAACTTTCTATTCGCATATCACTCTAGAAACAAACTAATTTATAATACTTTGTTATTTTTTTGTTGGATATATTTTTTATTATTAACTTTTTTTTAGTCACCACCATTGAATTAGAAACATTCAATTAGACAACAACAACAACAAAAGGTAATGTTTATCAACGATATTTGGTCAAGTATAAAGGAAACCCCATCTAAGATTCTCAATGGCTACTTGATCATGCCCTCACCACCTATCCATCCTTGATTGTATCTTACAAAGATACTAGCCCATAATGATTATTTATGGGCTAGTATCTTACAAAGATACTAACCCATAATGATTATTTATGGTTTTGTGCCAATTGAGGACAATTGCTTGTCACCTCTGGGGTATGTTATGAGGAGTTAATTCATGGAATATATATTCCCATGTTTTTTATTATTATGGATTTGAGTTAATCCATGGAATATATATTCCCACGTTTCTCACTTTTATGAATTCTCCTAGACGGGTTTAGATTAGGATGCCTTTCTAAATCCCAGCGATTGTAGCTTACTTTATGTATATACGAGTGAATCCGTACATGCGTGGGAGTATTGGTTGCATCATCTTGATGATATGAAGTGTCATATGGTTGTTTATATTTTTAATAAATTAGTTTATTAATTGATTGGCTTAGTTGATGCAAGTGTAAGTCATTGGACTGGATAATAGAGGTAAGCTGGTGATAGTCAAGAATATCTTGAGATGATCGATTTTGAATGTTGATAAATAATATTCAATTTTATGACAACAAGTTCCATTAATTCATTTTGGGTGCCATTCATATTTATTAGAAATGAATGACTCACATCTGTTTTTTAAGTTGTTTAGCTTGTACGCTCAAGAAATCTATTTTTAAAGCAAGTTACTTTTGAAACAAGCTATTCTTGAAGAAGTCAACATATTTATAAAGCACATTGTTTTGACCCTAAAAGCTATCTCGAGAAATATAATTAAGTACACCAAGAGAAAGCGTGAGCTCACTCTTGTGTGAGAGAAAAATTGGACCCAATATTGTGTCTTGAGTAATTCTTTATTTTAGGTTGTTGCAAGCACTAATTTGGGTTCATGGCAACCTCCCACAACACTACCTCTATTTCGTCACATTCATTGATGATTGTTCTAGACATACCTCGATATATCCATTGAAATAGAAATAAGAGGTTTTTGTGTGCTTTAAGAACTTTGTTGCTATGGTTGAAAATGTTTCTACATGTAAGATTGGTACCCTGCGTATACTGATCAACAAGAGGGAGAGTATATGTCTAAGGAGTTTCATGCATACATTGTTGATCATGGATACCCTACGTACTGATTGAGAAGGGGAGTATATGTCTAAGGAGTTTCATGCATACATTGCTGATCATGCGCCAATGTATTGTGCTCTATACATCCTAGCAAAATTATGGTGTAGCTGAATGCAAAAGTAGGTCCCTCATGGAGATGGCACGTTGTATGGTCAAAAGTTAGGAGTTACCTTATGGTTTCTGGCTAGAAGTAATCATGTGTACAATATATTTTTTTAACAAGTGTCCTACAAAGGCTTTGCATAAAATTACACCTTTTGAAGCTTGGAATAGAAGAAAGCCCTCTGTGGCTCACTTACGCCTTTTTGGTTTTCTTGATTACGTACTTGTGCCTGAGCAAATTTGTAGCAAGCTTGATGATAAGGCTATTAAATGTATTTTTATGGAATATAGCTCGGAAAGTAAAGGTTATTGTCTCTATTATCCTACTACCAAGCATATTCTTGTGAGAGTAGAGATGTTATATTTGTGGAAGATGCAATTCAACCCTTATGTTCATGTAAAAATTAGCAAAATGCATGTTTGCATGACATATTTGAAACTCTCCTTCCATTGTTCAATGTAGAACATTGATGTAGAGAATTTGGGCACTCAAAGGAATACTAAAAATTATCCCAGGTTAAAAATTTGCATGTATTTCAACCCACAAATCAGCCTATTAATGAGACAAATGTGGATGATACAATTGTGAGAAAAGAAGGGAAATTAAGGAGTTAAAAAGCATGCCAAAATGGTTGGTGTAAACATTATGTGTCATCAAATTGGCCAGCGAACCTGTCTTCTTTAATGAAGCAAAAAAATGGAACAATGGATAAGTGATATGCAATCTGAATATGATGCTTTACTAAAAAATGATACTTGGGAGTTGTTTGAGTTGCCTCACTAACAAGAAGGCCATTGGCACAAAATTGGCTTACAAGATTAAATGTAAAGCTGACAATAGTGTCGCGAGACGAGCGATACAAAGCAAGGCTTGTTGCAAAGAATTATACATAGGAGAAAGACATTTAGTATGGTGAGACCTTTAACACCCACACATCGTATGACTACCATGCAGAGTATTATTGCATTAGTAGTATATAAAGGTTGAAATGTATGTCAATTGAACATCGAAACTACTTTTTTGAATGGAGATTTGAATAAGGAGGTCTATGTATCTCAACCTTATGGTTTTATTCAGAAGGTCAAGAATCAAAAGTATGCAGATTGATTAAAGGTTTATATGGTCTTAAGGAGGCTCCCAGAGCATGGTATGAGAACATACATGCATACTTTGTTGCATAAGGTTTTTTAATAGTGCTACTGATGGTACCCTCTACATTAAAGAGGACTAAAGATGAAGTTTTAGTCATCGTGCCGCCATATGTTGATGACATACTACTCACAGGCCCTAATGATGATCATATTTCAGTAGTTGATTTACAAAGTTCTTTAAACTGTTAAATCTTGCCCTATTGCACTATTATTTAGGCATTGATTTTTGGCAGCGTAATGATGGCGTTGTTATGATATAGACACAATACATAGAGGCATTGTTAAAGAGGTTTAATCTTGGAGACTGCAAACCTATTGTTATGCCTATGTAACCTAGTTTGCGACTCAGTCTTGAAGATGCAGGTGACCCTTTTGATGCTGGCCTCCTATATCAAGAAGCTGTTGGATGCCTTATCTTCTTATGTAACACTAGGCTTGACATTCAGTATGGGGTCTCAGTATTGAGCAAATTTATGCATAGCCCTAGGTGCAAATCTTTGGCAACCTATCAAACAAGTATTATATTACCTAAAGGGCACCAAGCACTTTGGGTTGTTTTATCCCAAGGGGGGTAAATCATAGCTGCATGCATCTACAAACTCAGACTGGGTTGGATTTTGTGACATACAAGTGTCCACGAGTGTGTTTTGCTTTTTCCATGGTGATTCATGTATATCATGGCTCAGCAAAGAAGCAACCCATTGTAGCCACTTCTAGCTGTGAAGTTGAGTACATGGCAACATTTACAACTATAGTTGAGTGTGTTTATCTCAGACACCTTACTGTTGATTTGGGTATTGACAATGAGATGATAGATAGATAATGAATGTGTGTTATACAAAGATAATAAGTATAACCCAAGATGGGTATATACTAGCACAAGAAAAAAACCTTCTAAAGAGGGAAAACATGCCATGGTTGATCCTACTGTGTTCACACAGTGTTCACACACATCACTACCGAATATGACTACAACCCCCTTGGGAGTGATTCTCCCATTATTAACATCTCTTAGTGTCCCCACTAACAAAAATCACATGTAACCTTATCGATGATTGCCAAAAATAAATTGGCACACAAATATAAAAATGCAATCATTCGCAAAAAAATCCCACCCCCCACCCTGTTAGGAATTCCCAATACACCACTAACCTCTTCATTCATTAACTAGCTTTTCTTATTTCTTCCAAAGGAACAAAGACCATTGAACATCACTCAATATCAAAGCCATCAAAAGGCTTGATCATTCTCTCCACACAAAGGTCTTCAACGCGATCACGATGAGGATGTGATTGCCATCAGGAAGGTGGGGATGTTAATCCAATTCTAGGATTAACAAGAGCTACCACCATTTTCTTACATCAAGGAGTCACGGTAGATACACCAAAGGGTCATACATTCAAGATATGAAGCAATAGTGTCCAAAGCTACAACTTGGATGGGCGCCCGTAATGGTGTGACGGATGAGGGGTAAGCTGGCACTAAAAGTATAGAGATGTGCCATGGTCTTTGGATGATGAGAGGGAGCCCAAACTAATCCCCAAAGGAAAGTAAGTTCAAAGCTTTGTGAAAAGCTTCAAACTTCTCTTGTGAGAGAGCCTTTGTAAATAGATCTACCAGGATGTTATCCTATGTTGGCATATAAGCCAAACTGATTTTCCCTGCAAAGCATCTCTCCTTGATATAATGATAATGCATCTCAATTTGCTTTGTGTGAGCATGAAAAATTGGATTCCTCACAATTGCATAGTGCTCTGACTCTCTCAGTAAAGATGGTAGCAGATGTTCTCCCTTGCGCTTCTCCACTATGTGTGTATACATTTCTACAGCCCTATTTCCAACATTCTACATGAAAGGTCCCTGTGTAAGAGATTAGATCCTACATTTGAGTTTGTACATAACCATTGTGTGGAAGTACCAAGTTAGTGTCGAGGTAATAAGCGAGTATGAGATGGCTTTTGTGGGTTGGTTAGGTTGGAGATTTGGACTATCTAGGTAGGTACCTGCAAACTATGTATACTATGTTGGATATGTGTCATTTCCAGATGGTGTCACGCTAGTGGCACACTCTTTAGCCTCTAGGCATTTTTGGGATTTATAGCATTCATTTCCATTTTTTCCTATTTACACATTTTTGGGTGGAGAAAAGGGTGGAAGAACTTTTCTAGAGATCCGTTCATCTTATGCCCATATATATGAGGCATTGTAGTTCATTTCTAATCAAGTTGGCTAGTGGTTCATTGATGAGTTCTTAAGTACATTGTCTCTTCTCTCATCTCTTCTTTCTCACATGGTATCAGAGCAAGGTGTTGGCGCACATAGAGCCTCCTTATCCTTCTTCCTCTCTACCTCTAGTCCTCTTCAACAACCCTGCTTTCAATGGCATTTTTTGATTTTTTGATTTTTTGCTAAACAAATGTGTTTTTAAGGATTGTGCCTGCGAAACCTACTGGAATCATCGTGGTCTACAACTTAGCAGAAGAAAGTTTTCACAAATTCCTCACCGTTTTTGAGTTATTCTTTGCAGACTACCTGCATGCAGAATTTTTGCTTGTGTTTTTTGCAGAAGCCCTTACTCATCATCCTTGCACTCATTTGATGATGCAAAAGGCTTCAAACCAGCCCCTTACCATCCTCTACAAGTGTGTTTTTTAAAGCACTTCAATCCAAGTCCTACAACTCTACTTGCGGTGAAAACATTGCCAACTAGTTTTCCCTACATGTGGTAGCATTTTTTGAGGCTTCTTGTGGAGAGATTTGTAGCCATTTCTTGGCTGCGGTTTTCATCATCAACTTCAACCCTCTTCATGGTGTTTTGAGGTACATATTCATCCTCTTTTCTACACCTTTCTACCAGCTGAAAATTCCACTTTGCTACACACCTTGTGTTTGCGTTTTTGTGGACAATCAACTCCTCCATACTCCTTCTACCTAAGGCTACATTCTCAGCCCTCTTTTGGTGGTTTCTACGGAGTCTATTGGTTCATATATCGGCTGCATTTTGTGGCTGCGTTTTCGCACTATCTTTGTGTATATTTTGGAGATACTTCCTTGGTGGACAGCCCATCTATTGGCTACGTTTTTGGAGGTACGACACTTCTTCCCTTGTGTTTTCCCACCCTCCTCTCCCTATAGGATCTCGAAAGTCCTCTACTCCAAAAGACAAAGGCAAACTTGAAGATACTATGGATCCTACATCTCCTACGACGGTTGGACCGGCAACTACTACAACGGAAGTTGGTGCAATTTCTTCTTCGGTAGGTGCTTCTACTTTCTCTTTTCCGTCATATCCATTACCTTCTACGGATCCTTTCTCTCTTTCTTCTTTGTCCCTTATGCCTTCCTATCCACATACTTCTATGCTCTCTATGGTATATCCCCCTACATCATCTATGCCTTTTATGACAACTTCATCTATGATTCCTCCTTCTACTACTTCCACTACTACTCCTCTCCCCACTCAATCATATCATCCCTTTAACCCATTCACTCAATCTTTGAGCCTTCCAAGTCTTTCCGATTCACAAAAGCTTACCCCAAACAACTACCATACTTGGTCCTTGTTTATGCAACTTCTTTTAGAAAGCACCGGGGTGTGGTCTATAATCACTTCTCCTCATATGGTGCCTTCTCAATATCAAACCTAAATGGATGCACGGGCCAAAGCTTTACTTGTGCATGGCATGTCTACATCGGTTGTGTCTCAATTTCTTTTTACAAGGAGTATGCTCAACAATTATGGCACGCTATACAAATGCAATATGGAAGACTTTCAACGGTTAAGATGGCTAAGTTGGAAGAAGATTTGGATAAGCTTTCTATCTCCGAATCCGACAACATAGTGGAGAAGCTTGGAGAATTCAATCGAATCAAGCGGCAACTTAAAGAGTTTAGTACATTGGTAAGCAATCCGGTCCACAAGCTACTTGGTAATTTCCTTCTTCTTTTGAATCATTCAAAGATAATATCTTTCTTCGAGGTCCTTTCCCTTCCTTTGAAGAGACTATGGGTCTTCTTCATGTGATAAGTGCCTTACTCGCAACAAGCAAAACAAAAAGGACTCCGCTTTTGTAAGCCAAGGCAAGGGCAAAGGCAAAGGCAAGGGGAATGATCAACGCAAAGGCTCTAATTCCAATGCTAAAGATTCTTCAACCAAAGGCGACAAGGACAAATCAAAGGATTCTTCCAAGGAGTGCACTTTTCATGGTCGTAGTGGCCATACGAAGGATCGTTGTTTTGCTAAGAAGGCGGCATCCAAGAAGGTAAAAGCTGAACTTGAATCCAAATCTAAGGGTTCTTCTACATCAACATCTTCTCAAGACAAAGACAAAGACAAGAAGGAAGACGGTACAGCCAAGGTTGCATATGTTGCTATGTCTTCTACTTCTTCATGTGACACATCACTTGTGGTAATCAAAGATCTTGATACACATACTGTGGATGAGTGGATTGTCGACAGTGGTGCTACCTCTCACATGACGAATCCTTATTGGAAAACCATAAGTCTATCTCTTCATCAGTACACATTGGTGATGCTTCGTCTCTCCCTTGATTGGTATTGGTGATGTTTCTTTTGGAGATGCTATCTTACATGATGTTTTACATGTGCCTAAAATGTCTACCAAATTATTTTCTATCTCTAAGGCTACTTCTAAAGGTCTTGGGGTTTACTTTGATGATGAAGTGATTGAAATCATTGATAGACAGTCACTTTCTTGTGTGGCACATGTGGCACATGGTTATCAAAATGCTGGGCTTTATCATATAAGCTCTTTTACAGCACAGTTGCTACCACATGGGTCTCATCTTCATCAATTATTTGCTTCTCCTAAAGCACTTGTTTCTAATGAAGATAGTGATCTCTGGCATTTTCGCTTTGGCCATGTTTCTCTTGCTACTTTGCAACATCTTGTCTCACATGACATGGTTACAGGTCTACCAAAGCTTCAGAAACCTCGCCATCACATTTGTTCTTCTTGTGCTCAAGCAAAGCAACATCGAGCTTCCAGAGGAGGCTACTCATAGGGCCACACGCATACTTGAGCTTATTCATGTTGATCTTGCAGGAGCTATGGAAGTACAATCGCTTGGTGGATTCAAGTATTATATGCTTCTTGTGTGGATGACTTCTTTCGCAAATCATGGGTTTATTTCTTACCTAAGAAGTCTGATGCTCTTTCTCATTTCAAGGCTTGGCTTGCCCAAATGGAGAATCAAGCAAGTCAAAATGTATCTTTTCTCAAGACTGACAATGGAGGTGAGTTTACAGCATTTGAGGATTTTCTAGCTTCAAAAGGCATACAACGACAAAACACCATACCCTACACTCCTCAGCAGAATGGTGTGGTTGAAAGAAATGATAGAACGGTGAAGGAAATGGCCTGCTCCCTCTTACATCATGCGAAGCTACCTTCCTCCTTTTGGGGTGAGGCTATAGCTACTTCAATTTATCTTCTCAATCACTCTCTTATGAAAGCAGTGGATGGCATGACTCCAGAGGAGGCTTTCACAGGCCACAAGCCTACTATTTCTCATTTTCATGTCTTTGGTTGTGTTGCTCATGTGCATGTGCCTTCTTCTAAGAGGAGGACTCTTGATGCTAAGTCCAAACCTATGATATTCACAGGATATGCTTCTCGCTCCAAAGGGTTCCATTTTTGGGATCCTTCTCGTGAGGATATTGTTCTTTCACGTGATGCCATCTTTGATGAGCATGTTTTTGGTCTTGATGAGTTACCACCTTCTACATCTCTCTCAGATCCATTTCCATCTCTTGAGCTTGAGCCTCTCTCATTCCCTATAGTCTCATCCTCATCTACACCATCAGTTCCTACTTCATCCCCTCCATCCATTTCGATTGCGACACCTACTACTTCATTGGATTCTACACGGACTTCTGGTCCTCCAAAATGGGTTCGCTCTCTACTTCAGGATTCAGGTATATCACTTTCAGATGCTCAACAATCTACTACACGTGTCTTACGTACACGCCCTTCAGTAGATATTGCCTTGATGTCTTATATTGGTGATGTGTTTGAGCCTGAAATGGTTAAGGAAGCTCTTTCCTTACCACATTGGTGTGAAGCAATGCAAGCAGAGATTTCTTCTATTGAATCTAATAACACATGGTAGTTAGTTCCACGACCTTCACATAAAAAAGTATCGCCAACTTATTGGTTCTCTACTTTATTTGGTTAACACTCGGCCAGATCTCTCCTATGCTATGAGTATTCTCAGCCAATTCTCTTCACAGCCTCGTCGATCTCATTGGCAGGCAGCTTTGAGGGTTCTTCGATATCTTCATGGAACTCTTGAGTATGGCATTTCTTATGCAGGTGGAGATACACTTATTGGTTACTCAGATTCTGATTGGGCAGGGTGTATTGATACTAGGCGTTCCATGTCAGGCTATTGTTTTATGCTTGGTAAAGGACTTGTTTCTTGGAAATGTCAAAAGCAACGAATTACTTCTTCTTCATCGATAGAAGCAGAGTACAAGTCATATCTTGATGCCACTTCTGAAGCACTTTGGCTTCAGCAAATTCTGAATCACCTTGGATGTTCATCTACTCCGACACTCATCTACTCAGATTCACAAAGTGCTATTGCTTTAGCCAAAAATCCAGTTATTCGAGGACGATCCAAACACATTGATGTTCATTTTCATTTTGTTCGTGATTGGATTTCTGAAGGTTGCATTCAGCTTGAGTATTGTCCTACCAAAGATAATGTTGCTGATTTGTTTATTAAGCCTCTTCCTCGACCTACCTTGGATTATCTTCTTCAGCACGTTGGCATTGGTCCTCCCATCTAGACCTGAAGAGGAGGTGTTGGATAGGTGTCATCTCCAGATGGTGTCACGTTAGTGGCACACTCTTTAGCCTCTAGGCATTTTTGGGATTTATAGCATTCATTTCCATTTTTTCCTATTTACACATTTTTGGGTGGAGAAAAGGGTGGAAGAACTTTTCTAGAGATCCGTTCATCTTGTGCCTATATATATGAGGCATTGTAGTTCATTTCTAATCAAGTTGGCTAGTGGTTCATTGATGAGTTCTTGAGTACATTGTCTCTTCTCTCATCTCTTCTTCTTTCTCACATACTAGCTCTACCCTCCATGGGGAGCACTCTATCCATTAGAGAGCCAAAATAAGAAGCTTTAACAAGGTGTTAAATGTCTCCTAAAGTCTCCTTATTTCTTTGATTTCTCACATAAGCTTTTTAGTCAAAGCATGATAAAATTAAATTGGGCATAGTGCTAGAATCGTAAATAATGTTAAGCAAGTAATCATGCAACCTCCAAGTACTAAGTGATACTTTGATTCAAACAAGGTAGCTGCCAATAAGGCCACTAACAAGGTAGCTGCCACTAACAATGGAGACCTATATGGTGTATGAAAGAAATGCAGAGTAAATTTTACTCTTAAGATGTAGAGATCGATGTTGTTAAAGTGTAGCTCGTAGGAGATAAGGTCCAGTGTGGTGAGTGTCTGATGGTGCTTTCACGTGTATCTACACACCCATCTATAGTAGATCTAACAATACTACTCTAGAATGTAATGAAGAACTGTGTAAATCTAGTCCCCAAAAATGTCTACAAAAAATCAAAAACCATGCGAACAACCCCCAAAACGTGCTCGAAATGAAAATCTAACCATAAAACTTCAGTACAAAGTACTTAAAACTCCAATACAAAGTACTACACACTTCAAGGTCCTCATTCTTCTCCCAAAAGGACTCCATGATCTGATTCAAGAAGAGAGGCAACTCGGGGAGAAAGGTAGGCAGTAACAAAATAGGAGCGAGGAGCATACGCTGTGATACCAAATATAAGAAATAGGGTTGCAAGAGTGCATTTTTGATCCATTCGCTAAATTGACACTCACCATTGGGGATTATTCATTCGAGTAGACACGCTGAAACCATGGCTGATGGAGCCACATTCACTTCATTACCACTACAAGGAACCTAGAAAGTGGGGCCTTTGGATTTTCTTGATCCATTCACTGAATTGACAATCACCATTAGGGATGGTTCATGCTCCCTACCCCCGACATGCCCCACAAAGTTTAATAGTATTACAGAGCACTTGAGAATCATTTATTGTGTACTGTCTGAGTGAGCGAGCGAGCTTTTTGTGGTCTTGTGTGCATTATGTGTCCAGGTTGACAGCTTGTGAGTTCTAAACCCCATTGGGCTTAAGCATTGACATAGTTACTTCTAACCAGTGGTATTGTCTTGCCCCTTGGACTGACCATCGACACTTTGGCAATCCTGCTGCTTTCACTCTCATCGTTTCTCTCATGAAGGCAACATTCTAGCTCAACACTCCAAAAGGGGAGAGGAACTTCTTGCAATAGCAATAGCAATAGTTGTCTTGCTATTGCTTCTTTCGGAAGAAATAGCAAGACAACTTATTACCTACTCCATGCGAAATCAGATGCATAGCAGCACACCCCACTTGGCTTGGCAAATGCTCCACATCTCTCCACAATTCATCGGCATCAAATGCCTCACCAAGGCAAAAACAACAAATACCCAACCTACAAGGGTAATAATGTTGAAGACCCTGAACCCATGTCACGAAATTTGAGGTTTTGTGGAAGGTAAATCGCACTCACCGCCAATGTTCCTAATGAAAGGAAGCAGGACTAGTTCCAAGCCACATTTAGGGATATACCAATTGAATGGGTATCCCAGTATGACCTGGACCACTTCCACACCTTCCATGCACTAAAAGAAACATTCCTCAAAAGATTCAGAACTGTCAAAACTAACTTTTACCTGTAGGACAAGCTACAAAGTTTGAAACAAAAGATGATGGCAGTAGAAGATTATGTAGCCAAGTTTCACACTCTACGTGCACGACTTTATCTGGCTGACATACCATCTAAAGCAGTTATTGCAAACTAGTTCCTGCATGGTCTCAACAACAAGAAACTAAAAATCCATGGTGGCAGCCACCAACATTGAAACTGAAGGGTTTAACAGGCTCATGGAAGCAGTTAAATGAGCAGAATGCAACATGGGCTTGGAAAAGAAGTCAAGAAAAATAAAAGCAAGCAGTATGACTCTTGAGGCAGTAAATCCGACTCTTCAGACAGTGAATCCGAAAGCGAGTGGGAGTCAGAAGACTTAGAGTCAGAGTCAAAAGCTGAGGAGGACACCTGTTGGGCACGAAGAGTAAACGCAAAGGCAAAAAGGATGAGGTGGATGTCCTGGCCAAGAAGGTTTTGGAAAAGCTCGCTCTATGAACTTTGGTAAGTTCTCAAACTCCTCTGACTACCAAACCGATGTCTTTTGCCTAATTTTCAAAAATGAAGGACATCTAAAAATGCAAGATGTAGCCAACCTATGCCATCTGCCAAACATTCACACACCTGACATCATATTGTGTCAATACCGTATCAAAAATAGGGTAGGCACAACTGTCAATGCAGCCACAATAGCATCACCCATAGCCACCCCACCAACACCTTAGTGACCTTACTATGGACAAGGGCAAGGCCAATGAAGAGGAGGTGCTAGGCAGTCAGGCGGGTTCCAATGTTATTACTGTCGGAAGCCTAGCCCATCGGCAGAATGATTATCAATTATTTCAGAAGCACCAACAAGAGCTGTAGGAAAAGGTCGGAGGGGCAGTTTCACCAGAGCAAAGTCCATAAATGTCACCGATATCAAATGTCACCGATATCAAATAACTAGGAGTATAGCCAACTATGGTTGTCATCACTAGATCCCAAAAGAGAAAAGAGAGGCTGGCGCTATGTCCAGATGAACCAATTAGTCTGAAGGAAACCAATATGGAACCAGAAAAACAAAAACAAGTCAGAGACTCCGTGAGAAAGTGCAAGAAGCACATAAAATAAATGGGAAGAAAACCATTTACATCGGATAGAATCCAAGGGGAACAAAGGGAAGCCTAGAGGAGGAAAAACAACAAAAGCTACGACAAGATAAGCCTCACAAGGAATCAGACAAAGAATTGTCCGCCCGCAGGATGATAATCCCCACATAATGGTCGTGATGGCCGACCAAGGGGAGCTGCGAGAAGGTAAGCCTCACAAGGTATAGGAAAAAGCTAACAAACCAAAGGATGAAGAGGAGCCTAGATATAGCAACAATCAGCAGAAGACAGTGTGCTCAAGAAGCAGATACAGCTTGCCCAAGTGCAGCAGAATGGAGTGGGTATGGACAAGTCCACAGAAAGAGCTTAATTAGTAACGAGAAGCAACAGTGAAGTTGACTCCTGAGGCGTTGCAAAAAGAAGACAATAGCAAGAAACAAAACGAGTTCCTCAACAAAACAACAGGCCATAGGAAAGGGTTAAAACTAGACATATCCCTTGATCAACTCTTGTCCTTAGTGCCCAACTACAAGAGGAAATTGTTGAGAAATCTATTAGAACCCAAGGAAGAGCACAACAACTTGTCTGATTCTCCAGTAGTAGTGAGTCAGAAGCTGACTGTAAGTCAGTCAAAACAACAAAAATCACAATAATAGACAATGATGTAACCTAGACAACAGTAATGTTAAAAGGGAAGCAAATCCAAGGAGCGATACTGGATGGAAGCTCCTTAATTACCTTGTTAATGTGGCACAACATTGTACAACCTCATAAAGAAGGGGCAGAATTCCTTTGGACAAAAGAGCACAAAAGAGCCCTCCAAAGTTTGAAGCAAATGCTCACCAGTGCACTAATAATCCAACCCATTGAATGGGACAAGACGTTCCATGTATTCATGGATGCATTGGCACAGAAATTGGAAGTGTGCTAATGTAGTAGATATAAGAAGGGTGGTAGAGGCCCATTTATTATGCTAGTCGGATGTTGTCAAATGCCAAGAAAAACTATAACACCACTGAAAGGGAAGCCCTAGGACTGATTTACTCAGTCAATAAATTCTATCATTTGTTGAAATATACAAGTGAATATGGTGTGTGCGGGAACAAGCCCTTAGCAAGAGGCTATAAAAGAGAATCTGTAAATGAGTGAGAAGCTGTGAAAAGGTGAGAAGTATCTACTGGGGAGAGAATAAAGGGTAGCATGAGAAGATTTAGGAGGTGTGGAGATATTCTGGGAAGAGGTGGAGAGAATCAAGCAAAAGAGGTGGAGTGAATCAAGGAGAGATCAGTGGGATTAGATGCTTGGATGTAAACTCTATAAATTGAGGCATTGGCCTAATGAGAATTTGCTGGTTTTTGATTATCCATGCCTACATTAAGCTATCAATTAATTGCTCACTAATCACATCTTAATTATCATCTAATCTCTTTTTTAATGATGTTGATTCTAGCATTTAATCCACCATAGCTCATCACATTGCTGCAAATTTAACATGGTATCAGAGCCTAGCTTAGAATCCATCAAATTTATAAGCCCATTATCTTGCTAATCACATAGTTAATCAAGATTAGTAGATAATCAAGTTTTTACCTCTTTTTTCAAATAGCTTCTGTATCCCCAGTTTTGGTGGAGGAGCTCTCTGTCCCTTCACACTTAAAATTGGCCCAAAACCTTCTAGCTAAACACAACCATACTCCTTGTGCTTCAGCCCATCCAATCACATCAGCAAACCACCAGCGCACGCTGCAGATTTCTGCGTTTTTTCAGGCACCTTTTTTCTGAAGCAAATCTGAGATCTTGTCTACACCAGATGCAATGGCTCTAATTCCTCTTGGCCCTAGGGGTTTTCAAGGGTGCTCTACAAGCTCGTGAAGATAGTTTTTGATTTCATCAAGTCTATAGTGAGATCCAAGCTCTCCATCAAATCTGCAGGTGACTTTGGTAAAACAGAGATTAAGCATTCAATGTTTGGTCAAATCTTGTGTTTCTTGGCTTAATCCTCTAATTGCTATTGATGGCCTTTAAAGGGGGTTGATCTCATTTGAACTCTAAGGCCCCAGATCTGGACTCCTCGCATACTCTGTTTTTTGCACACAAAATAGAGGATTATTTTGCTAATCAATGATTAATCAGCACTAATCATTGTATTTTTGTGCAATTGAGGGTTTAAATTAACCATTGGGTATCTGCTATATAGATCCCTATAACTTTAGATTGCAATTTGGAGATGGTTTGATACTCCAACCATTCAGTATAGATTTGTTACCCGTGGTTTAATGTAATTTTTGGTGAATTTATGCTGATAAATCTGTTGTAATCATTACCTAAACACTAGATTGAGTTGTAAAAGGGTAGACACTGCCCTTGAATCTTGAAATTGGATCAAGAGGTAAGAACCCCTTCACATCATCTCATGAGCACGGCACAAGAGATAGCCAAATTCAATGGGGAGCAATTTTATACATGGCAAACAAAAACCATGTATGTACTCATGAGGAAAAATCTGTGGGGGCTAGTTGAGGGAAGAGATGAATGCCCAGAGGTGAGTGGGGAAAATGAGTGGAAGAGTAGGAATGACAAAGCATTAGGACTTATCGCACTCAGTTTAAATGATGAAATCATTCATCACATCACATCACATGGATACAATGGGCAAAAGATGCATGGGATGAGAATAAATTATTTGGCACTCAAGCAAAAAATTCAAAGATAAATCTGTTAATGCGATTCTACAAACTGGATATGAAGGAAAGTGAACCTTTAATCACACACTTGAACAAATATAAAAGCATTAAGCAACAACTGTCAGCCAACCATTGGCAAAAAGGTAGAAGATAATGAGGCACTAGCAGTGCTTCTAAAGAGTGTGGACAAAGATGAATATGAAAACATTGTAGCAACATTAAAGAATGTACTTGAATTGAATCTGCACGAGATAGAAGGAGCTCTCCTAGAGCAAGAGACCAGGGTCAAAGAGAAGAAATGGCTGGACTCAAGAGCTGGAGAAGAAAAAGCATTCTTCTCTCGAGGACGAGGACGAGGAAGAGGCAGAGTAGGAGGAAGGACCTTCACTTGCCCATAACTGTGGAAAGCCAGGACACATGGCAAGAGACTGCTACAGCGAACCCAGTGGAGAAGGAACGACATCGGAAAACTTCATGGAGGCTCCTAAAAGGAAGTGGAGTTAGATCATCTTTTCTGAGAGAGAGAAAGAAACCCCACAACCCAATGTAGCCTGTCCCAACAAAGTAAAACCACCTTTAAGCCATCGATGATGTAGGCCATGTGGTAGATGTATGTGTGAGCACTTTAGTCAAGGTCACGGGCACTTATAGTAGCCTTGGACACATAGAGAGAGTGTGTGTTAAGGACTATGCGTTTAGGGACTTGTTACAGGCACTGGTCGCAGACTACCAAGTAAGAGGGAAACTTGGTATAGGGTCCAAGTGTGCTAGGAGTATTCACTTGAGGGGAGGTGTTGAAATATACAAGTGAATAAGGTGTGTGCGGAAACAAGCCCTTAGCAAGAGGCTGTAAAAGAGAATCTGTAAATGAGTGAGAAGCTGTGAAAATGTGAGAAGTATCTACTAGGAGAGAATAAAGGGTAGCATGAGAAGATTTAGGAGGTGTAGAGATATTATGGGAAGAGGTGGAGAGAATCAAGCAAAAGAGGTGGAGTGAATCAAGGAGAGATCAGTGGGATTAGATGCTTGGATGTAAACTCTATAAATTGAGGCATTTGTGTAATGAGGTGGAGTGAATCAAGGAGAGATCAGTGGGATTAGATGCTTGGATGCTTGGATGCTTGGATGCTTGGGTGTAAACTCTATAAATTGAGGCATTTGCATAATGAGAATTTGCTGGTTTTTTATTATCCATGCCTACATTAAGCTATCAGTTAATTGCTCACTAATCACGTCTTAATTATCATCTAATCTCTTTTCTAATGATGTTGATTCTAGCATTTGATCCACCATAGCTCATCACATTGCTGCAAATTTAACATCATTATCTATTGTGGGAAATCACTTTGTGTTTCATGTAGATCATCAAGCTACTGTATCGTGAATAAGCCAGATCTGATAAGAAGTTAGCAAGGTGGATGCTTCTATTGCAAGAGTTTTAGTTTACCATCGTGCACATTCCCGAGCAACAATCAAAATGCAGTAGACTTCCTCAGTAGAATAGACAACACAGGAGAGCAACCTACAGGGGTGGCTCATCAGTTTCTAGATGCAAACATGTTTGTTGTTCAGTATGCACCCATGTAGAGAAATTGGTACTTTGTCATGTCGCTGTTCATCTTACAGAACCAACCAAATGGACCTTATACGTCTATAGAGCCATGGTTCTTCTAGCCTAGCTAATCCTTATGTAATGGATTGTATTCCCCTCCCAAACTAGTGGGCTTTTGAACATTAATTAGAAGGGGGTTTAAGGCTTTAATTTATTTGAAACATTTGGGTTGAAAATGAAAAATTAAGAGCAAAACTAATGTTAAATTTATTCAATTTTATGAAGAAAAAAAATGGAAGCTACACTTGCTAACCAATTTGATCATAGACCTACTATTTTAGGACAAGACACAAATGGTTCTATCCCTGAAGTCTCTCAGGCTACTATGGGTGTGGGGGTGCGACCCATAGCCGCAACCAAAAATGGTCTTTATTGATTTGAACGACCTTCAAAATCTTATCCAACAAGTTCAAGAAGATCTGTAGACTTCGGTTACTCAGAGAGCAAGCAATAGACCGCCCCACATGTCAAGCTATTGGTGGGTACTCTCGGGATCATCCTCCTTTTACTGTAGAGCTGTTATATGGAGATAAGAAGTAATAACACCTAGATCTTGTGAGAGCCATTGTGAAACACATTTTCCCATTGTTTAATGCCCTAAGGAGCACAAAACAAGGGGGATTGAAATGTTTTTACAAGGTCACGATGCTTCTCACAACAATGATGTGATGTTCTTAAGAATGAAGTACACTACAATGATAGTATCTATGTGTCTTCTCTTAAGAAAAAATTTGAAGCATTTGTAGATTCTAAGAGTTCTTTCTATGCTAAGTGTTTTCCTAAATATGGAGAAGACGCTACACAGGCAGCATCTACTAGAGTTGTAATGAAGTAGATTTGGTATGCACATGCACATGGGGGAAGGGGCTTAGGCACTTGGGCTTAGGGTGGTCATTCACACGTGTACTTTTGGGGGCCTTAGGCTATATTACGCAGCATAGGGCTCATGGATACCCTTTTTGACCTTTTATGATATAGCACTATTAACTTTCTAGTAGATGGTGAATGATTTATTTTTCCCATATCTAGGAGATTTTTTTATTGTCTTTTTACATCACATACTCATGTACAGTATGACCCTTGACTGAGGAACATGCTCTACATGATTGCGTTGGAAATTCTCAAAAAAGAAATCTTGGTTGTGAAAGAAAGCAAGTGATTTCTTCAAAATGAGAGGTGAGGTACCTTGGGAATGTTACCATTAATGGTATCCACATTGATTATAAAAATATTAGGAAGGTTTGTGAATGGTCAATCCTAAAGACCATCACCAAAGTTAAGCCCTTTTTAGGATTTGTTAACCTCTTCAAGATACATTAATTTGGAATTATGCAAAGATTACATCACTTCTTTTTAATCTTTCCAAAGATGTGGAGAAAGACAAGTCCAATAAGTAAAAGCATGTTGAGGGAATTGAGGATATGTATAGATGTTTCAATGAGTTGAAGCACCAGATTATGGATCCAAGTAAATCATATGTGGTTGAAATGGATACCGGTGATTTTACCATCAAAGATGCAATGTTCTACGATGGCAAGCCATATTCTTTTTAGAATAAAAAGCTAATTGACCCTCAGATAAAGTGCCCCCTACACATGAAAAACAAATTCTTGCTATTATTCATGCTCTTAAAAAGTGAAGACATTATCTATATGGCTGTACTTTTGTGCTATTTGTGGATAACTCATCTACAAAATAATTTTACGATTTTCTAGAGTTGAGGGGGGGAAATGCTTGTTGGTCTGAGCTTATGCAAGAGTTTGATATTGAGATCCGTTTATCATAAAGTATCTATACCAAACAACAAGGTTGTAGATGCCTTGAGTAGAATCGGCTATGTGAATCCAAGTTTCATTTGTTGAGATTTGGTTTGACCTATTTGACTCTCTCAAGGGCTTGTGTTCCCATGAGAGATAGGATCTAGAATATTCTCTCTCAAGGGCTTGTATTCCCATGAGAGATATGATCTAGAATATTCTCTAGGATGGGAAAACCCCTATTTCTATGACCATGAGGGAGTATTCTACTCAGAATGGTTTGTTTTTCCAAAAGGAATTGATGCCATTTGCAATACTTGAAAAGAAACGACATAGTATTTCTTTGGATTTCATGGTTGGATTACTATGGATTTTGAGGGGGAATAATGCCATTTGGGTTGTCATTGATGAATGACATACTACAATGGAGATAATTATTTATACAAAAGAGAAATTGTTAGTCATGTAACTTGCTCATTTATTTATTGAGAAGTTGTTTAGCCTTTATGGCTTGCTGATTGATATTATCAGTGATCAAGATCCAAAGTTCAATGGACATTTCTAGTGTGAGGTGTTCAAGAAATTAGACACTAAGCTAAGCATGAGTTTATTTAACTATACTGAATTTGATGGGCAAATTGAACGTGTGAATCACACCATAGAGGACATGATGCATTCATATGTCTCTATGAGGCAGTGTGATTGGGAAGATGATCTTTCCTTAGTAAAGTTTACTTATAATAGTGCTAAGAATTATCTTTCATTAGTAGAGTCTACTTAAAATAGTGCTATTGGTATTAAGATGAGCCCTTTTATGCTAATGTATGGCTATCAGCCTAGAGCCGTGTGTGGAGGATTGACTTAGAGAAAGTCTACATAGGTGTTGTGCTTGATTTTTTGAAACAACAACAAGAGATGAGACAATTTGTGAGAAGAGAGCATAAAGTGTAGGTGTGCGCAATATAGAGCAGAATTATATGCTAACCATAATGGATCACCCACTAGAGTCATGCAAGAAAGGCCAATGGTTTCACTTGAGAATTCCAAAATATTCCCACGCAATGAGGGCTTTAGAAATTCTATAAGTTATCTTCGAGATATTTGGGACTTTATTTGATTTTGAAAAAGATCAATGAGGCTGTGTATAAGTTACATCTTCAACACGATGTATGCATGATGGCTAAGGTTAAATGCATAGTAGGCAAATATTTTTTGAATTAGATGACATGTGTTAGGGTTTGATGTATTGTTAGGAATCGTGTATTTGATTAAGAGCTTGCGAGACTCTAGGACCTATTTATTTATGTTACCCATGAGTCGGACATGGTTGTTGATGATTGTGGGGAATAGACCCTTAGAGACATGATAGTTTTTGAGTGGTTGATTAAATGGAAGGATTATGTTAGTGAAGATAATTCTTGGGAGAACATTGCTTCACTTTGACGCCAGTATCCAGAGTTTGTCTTCCATTCTTGATCTCGTTAGGAGGAGGAGAATGGTACGTCCCAAGTTATGTGGACATAACAAGGCTAGTGCTAGAGGCTGGCCAAATAGTTCTTATAGTAGTGTTGTGAACTAGTCATTGAGGTTGGCTATATAGTTGGGATTACAGGTCCTTTGTAGTGAATTTTAATGTCGGGTACCTTGGGATTGGGGCATCATCCCAAGGGCCCAACTAGTGTAGTGTTAGTGAGAAAGCAGGTTTGGGTATGCATGGTATAGGCACAATCTTACAAGGGTTGTGCCGATGTCTAGCTCAGTGGTGGGTGGCTTACCATTGGATATATGGATTAGAGCCTATGGGTAGGTGTGGCAAGTGTTAGCTAAATCCCTATTTGTTTCCCTTATTTGTCCATGGTTACATTAGTTTGTGTGTGGCATTCCAGTGCTATGGATGTGCTTCCCACTCTATTAAATGTGAGTTGACAGTCTTGGGCAGACACACAGTAGTAGGTGGCTTCCTACTTGGCGTGTTTCAAAATGGGTTTTTAAAATATAACAGAATGTAACTTCAAAGGTCTCCAATCTACATAATTAAGGGTTATATGTACTAAGGTGTCTCTAAGGTATATATTTATTTTGTTTTAGGCTAAAAGTCGACATTTATTTGTGCTAAAGGTCGTCAAGGTCTCCCATTCAGGTAATTAAGGGTTATATGTACCAAGGTATCTCTAAGGTATATATTTATTTTGTTTTATACAAGCCATAGGCTAAAGGTCGACAATGTTTGGGTGTGGATCACATTGAACATCGTGCTCGTCACCCCATATCTCCACATCTTGCTCACTCATGTGGTTTCCTTAAAAGGTAACATGCTACCAAACCCGAAGCCTAAGCTTGCTTGACGTTAGCCCTACCATGCGTCGCCATTGGAGTCAACTACCCATATGTGTAACTAACCCGATTTAGCCACCCAACATATGGCACATAGATAATAGATTATACCCTTTCCTCGCTAAGTTAACTTACTCCTTACTTAAGTTATTCTACATGCCTTTTCCCATGTCATGACCTTTAAGGGCATACAACTATGCACCTTCTACAATGCCATGCATGCCTAAGCTCTCGAATTCTCTGCTCTAAGATTTTGCTAGTCACCCCACACTTTTGCCTGTACTCCTTCCTACAAACCTGCTCTCCCTACTGCCACCTCTCTGTGCCTGATCCCATAGCATCTGCATACTCAACTCTACATCCTCAATGATTTTGCTTAGTAATGAAATGGCAAATGCTGTGCCTCATGCCCAGCTACTCAATTAGCTTGGAATTCGTTGATGCTCTAATGAAATCCTTCATCTATGTAGATTACCCCTCATTTTGTGTAGGGGAACCCTTGTGCACTATGCAAAAAAGAACGGGTGGCAATACACCATCATGCTCGTCGAGTGCCCGATGGGGGATAAAACTTTGTGAGTGGATGTGTAGCAGCCCCATGGACCTACTCGCAAAGCTTCACCCCCATCGGATGGTGTATGGGTGTGATGTCCTACCCAAACCCACTCTTTTTTTTTGTGTAGAAGACCTCTTGTGCACTATGCAAAAAAGAACGGGTGGCAACACACGATGGAGGTGAAACTTTGCAAGTGGAGGGATAGTAGCCCCATGGACCTACTTACAAAGGTTCATTCCCATCGGACACTGTATGGGATGTCTCTTGTATTTTACTCCAATCTACTAGTTGACATCCTTCTTCAACAAGTGAACAACGGAGGATTAGAAAATTAGTATATGGTAACTAACACTCTCTACTCTCAATTGTATATTGAAAGTTTTTGATTCTATAGAGCTTAGGGGCCATCCAAAACGAATAATAAAATTTTCTTGGGTCGGTACTAGGAACTTGGAAGGCTAACTTAGCAGACATCACACGAGGTAAATCGACACCCCAGACGACAACAGAACAAAATTCTCATGGCGGAGATAGAGGAAGAGATTTCCATTGAAGAACTCAAAGCCAGTCTCGCCAATTACAGGGAACAGCTCCAACATGTAAGAGCAAGCGCACTTCCTGTCAGGATTTCAAATTCTCCATCGCCATATCAGGGGGCTTTTTTTTCCTGCGTGCGTAAGGGGGGGAGGGGAGGGGAGGGGAGGGGAGGGATTGCTGTTTTCTCAGGGTTCGAACTCTTTTTTGTTACCAGGGTTTTTTCTGAGATTCATTTTTTGTTTACCATTTAGCTCTAATCGTAAAGGTTTTGCTGTTAAGAATCACCTTTTTCCTTTTAGCTTGTCATCGCTTGGCTTTAATCCGTGTAACTTCTTCAATGCATCATTGCTATTTCCTCTCTGTTGTTAGACTTTTTTCTTTCTTTCAGAAAAGGGTTTCAAGCTATGTCCTAGATTAGCATTGGTTTAGCTAATGAGGGTTTTCTTATATATCAATATTTTCAGGTGGAAGGGCTTCTAGCTGCCGAGCCCAGCAACGCTGAATATGAGGAAGTGCGGAGGGGTTTGCTAGAGGTAAGAATCATTAAAAAAATTCAAAAAATCCTGGGGGACGGGGGCAGGTTGATTAGGGTGGAGCACAGAGGAGGAATTATTAAATGATGACAAAATTATAATTGGTGAAAAAAGGTGAATTAGGCTTTTGCCATGGGAAAGGAGAATAGAGTCCAAAAGAACCCCTGTGAAAGATAGTGTGTGAGCAAAGGTACATTGTAATACTTTGTCTTTGCTTTAACTTAAAGGTGCACATAAAAAAAGGCTCCTCACCTCACATTACTTCACATCACTTACATACTTCAAAATGTAGCCGAGTTCAGTGTCCTAAGGAGTCACCGATGTTGTTCAAGCAGGGCAGCACGATACCGCTGCATCCGTGACAGGACTTTTATCGGAGTTACATTGCAAGGTGAGGTGGGTTGCCATCTCCAACCACTTTAGTGCCAACATGCATGCCATGACCCGGCTTATGAGGTCCTGAGTTTTCCTTGGGGTCAGTCACTCCCACAAGCACCATGGTTTTGGACATTGGCATGGGATGGCGTTGCCACCCATGGTTTCAGACGTTGGTTAAGCATGGAGGGCATCACAACCCATTTCCATAAATGTAAAACTATTATGTTGGTGTTGTGTGCTATCATGTGCTATGGATTTTTTATAGCTAGAAGGCAGCATGATATTAAAATTTTGGCTGATTCTGGTGTGGGTGAAGGTGATCGAGCTCACACAAGATCTGCTACCATCAGCAGAACATGCTGAGACGACAAGTTCGAAGTCCGGGCTGGACTCACACAGTTACCAACGCAATGGTTTGGATACGCACTCTCATGCTCAAGAAGTAAGCATCCTTGTTGATTTCTTCATGTAATGGTTGCTTCTTAATCTGAAGATGAGGCAAATTGACAAAACCTGTGTTTAAACAGACGGCTCTTGAAGACTTCTCCGATAGGCTTGCAATTGGTACCAAGGTTCAAGCTGTATGGAGTGGAGATGGTGAATGGTAACTTCAAAGCTTCTACTTTTTTTAAAGCATGGGTGAAAGGATCAACTCACTTCAACTGAATATATAATTTGAAAAGTTCCTAAAATCAATGATTCGGCTATTGATGCAAAGGAATGGTTTGAATGTTTTCACTTTTTCCATTTCAGCTTTACTTTTATCATCTTTCTTTCACTGCCATGTGATTCACCACATGCACACATATAGAAAGAAGGAAAGTTTCCTTATACCTTTACAAAAGACGCAAAGGGTCTATGTGATCAAAAGTACTGCATGTGATTTGTGGGTAACCGCATGCCAACAAAACATGACAGGAAAAAAAAGCTTCCAAAGAACAAGACCCACTTACTGTTAAAACCTTAAGATCTCTCTAGATAATTGTTATGCATAAACATGCATAAATCAAGCATAATCTCATTCACCCAACCACCCCCGAGCCCAAGGGATGCACATATGAATTACAATGAAGTACCTCATACCTTTACCTCGATGTCCCATATCACCAAGAGGTATGACTCCAATCCAGCAGCATGTAGCTGTAGTGTGAAATGGTAGATGAGTAGTTACAATCCTCGACACAAGAGAACATAACATAACCTAGTCCAACCTCAAGATAACATCCCTTGAGTGTGTCCCATGCCCCTATTATATAGGAGGGCTCTCAAGTGACTCTTGACTCTCCATTTCCCATGTGTGACCCTTGGATGCCTGACCCTAACCTCAACCCTTAAGGTTAGTCCTAATCCATGCTCCACTAGAGCTTGTTCCTATGCTCCCATGCTCACAAGCCTAATGTGGGTTAGCCTCCTAGTATATGCACACATACTGTGCATATAACATACTTTTCCTCTCTCAAAACATTGCACTCTCCATTTCCCATGTGTGACCCTTAACCTCAACCCTTAAGGTTAGTCCTAATCCATGCTCCACTAGAGTTTGTTCCTATGCTCCCATGCTCACAAGCCTAATGTGGGTTAGCCTCCTAGTATATGCACACATAATGTGCATATAACATACTTTTCCTCTCTCAAAACATTGCACTCTTGTAATGAAAAGAAAGAAATCTGCGCTGAACATTCTCAACCGACTCTCAAGTCGAATCCTCTATTTCCCTATCTTTCCACCTAATTTTAACCTCAGGGATTAGTCAACTATAAAGTTTCCTTTCCCTGAATTCAAGTACCTTTTCAGGTTCATGTGGAACATAGGATAAATCTTCGACTTTAACGAGTTCTTGAGGAAAAACTGTGTTATCCTCACCTCCCAGTTTCTCTTTCAATCTACTGACATGAAAGACTGGATAAACTCTTAACATGTGGAGGCTCATACGCAACCGTGCCAATCCAATGTGTATAACTCGAAATGGACCACAATATCTAGGAGATAAATTTGAGCATTTTCTTATTGACAAAGTCTTAGAGTCTTTAGGAACTTTTAAATAAACCAACGCTCTTGGTTTAAAAGACCGAGATGAGCGTCCCCTATCAGCTAGTACAACAGCTGAAAAAGAGCCTTTTCCTCACTCAAATCAGTGTACAGCCATGCCAAAACTTGTACAAAGTACCAAATCTGTACCAACAAGTACAGTAGCAATAAATGCTCTCCTGGCTGTCCAAATGAGTGAAAATCAGACCTTGACAGTCCCCACCACTGCATACAACAGTCCCGGACAGAAATTGAGCAAAATCCCCTTGACTGCAAGTGGATTTCTGAGGGTTCAAGGCATAAAGGTCTTCCCTGCTGCTTTTTCCAAGCTCAACAAGCATAAAATCTTGAAAAGCCCCTTGATTCAAGATCAATTTCTGATCATACATGGTACATTAACGCACATGAAGGCATCCAGAGTCTTCACAATGCTTTCCCCTGGCCACATATACATCCAATACATAAAAGCCCTTTGATTTATAGGCACATTGAGTGCTTGACAGGCATCAACACATTGCCCAAAGCATCAAATGCCAGTGCCTGCATGCAAATCAATCCAATCGGCACAAAAGCCCTTTGATCTGCACTCCAATTTCCTGCAATTTTGCCCCAAATGGGAGATTGCTCACATCATACAGCATGTATGAATGCCCAATGGCACAATTACATCAAAAGCCCCAAATTTTGACATCCAATTTCCTGCAAATTGATCCTGAATGTGACCAATGTCACCCAATTTTGCCAATTTTGCTCAAAATTTGAGCAATTTGGCACTTGTACCTGCTCAATTGATAATTGTACCTGCTCAATTGCAAATCCCAAAAAAAAATTGAAGCAAATACCTTTGAAATCAGCTGATTTCTGTTGCAGAAAAAGGGGGGGGCGTCAAATTTGCTGATTCGTGAAGGAGCTGTTGTTGCTGCTTCTGTGCAGGTATTGAGAGGGCTACTGTAGGTGTCTTGGCCAGCAACCTCCTTGCTCACTGCCTGTAGTCAGACCTACACACAACTGTGTTTGCTACTGACCACAGTCGACCTGGCAGCATACCTACCAACGTCGCTTACAGCTGGCCAAGCTTGCAAACGCATGTACTGCCCAGCGATGACACACATGCGCACCTGTACTGCCCAGCGCACCTATACTGCCCAGCGATGACACGCCTGCGCACCTGTACTGCCCAGCGATGACACACCCAGCGATGACACGCCTGCGCACCTGTACTCCCCAGCGCTGACACGCCTGCGCACCTGTACTGCCCAGCGATGACGCACCTGTACTGCCCAGCGATGACACGCCTGCGCACCTGTACTGCCGAAACAGGTTGAGCCTCTGCACTCGTTTTGTTACGCCTTGTGGCCAGCCTTGTTTGTTGCCACCACCTCTTACTGTCTTGCAGCGCCCAACACGACAGCAAGCTCTCCTCTGCTCGTGCCAAGCTCAAGGCTCCATAGCCGAGCTTCTTCTTCGCGATGAAGACGACTCCGCACACCCGCACACACATGGACACAACCGTGGCTCTGATACCAGTTGAAGGGAGAGAATTAGGGTTTCATGTGGGAGACATACACAGAGAAGAAGGGAGAGAGAGAGAGAGAGAGACATATGTGGGGATAAGTCAACTCATCAAGTGTGAGTGTGTGACTCCCCTATCACACATGTATATTTGCTCTAGTACACATAGTGCACTTAGTACATTAAAAGTACTTAGTGTACTGTGTACTATAACTTATGGGCTTGTACACACTATAAGGGTGGGCATCATGCCTTTACCCCAACACTCGTACATGGTGCTACAAGAAAGGTTCAAGCCTTGAGGAGGGCCCTTCTTTTTGCCAAAATCTTATCCATGCTTTTGTTTTTGCCTTTTACTCTTTGCTTTTCCTTTTTGCTTTTTAGTAATAAAATATTACTCAACTTGAGTCCAAAGTTCTTGTTTTGCTTTTCTAGCTAGAAAAGTGGCTTTTAGCTTTTTGATCTGACTCAGTCTCCTCTTGCCAATGATCTCTCTGGCTCACAGTCAACTCAATTTGACTTTTTGCTTTTTCTTGCTTTTTGAACAAGACTGGTGCTTTTTCTTGAGCAAACCTTATGGTCCATGTCCCCATGCCTTCTTCCATCTATCTGGTGTCAGGGCAAGGGTTCCATCATGTGAAATAGAGCTAGAAGAGCCAAATAGTTACATTCCCTCCCCCTTATATTGCAGTTGTCGTCAACTGCGGAATACAAGTGTTCCATAAGTTCCAAGTACTTCCAATACATCCATATGTCCCCAGTACTAGCCCTGTCCGGTGAGCTTGTGCATCTGATCTTTCCCCATAACTGTGGTGTTATCTGCTCAACCGGTAACATCTCTATGCCTTATCTTTGACTAATGTCTTTGTTCTTGATGGTACGTCTTCATGGCCTATCACATGTGTTAGATAAATAAATGCGTACTTACCTCCTACAAAAACTAGAGAGAAGCTACTCAACAAACAAGTATGCATCATTCGTGTCTACTGGGTATTCCAAGTATTGGCCATGTAGTTTGGGGCCCAATGGACTATCACATGCCATAAATCCACGCATTGTCCACATATCAAAAACAACACACAAAGTCAAAGAAATTCAAACATACATCAATATGAAGTGCACAAGTAATGATCCTCCTATTCATGGATTGTCTTGTCTGGTTTCATCGAAATCGAGCTATCTGGCTCCAGAGGGAAACCGCTCAGACTATCCTCAAGGCCATCTGGTCATTAGGACCGCCCGAGAGTTCATCAATAGTCATCTGAGTCATCTGGTCACATTGATGGCCCAACTGTGAAATCCAATACAGTCAACTAGGCCATCTGGTCGCAATGACCACCCGACTGTGAAATCCAATACAGTCATCTTGGCCATCTAGTCGCAATGACCGCCCGACTGTGAAATCCACTATAGTCATATGGGCCATCTAGTCACAATGACCGCCCAACTATTAAGTCCAAGATATCTTGCATCGTTGCCTCCCATATACAAATCTCGTTCTGGCATCGTTGTCGTCAATGGGTCATCTGGTATCGTTGCCACCCAAACTAGAGCATGTCGAAATCACCATTATATAAGCAGAATAATGATCAATTCCAGTCCAATATGTATATAATGAAGAGGGCTAGAGGTACAATCCCTCCCTCTTGAATCTGTCCTTATCGCAAGACATCTATATCTTTACTTCAAATACATCCGGTCCAACCACTTCCTCATAAGCTCGAAGTATATCTAGATAGTTCTTGAAGTACCTCTCTGGCATCCATTTCACATCCAATAGCGAATAATTCTCGAATTCCAAGAGAAACTTTCTAACCACTGTCTTTTCTCTTTTTCTCACACAATAAAACTCTTTCTGTTCTGGCTCTTTCACCTATGGTGGATCCTTCAATACAGGCTCCTCTAGGGGTAACCATGTAAATGGTTCCAATAAACTGTCATGGAAGACATTATGTATCCTCGAATGATCTGAAAGGTCCAACCAATAATATACATGGTTGATCTTTTTGGTAACCTGAAAAGGTCCATATACTATCATTTCCCTTCCCTCACTTTGGCAATCCAAAAATAAAATCCATAGCAATGGGTGCAATAATGCTACTAGATTTTGTCGATCAAAACTTGATCATCTGATAAACTAGCTTTCCAAAGCTTGAGTTGTAGTCAGTATGCTTCTTTGCCCTATGTAAGGTGGAGCATGGCTTTTCTTTATTCACTTTTGGCCTCAAATCCTATAAATGGATTTGCATCATAAAAAAACCCTTCTTGAAAACATAAGAAGTCACCAAATCTCTATTTTGCAATTTGTTCCAACACATGTTTGAAATCCTCTTTGGTAGCATAAAGATCATTCATCAAAGTGAAGTCCATACGGTAACCCATAGAAACCGCATGGCTTAGGAGTCTCCAAGATAATGCATCTCCTTCCTTGTTGTCTTTCACACTCATAGGCCACATCACGGCCTTCTTGGTTCAAGACTGCTCCAATGCAAGCTCATCATGTTCAACCACAAAAAGGTCTAGAATATCCAACACTGGTCCTTTGCTAATATAGAGTTTATGAAATTTTTGCAGTCGATGAGTATGTGCGTGACTTGGATGTAGCCTTTGCTCAGGTGCGGACAGCCATTGCAAGGTCACAAGACAAGCATAAGAGGGCTGCTAACAAGCATAGAAGGGACATGCAAGTCAAGGAAGGTGATTGGGTATTGCTGAAATTTGAGAAAGCTAGGCTTCAGAAGAGGCCAAGACGAGAGGGAGCATATCCAAAGCTTTCTACTCGATATTATGGACCCTTCAAAGTGGTTGACAAGATCAATGAAGTGTCCTACAGGCTTGCTTTACCCAGCCATTGGAAGATTCATAATGCTTTTCATGTGAGTCTTTTGCGGAAGTATATGGGGCCAAATCCAAAGGAGCCTGTCACAGAAGATCCGCCATAAGTTGATGAGCTAGAGGAAATCCTCCAGCCAGAGCAAATTGTATTTCACAAGGAGACAAAGTTACAACATGGGAAGCTTTCCAGGAGATACCTTGTGAAATTTAAAAATTATTTGCCAATTGATGGAAAGTGAGTAGAGAAGGATTATTTTGCTGACTACCCTCAGCTTTTGCAGGCATGTCTTGAGGCTTTTCAGTTGAGAACAACTGTTTAAAAGCCCAGGGGGATATCACCATTTGGTCCATCTCCATGTCAAGAGCCACTCTTCTGGGATTGTTACTCCATAGAGAGGCCAGATTTGTGCCATGTTCACATGGGGCCAGGCCGGTGTCGCATGTGAAAGGGCGGTGTCACATGGATGGGAGCCAGATTCGTGCCACCCGTGTGTGACCAATACTACGTCACATGGACGGGAACCAGTTTTGTGCCACCCGTGTGTGACCCAATGTTGCATAGAAACACATTTCATACATGTTTGAAACGTACGAAACATTTCGTCCTGTTCGGAACGCGTTTTTTATTCATCCTGAATATTTTAATACCATACAGCCCATCACATCACATCGTTTCGTATGTTTTCTGTGCGTGTTTCCCAGTGGCGGCCGCCTGTACTTTTTCATCGTTTTGTGCGCCAGCTTGCCATCGAATCAACGCCCGTGTCAGCCCGCTTGCTCCTTGGTGTCCTTGGGCCTTGTGGAGGTCTTCTAAAGGGGTAATGTCATGTTTTGCTTTATATTGGTTTTCTCTACACAACTGACAAAGTAGCACGTTTTGTTCTCTTCCATCAATATTTATGGCATATCTTCCTCCCCTTGCTCTATTGAGGCCTAAGGCTACCTACCTTCTCTTCCCCTTGCTCTATTGTTGGCCAAGATGACAATTTAATTCAGGAATCATAAAATGAGATTACTTTATGTTATGTGTCGCACTTGCAGGGCCAACAATCTGCATTTATCCCCGCCTTGTAGGATGCCTCGAACAGGTGATTCTCTTTGGAGCAATGTCTCCTTCAAGTCTAGATATGAAGGCTTGGGCTCCGGAAAGTGGAAATGCAACTTTTGTGCTGATAAGCACCATGGCAGTGTCACCAAGCTGAAGGCACATTTGTCACAAACCAAGGGTTTTGGCATCGGGCCATGTAAGCATGTGCCACAAGAAATCTATGATAGCCTAAAGGCTTGGAAGGCCATGCAGCTAGGTATCCCCCTCGAGGACATCCCCAATCTGGGAGAGCCTGAAGCACGTCAAAGTGTCTCCAAGAGGACTCGCACTATCAGAGAGGAAGATACCAGTGGTGATGTTGCAGGTAGTTCTAGCTTGGCACCTCGAGCCAAAAGAACTAGTCTTCCAGTGCTCAAGAAAGGACATGTGGAGGCAGGGATGCAAAAGGCTGCCATGAAAGCGGCAACGAGGGAGTTGATGAAGTTGTTTATTCAATGTGGATTATCCTTTCAAATTGTCAGGACTCCTTGATGGAAGAAAGCAATGAGAGCTATCTCCCGCATTGGGTGTGAGTGGGATGGCCCCTCCTATGAAACATAGCGCACTACTGAGCTTCGCAAGGAGCAACTGGCTGTGGAGATGAAGATGGAGCCTCTCAAGGCCACTTGGGAAAAGTATGGTTGTACTTTGCTTTGTGATGGATGGACAGATGTGCGGAAGAGAAATGTGTACAACATTCTTGTGTCCTCTTGCAAAGGCACAATGTTCATTCGTGCCATAGATGCATCGGTGCCAGGGACAGTTGTTACAGGGGAGTTCATTATGTCCCACATGCGCTAGGCAATCAATGAAATTGGCCCCGATAAAATTGTGCAGGTGATCACGGACAATGGGTCCAATTGTGTATCCATGGGCAGGATATTAGAGGAGGAGTTTCCCAAGATTGTGTGGACACCTTGTACAGCACACAGCCTTGACTTGATGATTGAGGATGTGGGGAAGCTTGATTGGGTGAGCCATGTATTTTCAGTTGCATCTAGCATGGTGAACTTTGTCACAAAGGGGCCAAAGCTTTTGAGCATGTACAGGGCCAATAGTGATCTTGAGCTTCTAAAGCCCTCCAAAACTCGGTTTGCATATATGTTTATTGTGGTGGAGAGACTAGTGAGAGTGTGACATGGCTTATTGCGCACTGTTGTGTGTCGTGAATGGACAGCATGGGAGGACAAGGATGAGCCCAAGTCTATAGCATTCTCTCGTATGGTCATGAGAGATACTTGGTGGCAGGATGTAGAGGGACTTGTGAAGGCACTTCAGCCCATGTATAGTGTCCTTCGGCTCACAGACATGGAGGGGAGTACCATTGGGTTGCTTTATGAGTTCATAGACAGAATTAGTGAAGCTCTCAATGATTGCACTACCTTGTCGCCTGACAAGTGCTCACCCTTGGGCTTTAACTTTAGTCTTTGAGTCTTTCTCTTGAGTCTTCCTATAAGTTATTTTATAAATCTTGATCTCTTATGTATGTCACATGTAGAGTTCAAGATATTAAGGAGATCTGGAATCGGCGTTGGGATTGGTTTCATGGGCCAATCCATGCTGTTGCTCACATTTTGCTTCCCCTTTCGAGGAATGAGGAGCAATACCTCAATGAGGAGCTAGAGTCAGGATGGACCGAGTACATTACCAAGTTGGTGGGACTGGGAGGTGATATACAGCTTATGAGAAAGGTCGAGGATGAGCTTCTCATTTACCGCAACGGTAGCCATATGTTTGGGCGAGCTACTGCATTGCTCAGGGAGACACAGTTGGAGCCATTGTCTTGGTGGGAGAAATACGATATTGGGACACCCAACTTGGTAAGGTTCTTGATTCTTGAATCTTGCATCTTTGTCTCCTATTCTTTTAAAATCTACATTCAAATGCTACTCTCTTTTTGACTCTAACTTAACATTCTTTTTTGTACAATGTAGAGACGGATTGCATTGAGAGTTCTCACCCAGGATTGCAATTCAGGGCCTTGTGAGAGAAGCTGGAGTACATGGGCTCTTTTTCACACGAAAAAGAGAAACAGACTCTCCATAGCACAATTGGAGAGGCTTGTCTTTTGTCATTGCAATCTCTGATTGCTAGAGCAAAAGGGTCATCCCATTGAGCCTCGCCAAGTGAATCCAGATAAGATTGATACCGTGAAGTGCAAGGAGATTCCCGACATTCCTCAGGAGGAGAGAGACATCTATTCTATGCTCTATGATGAGATCATGGCTCCGACTCACACTACACGATCTTCTCGAGAGGCTAGTACTAGTGGTGCACCTGCACCTCTAGAGGATGAGGCATTTGAGGACTCGGCTACCGGCAGTGAGGCTGAAAGTGAGGCTGCAGAGGTAGAAGATGCAGATGAGGATGAGGATGAGGATGAGGATGGCAGCTGCCAGCATCATTTTATTTGGACATGTTATTTAGTTTGAACTTTAGACATGTTATTTATTTTGATCTTGGATTTTGAGTCATGACTCATCACCCACGTGGTGATCCTTTTGATTTCTGTTTAGTGATTTCTATTTAGTCATCACCCACGTGATTTGTGATATCATCATATCTTACATGTATTTTGTTTTTATTGAAATGAATTCAATGTGGTCTCTTATAAGTTATGTAAACAGTTTTTTCTTTTGTATATTTCAAGTTAAAAATATAAATGCTTTTTCTATTTTGTATGAAACCTTTTTGTACCCGTTTCTTACCTTTTATGAAATGTTTCAAAACGTATGAAACCCTTATCATACCTGCCGTTTCAGAAACGCCTGGCAACACTGGTGTGACATGCTTCGTGCTGTATGGACAGGAGCCTGTTGGTGCCACCTGTGTATGGCCAGAATGGCGTCTTACCTATGGGATTGTCACTCCATAGGGAGACCAGGACATACATTCATCTTTCTGTCGCGCCAGTTTTGTGCCCGACAGGAACTTTTTGTACAAGTTTCATGAAAGGGAGATTTCGTCCATTACATGTAAACATGCATTTATGACTGCATACATAAACTTGTTTTCGCATGATTTGTTTGCGTGTGTTTGCTTGTTTTGCCGTGCCAGTACACACGATGGGGACACCCCCAGTGTACCGTGGGAGTGCTGCTTGCTGACACATTGGTGTGACGTGTGAACAGGTGGTAAGTATTACCATTTTGACCCTTCTAAAGTGTAAAATTCATAAACATTAGTTAACTTTAATGTTTATAAGTAAATGTATTCAAACACATTTTAAAAAAAAGACTGGACATTTATTTTCAAGGGTGTCCATAAGCATTTTTAATAATTATTAAGGTGTTATAACTTATATAACCTTTTAATCAAGGTTTGCATGGAAAGTAAAATCACCCCCCACGTGCGTGGTAGGGAAGAAGGAGAAATCTACTTTTTTTTTTTTGGCAACCGACTCTTCTCCTCCCATTGCCTTCATCGGCAAACCTACACGCCTGTACCCGTCTACACCACTTCTTCGTGTGCTGTACCCACCTGCACTTCTTCTTCGTGTGTTGTACGTGCCTACTATACCTGTTGGTTGCACCTATTCCACCCGATGGCTGCACCTATTATAACCAGTGACTGCACATGTTGAACCAGAAGATTGTACCTGTTGTACCCGATTTGTTGCTGCTGTACTTGCTGTACCAGGACCTGTACTTGTTGTACCAAACTTGAACCTACTGTATCTCGTGGATTGTACATGCTGCTGCCCGTGTTGTACCTACTGCACTCATGGCTGTACCAAGTGGACCTGACTGCATGGTAAAAGGAATGCATCTCCATTGACTCCTGCTACAAGCTATACCAGGTGCCTTGTATTTCTTATTTGTGTAAAACTAAAATTTTATAAATTAAGTTCAAAGATTTCTTTAAGTTTTGTGCAGAGCACAAACAAAGCATGTTTATGCTAACCATACTCAGGAAACTTTCCTAGTTTAGTTTGTTTTTCCCTGAGTGGTAGTGCTAACCACGCCCTCAGAATTTTGAGAGCCAGTGAAGGTTAGAAACACTAGGGAGTCCGGGAGCAAAGCTTATCTGGGAGAACCAGGCAATGTTCCCTCCGCGGTGTATCCCTTTGCTTGTGCTAGTACGGGCGTGCCTGTTGGTGCACGGTCCTGGAAGACCAGTGAAAGGAGGTGTGCACCCAGTGAAGGTGGAAGTGTGCCTGTGAGACTGGGGACTTCTTCGACTGTCCAGACTTCATCGACAAGTACCCAATTGTTTGAGTTGTATTCACTCCATGTGAGGAGAAATCTTGCCTATTGGCCCGTGACACTTGTACATATAAATATTCCAAAAAATACAAATGTATTGAGGGGTGGAGCTGGCCCTTTCCGGCCCCAGTGTTGGTGTCAAGTGTTCTTGGTCATTTACAGTTTCAATGTTGTTAATAATTTCCATTGTTGGAATTAGTTAAGTGATCTAAAAATGTGTATTTTGTCTTCTGATTTGTAGGCCTCCTGCAGGGAGCAAACCTTATGGCCCTGCTCCCATGCCTCTGCTCCCATGCCTTCTTCCACCTGTCCAATGTCCAGGCAAGGGTTCCATCATGTGAAATAGAACTAGAAGGGCCAAATAGTTACACATGGGACCCCATACTGAGGCAGAGGCTCCTTTTGTGGGCAAACAAGTGCAAATGACCCCTATCATTGGAAAGTTGCACATACACATCCAAGGGTATCTTGATCATGAGAATTTCTTGGTTGCACCATTGCAGGGATGTGATGTATTGCTAGGAAAGCCGTGGCATCACCGCATTGAGCCACACGAGGAGTACAAGACCAACAAGATTACTTTTATGCATAGAGACCGCATGCATGTTATTGATGCTGGCCAAGAGGGAGACTCCATCCCAATTGGATCTCATGTTCAAATTAATAAAGCAATGAGAAAGAGTGTTTCTGCGTACTCAATCTTTGTTCGTGAAAAGGTTGAATGTAATGATGTATGCGTAGATACTCTCACAAGTGAAAGGCTAGAATTTTTTAATGCATACAAGGGTTGTTTTGTAGATGCATTACTAGGAGAGCTACCTCCCGAGAGACCCGAGGATCATCGCATTGATTTGGTGCTGGGTAGCTCCCTACCAAATAGACTTGCATACAGGGTAAGCGGAGCACCATAGTGGTTGAGTACTTTAGGTACGGTGCGGTATGGTACATATACGGTACGAGTACGTAAAGTTCACGTTTTTTAGTATGTATGTATGTAAATAAGAAATATCTAGCATCCATACAAAAATAGCATGAAAGACAATGGTGATACTGAAATGAAAACTAATCTATTAACTATTGAGCAATGACCACTGACTAAAATAGTTAAAAAACGGGCCAAATAAGTGTTGTATATTGAACCTCATATTTGGTACGAAGACCTTATCCGTACGAGGTATGGTACGTACGGAGTGGTACAGAAAGTACTGAAGGTACTCATCGGATGAGTACAAGTACGGAATGCAACTATGCGGAGCACAACAAGAGGAGATTATGAAACAAGTGAGAAAGCTTTTGGTCACGTGCATCCCACACTTCGATGCCACGTAGACGTATCTGAACAAGGTGCAGGACCTAGAGTGGAAACTAGTCCCATGTGAGCCTAGTCCAAGACAAGCCAGCCCAGGTTCCACTCTACGCGTCCAAGGTCAGGTGTGCATTGTCCTGCACATGAAGCAGTGCCAGTCCGTACTGTGAGTCTCCCTCTGAAATGATGTCAGATGATCTGCGTGTTGGGTTTATGACCGGACACTAGGCGTCTATAGAAGCATATGTAGGATGGGGTCCAACCCATAGGGCTACCTCAGAAGAGAGCCTTAGGCTCTTGCAGTGGGCATGGGGCAGGCTCTGTGCCACCCCAAGGGGCCAGGAAGGCCCCAGGCCTTCCTCACCAGCCCTAGCAGGGCTAGGCAGGCTGTCGGCCAGCTCAAGAAGACTAGGCCAAGCAGCCGACAGGCCTTTGGGCCAACCCAACCAAGCGGCCAGGCCTGGGTGCTGCCTAACACTCAGTCGGCCAGGGCCAGGAGGCTGCCCAGTAGCCATGCATGCGCAAATGGCCAACCAGGGTCATTTAATAGCATTTAATTGCAAAAAGACCAAGTCGTGGAGGGAGTTAAAAGGGTATAAATACCCAAGTTCGTCTCAAACGATTGCTGAATTTTGAGCATTGAAGTTCTCGATTCTTCCACCGAGCTTTTGCATATTACATTGGTATTAGAGCCTTCTTCAAGTGTGAAGATTCAGCCAAAAAACCAGAAAAAAAAGAAAGAAAAGAAAAATTTCTCGCTTGTGTGCTTGGTTTCTAGACTCCGGCGGACCACCCCTTTCAGTGTGACTCCTATTCCTAGAAGGATGGTTGGTTTTCAGCCTCCAGAAGTCTCCCACACGCATAGTGGGTGGTCAGATTGCTGTATCTTTATGCTATATTAGCGGACATGCAAATTTCACATTGTGAAGTTTTCGTCCAAGTTGCAGCCAGTTGATATTGTGTTAATTCTTAATTTCTTTCTATCTATAGTGGTGCATATGCCCTATCAACTACCTTTTTGTTGTAATAATTCTTTCTATTTGTTATGATCCCCATGGTGCTAGGCTTCATTATGGTTGAGTTTGCCCTGTATCTCCAGAGCTCTGACAAAAAACTCAGTACACAGACCTTTGTATGAATGTATGTTGTGTGTGCATGGGGTGTGTTTGTGTGGGAGCATATATTGATACCAAGTTCTACACCCACTATTGGGCACTGATCACGTTAGTGGGGATGTCATAGTATCTAGTCCATACTATGCATGATGGAGTTGATGGTTTATTTTCTTGTGGATGACTACCACGAGGTTATAAATTTCACTTTCTTATAAGGTTAATTTGGGCATGTTCCTAGATTCATCTAGGTATATCTTTATGTTGTATTAGTGGACATGCAAATTTCACATTGTGAAGTTTTCGTCCAAGTTGTAGCCAGTTGATATTGTGTTAATTCTTAATTTCTTTCTATCTTTAGTGGTGCATATGTCCTATCAACTACCTTTTTGTTGTAATAATTCTTTCTATTTGTTATGATTCCCTTGGTGCTAGGCTCCGTTATGGCTGAGTCTGCCATGTATCTCCAGAGCTGTGACAGAAACTCAGTACACATACCTTTGTATGAATGTATGCTGTGTGTGTGCATGGGGTGTGTGTGTGGGAGCATATATTGATACCAAGTTCTACACCCACTATTGGGCACTAATGACGTTAGTGGGGATGTCATAGTATCTAGTCCATACTATGCATGATGGAGTTGATGGTTTATTGTCTTGTGGATGACTACCATGAGGTTATAAATTGCACTTTCTTATAAGGTGAATTTGGGCATGTTCATCTAGGTATATCTTTATGTTGTATTAGCGGACATGCAAATTTATTAATTCTTTCTATCTTTAGTGGTACATATGCCCTATCAACTACCTTTTTGTTGTAATAATTCTTTCTATTTGTTATGATCCCCTTGGTGCTAGGCTTCATTATGGCTGAGTCTGCCCTGTATCTCCAGAGCTGTGACAGAAACTCAGTACAGAGACCTTTGTATGAATGAATGCTGTGTGTGTGTGCATGGGGGGTGTGTGTGTGCATGGGGGATGTGTGTGTGGGAGAATATATTGATACCAAGTTCTGCACCCATTATTGGACACTAATGTCGTTAGTGGGGATGTCATAGTATCTAGTCCATACTACGCATGATGGAGTTGATGGTTTATTGTCTTGTGGATGACTACTATGAGGTTATAAATTTCAGTTTCTTATAAGGTGAATTTGGGCATGTTCTTGGATTCATCTAGGTATATATATATAGATCACCTGTTACCATGGGTTTTACAGGACTTCATCATGATGCAGAGCATACTTTTTTGCAAGACATGCAAGAAATGTTACAAGTTGTGAAGGAATCTATTACAAGTGCTTAAGACTGAGATAGATTTTATTCTAACAGCCATTGTTCATCGAGAGAATTGTCTAAAGGAACGATGGTGTACTTGCAGGTCCCGAAAGATTTCGGGACTTTACAGACGGGCCGATCTCCGAAATTATTCCCTAGATACTGCGAACCGTTTCAGGCTAAACGTTGGATTGGTTTAGTTGCGATGGTGGGCTGGGGATGGACTAACGGGCGGGTAGCCATGTGTGGATGCTCGGGGACCGGCCAAGAGCCTATAAAAGGGTGGCCAGGGTCAGTCAATCAGTCAAAGTCTCACGAGGCTAAGCGAGAGCTCTGTGGTTAGGAGCTGGGATCTAGTGTAGGCGTACACCTGCTGCATGCAGCCTAGGCCGGTAGCAATCTCGAGGCCTGCGAGGGTAGCTCCGTGGTGGGTAGAGACTGGTTGGTACGTCTAGCTAGTTAGCTCAGCTCGTGGCTCGATGGGGATAGCCACGTGTTGTGGACTTTGCCCACGGTTGCCATGGTTGGGTGGTGAGTGAGGCCTGCACCCCCTTCACGGTTTATGGCTTTGTTTTGGCAGGTTTGGAGTCTTGTTGCAGGTTTGCCCTACGAGGTGACCCTGGGGGTTTTGACACTCCCTCCCTTTCCTTTTTAGTTTCCGGCTTGCGGGCTAGAATGTGCCCCCGATGTCAGTCCAGGCAAGCGCCACTAGCAACCCCTCCCCCAAATCCATCCACAGCTCCTCGTGAGGGCGGAGGGAGAAAATACCATCCTCAGGATCTAGTACACCAGGCCCTGGCTCTCAAGGATCAAGGGATTGCTGAGTGGCAGGCTGCCGGCCCGAGGTGGAACTGTCGCTAGGTCTCTAGGGTGGAGCGGTTGTTAGGCGTGTCAACCTTGCGGGCCATAGGAGGATACGGTTTTGTGAGAGCACCGTTTTGAGCATTTATCTCAGTGCCCCCCCGGATGGTGATGGGTCACCCCTTGTGTCATGTGCACAGTGTCTACCGTGTGCTATACGCATGCAAGACTAGTTTCGAGGCTTGGGGAAGCTTGGAACTAGGCAGGCTGATTGACGAGCTGAGTTAGGGAAATACTAACGGGCCAAGTGTGGACGCCCGATGATCAGCCAAGAGCCTATAAAAGGGTGGCCAAGGTTAGTTATTGTATGATAGAGAGTCTCGCGAGTTTGTGAGAGCTCTATGGTCTTGGAGCCTGGATCTAGTGCAGACGTGCACCTGCTTTGTGCAGCCGAGGCCGACAGCAGTCTCGAGGCCCGCGAGGGCAGCTTCGTGGCGGTATGGGACGTCGTGAGGAGGAGATTGGTCGGTACGTCAACCTAGTTAGCTCAGCTCGTGGCTCGGTGGGGACAGCCAAGACTGTGGGCTTGCCCACGGCTGTCATGGTTGGGAGGTGAGTCAGGCCTGCACCCCCTTGCTTGTTTGTTTGTTCGTTTGTTTGCACGAGTTCGAACCAAGATCGATCACGAGGGGATCCGTGGGGATTTGACAGTGGTATCAGAGCATACCTCGTGAACAAGCAAGTCGGTAGGTAGAGAAGAAGAGGTCGAAGAACAGGATGTGTTAAAAAACTTGCTGTTTTTTCTGTGCATGCTGCAGATTTCAGAAATAGTATGTATTTTTTCTTCATCAAAGACACCCATGTTGATGGGGGGAATGGTAGTCTAAGTAGGGTTGATTGCTTTGCAAAGAAGAGGCCTGTTTTGTTGTGCGGTCGCATAAACTGCAGGAAGAGAAATCATAAAAAAGCACGTTTGTTTTTTTTCGTTGAACAAGAGAGAGAGAGCGTTTCTGTGAACGATGCACTGGCGGCTGGCAGGTTGTGCGCTGGCGAATTTTGCAGGCGGTGGCTACCGGCGGCTGGAGGCGCCTAAGGCTAGGCGGCCAAGCAACCAGGCTAGGCTGGCGCCTAGGCTAGGCATGGCGGGCACCCAGGCCACGTGGCCTTGTGGCCAGGCTAGCGCAGCCAGCCCAGGCGCCGCCTAGGCCAAGTGGCAGGCGCCCAGCCCAGTCCACGCACGGCAGGCGCCCAGGGCTACGTTGCTACAGGCCCACGTGCAGGTTGGCGCAAAGAAGCGCAGGCTACACACAGGCGACGGCAGCACCATAGGTGTCGACAGCATCCGCCGGAGGAAAAGCATGCGCCGGCGGCTCACCGATGGGAAAATCCAGGGGGAAAGAAAAAAAAAAACTAGGAAAGCTTACGTTTTTTTTTAGCTTTCGTGTTTTTTTTGGAGTTTAATTTTTTTTTAAAGTTTTAAAAGACCCCCCCTCCAAAGTTTCAAAGGTGTTTTATTTTTTTTAAGAACCTAGAATATATATATATATATATATATATATTTATTCAAAAAAAAAAACACAAAAGCAAAGCAAAAGCCAAGCATAGCTTTTGGGGGCTTTCAGTTTTTTTGGGAAACCTTTATAAACCCCCTCAAGTGGGCTTCTTGCCACACATCTCTCATGTTCTCAAGTTTTCAAGCTCTCAAGCTCTCAAGTTCGCTCGCACTTTTGTTGTGCAAAGATCGAATTTTCTCTCCACGTACCCTCTTCACGATGTCGACCCAAGAATCAGAGTTGGAGCCCCTCGTGGAACGCGAAGGCTTGCCGGCTACGGAAGGTACCGATGCCGATCTTTTTGACGATTTTGTGTCAAAATCAGATTTCCAAGAGTGCAAAGTAGCTCTCGAAGCTTCTTTAACGGAACGTCAGGCACAAATCGCAGCCCAGATGCAAGCTTTGCAGAACTCCATCGCTCTATTGACCACTACCCTCTCTACTTTCTCGGGTATGGATACCTTGGCTTCAGCTTTAGGCCCCAATATTACTCCGGAACAGTGCGGGGACGAGCAAAGCAGCGAACCAAGGAGATCGTGGACACTTGGCTACATAAGTGGCAAGTTCACTTTCAGTTTCATCCATATGATGATGGAAAGAAGATCCAATTAGCAGCAGGTTTCTTGTCCGGCAAAGCTTTGCTTTGGTGGAAGGAACTCAACCCTAAGCCAACGACTTGGGCACAATTTGAAGATATCTTCAAGAAAGAATTCCTCAAGAAAGAGGATGATTACGATATTGTTGCCTGGTTTTCAGCTTTGACCATGACCTTGCAGCACCTCACTTATGAGGTCTACCTCCAGAAGTTTCGTGACTTGCAGATGAAAGCTACAAAGATGGATCCCACTACTCTTTTGGGGTTTTTCGTAGCTGGTTTACCCAACTCGTACCGATTACAGGTTAAAAATAACAAATGTAAAACATTGGACGAGGCCATCCATTCAGCTCGTATCTATGATGATACAATGGTCTCTTCCAAGTCAAAACCCGTTACCGAGCAGGGAAACAAGCATAAAAGAAAGTTCTCCGCACCTATGGCTAACACGACTGAAGGCAAGTCTTCGGACCAACCTTCGAAGAATTCAAGTTCGACACCAGCGAAGAAGAAACGACTCCTTAGGGCTTTAAAGCTCAAGAAGGAAGGATGTTGTTTTATCCGCGAAGAAAAAGGACACATGCGTAATGAGTGTCCGAAGCAAAAGGATACCAAGTCAAACGCAGGACCAAAGCCAAAGGCAGCTAACCAGTTGTCTTTGACAGGTACGTCAATTACTGTACTTTCTCGCCCTAGTACTTGTTCTGATTGTCTGTTCAATTCTAAGGTATTTGGCTTGCATGATCTTCTCCGAGTTTATGGAGAAGTGAATGGCCATAAAATTCACATTCTTTTAGACCCTGGCAGTTCGCATAATTTTGTTAACTACAAACTTGTGCAGAAATTGAGTCTTGATACGACACTCAGCGACCATACCTATGAGGTACGTCTACCTGCGGGAAGGCAAGTTTGGGATCGCAAGGTGGAGATGCTTCCAATCCAGATTCAGGACTACAAAGATACTCTGGAATGCTATGTTATGCATCTGGAAAATGTAGACTTGTTATTAGGGATTGAGTGGTTTAAGACTCTTGAAGTCCAGATAGATTGGTCTAGTCATATTTTTTCTTTTCAGCATAGGGACACCAAGTATAGTATTTTAGGTGATTGTATTCATCCCTCTTAGGGATCTCTTGTAAATACAATTGATTTTGGAAATATAATGGATTCTTCTTTGTATACCGCTTTCCATTGTGTATTGATTCCACTTTCTTCTTTTCTCATCCCTTCGTTGGATGTAAATGAATTAAGTGTGCTTGCAAGCAAAGAATTACAGAAGATACTTGATTCATTTCAAGATGTATTTCCTAAGGAATTGCCATCGGGTTTACCACCTGAATGGGCAGTAGATCATCGTATTGACTTGATCCCTGGTGCTCATCCTGTCAGTATTCCACCTTACAGGATGAGCCAAGCTGAGGAAGATGAGTTGGCTAAACAACTCGAAGATTATTTGAGGATGAGTCAGATCCGTCCAAGTAAATCACCTTGGGGTGCACCTGTGTTGCTTAGGAGAAAGAAGGACAATACTTGGAGAATGTGTATAGATTACAAGAGATTGAACAAGCTGACCATTAAGAACCGTTATCCTCTCCCTAGATCAGATGACCTGATTGACCGGTTAGCAGGAGCGAAATATTTCACGAAGATAGATTTACGTACTGGCTATCACCAGATACATATTCATGAAAGGCATGTCGAAAGAATTGCCTTTCAGACTAGGTATGGCCATTACGAGTTTCTCGTATTACCTTTTGGGTTAACCAATGCTCCAGCCACTTTCCAGCAAATGATGAACGATCTTTTTCGTGAACATTTGGGAAAATTTATGGTGGTGTTCCTGGATGATATTTTGATATATAGCCGTACTCTTGAGGATCATGTCAGACACCTCATGATTGTCTTATCTATTTTAAGACAGAATCGACTATATGCTAAATTAAGTAAATGTGAGTTCTTTATGACCGACATCATTTACTTGGGACACAAGATTACTAGAGATGGATTGAGCATTGACTATGACCGAGTTCAGAAGGTTTTGGACTGGCCTATACCACGAACAGTGAAACAACTTCGTTCTTTTCTCGGTTTTGTTGTTTTTCTTCGGAAATCTGTACGGGAGTACTCTCAGCTCACACTACCAATGACCGACTTATTGAAAGGTCGTGGACGTAAGTCAAATCAGCCTATCACTTGGAATAACGATTTGGATATGGCCTTCAGACTTTTGAAAGATAAAGTCAAGGAAGCACCTATCTTAGCATTACCTGATCCTAGTCGGCCTTGTTCTTGAAACTGATGCCAGTGACTATGCTATCGGGGCTGCTTTATTTCAAGATGGTAGACCGGTTGCTTTTGAAAGTAAAAAGCTAAACGACACTCAATCTCGTTGGCCAACCCTTGAGAAGGAGCTTTATGCTGTGATTCATGCTCTCAAGGTTTGGAGACATTATTTATATGGCTCCAAGTTTGTGGTATTGACTGATCATCAGTCAATCAAGTATGTGTGTGATGCGGATGATTTGAGAGGAAGGAAAGCTCGTTGGACAGAGTTAATGCAAGATTTTGATTTTGAGATCCGTTATCGGAAAGGGTCCATGAATAGTATTGCAGATGCGCTTAGTCGGATTAGAGAGGTGAATACTTTGTTGTTTACCGAGATTTCTACTGACTTATTTCAGTCATTGAGAGGTCTTTGCAGGACTGATAGTTATTTTGGTCCATTTTGGCAGAAGATCCAGGACGGGAGCTCATTGATTGACCAAGACTCGATGACTGAGCAGTCTACTATTCAGGTTGCAGGAGGCCAGTGGATGATTCGGAATGGTTTACTATTCCGTAATGGCAAAATTTGTGTACCACAGATCCCGGACATTAGGTCCAAGATTCTTAAGGAGTGTCACGACGCCTCTTCTGCTGGACACCCTGGGGTACACAGGACACTATCATTAGTGAAACACACTTTTTATTGGCCAAAGATGAAAGGGTATGTAGAAGATTATGTTCTCAAGTGTCAAATTTGTCAGGCAAATAAAGCTGAACGCTTTAGACAGGCTGGGTTGTTGCATCCTTTGCAAATCCCAGGTAATAAATGGGAAAGTATTTCCATGGATTTTATTACCGGATTGCCAAGAACACATCAAGGCCACGATTCTATTTGGGTTGTCGTAGATCGCTTGACAAAAATGGCTAGATTTTTACCGACCCGGAAGACTATTACAGCTACGAAATTAGCTCGGCAGTTTAGCGAGCAATTGTTTAGACTGTACGGGTTACTGTAGGACATAGTCAGTGATAGGGACTCTAAGTTTACGAGTGATTTTTGGAAACTTGTTTTTGAGAAGTTGGAAACAACTTTGAATTTGAGTTCCTCTGATCATCCTCAATCTGATGGCCAGATTGAAAGAGTGAATCAGATTTTGGAGGGTATGCTTCGAGCATATGTATCCAAAAGACAGAGTTCATGGGAGGATTATCTTCCTATGTTAGAATTTGCATATAACAGTACTAAGCATACGAGTACAGGTTTTAGTCCTTTCATGCTTATGTATGATTTTCAACCTAGATCACCTGTTACAGTAGGATTCTCAGGACTTCAGCATGATGCAGCACGTAATTTTTTGCAAGATATGTAGGAAATGTTACAAGTTGCGAAGGAATCTATTAGAAGTGCTCAAGAGCGGGACAGGTTTTATTCTAATAGACATCGTTCACCCAGAGAGTTCTTTGAAGGAACGATGGTGTATTTGCGAGTTCCGAAAGATTTCGAGACTTTACGGACAGGTAGATCTCCGAAATTATCCCCTAGATACTGTGGACCATTTCGTGTTACACGACGGATTGGTTCAGGTGCATATGAATTGGATTTGCCTTCTCATGTGAAAGTTCATCCTGTATTTCATGTCAGTAGACTTAAGGAAGTACTGGGTGGAGCAGATCAGTTAGTTACTCCTCAAGAAATCATAGATGTCCAGGACATGACATTTGTTCCGCACGAACCTGAAAAGATTCTTGGATTTCGTGAACGAAGATTGCGTAATACGCTTATCACGGAATACAAGATCAAGTGGAAGGATCGTGTACCCTGGCTTTTTAGTGAGCTCAGGAGTGAGCTCTTAGAGGAAGGGAAGTATGTCATGTGCACAGTGTGTATCTACCGTGTGCTATACGCATGCAAGACTAGTTTCGAGGCTAAGGGAAGCTTGGAACTAGGCAGGCTGATTGACGAGCTGAGTTAGGGGAATACTAACGGGCGGGCACCCAAGTATGGATGGGCGGGCGGCCAAGTGTGGACGCCCGATGACCGGCCAAGAGCCTATAAAAGGGTGGCCAAGGTTAGTTATTGTATGATAGAGAGTCTCGCGAGTTTGTGAGAGCTCTATGGTCTTGGAGCCTGGATCTAGTGTGCAGACGTGCACCTGCTTTGTGCAGCCGAGGCCGACAGCAGTCTCGAGGCCCGCGAGGGCAGCTTCGTGGCGGTATGGGACGTCGCGAGGAGGAGATTGGTCGGTACGTCAACCTAGTTAGCTCAGCTCGTGGCTCGGTGGGGACAGCCAAGACTGTGGGCTTGCCCACGGCTGTCATGGTTGGGAGGTGAGTCAGGCCTGCACCCCCTTGCTTGTTTGTTTGTTCGTTTGTTTGCAGGATTCGAGTTCGAACCAAGATCGATCACGAGGGGATCCGTGGGGATTCGACACCTTGCCACACGATACTTGGGTTCAAGTGATCATCTCTACGTCCAGGGAAATGTCCACGTTGGTGACACCCTACCATGATTCTCGTTGGTGCTGATTTAAGTTATTACAATATGGGCATGTTGACTTTAGTTTGACCTATTTCACTAGAAATGTCCACATGCATGTGGTGAAGTGATGCACACGACAGGTCTTGAGCTTGATGTTAAGATGACTCAATGCATGGTGATAATACATTGGAACCTCTACACATCAAAAGACGAAATATCATGCATGCATTTTTGTGATATATTAAGATTGTTTATAATATCGATGTATAATATACTTTGTAATAATAACATCACTTTTGGTGCAACTTGTGGAAAATAAACCCTTGGACTTTGGTGCATTGCGGCTGCCTCTTTTTGGTGTGTGTATGAAGGTAGGGACAAAGGTGAGTTTTCTTTTGACCTCTGCAAACGTGTGCTTTGATATGTGGTTTCAAATTCTCAGCTTGATGTATTTTCAAATTGGATGTGTGAAGAATTGAGATGATCGTACTGACCATTTTTCTATTAGGTATAATGCTACTATTGAAGATATCACTGCTCTTGGTTATCTGGTGGCTTATGAGGGATGGGGCAACAAAGAGGAGGTGAGTGTGCTTCTGTAGTCTAATCTTACATTTCTTTTCAGTCTTTGAGCACTCAGCAAACACGTGAGACTAGAATGTGGTTGAAACTACCATCGAATATGATTAAGGATTAGACTTGACCTTGATTCAAACATGTCCCATGCAGTGAAGCTTCAACCCCCGTTTAACCACTATCTTCGGGGCTGTAACTTGGCTGTGAACATGGGGTTTGTACCCTTCCTCTTCCTTGATTTTACTTTTTATAGCACTTATTGTCTTGTTGGAGTTGGCTCTCATTGTCTGTGCCCTAAAGCTTGCCATCCTTCAAACATCTAGTGTGTGCTTGGCTTCTTTCTTTGAGGCGTTATTCTCAGGCCCAAAACAGTGTCTCTGCTTGTTGACACCTTGCAGTTACAGTTGCATCTGTCACAGGGTGTCTATCTGGAACATTCAAGTTTTGGGCTAACTTAAGTGCTACATTCTGCTAGATACTTTCATTGAGATAATGCAACAATGTGGCTCTCTTATTTGCTTCATCATGCGGGTGTACTAGCATCCACACTCTCCTTCTCACAATCAGCTTTCAAAGTTTGTGAAGCTTGTTCAGGCATAGTAACAGGAAACAGCCATTTCCTCGTAAAAATTGGGGAAACTGTTTCTCTGGAGTCTGTTATGATTCATGGTGCTAGGATGGAGCAATGTGAAAAGAGAGGGATGAAGGATCAAGCCATGACTATGATGGATGGAGGATAGCCATGGTGAATGCATGTGGAGAGAGGGAGAGTGTAAGGTCTCCACAGACTTAGAACCGAAACCCTAATGAGGTTTCATAGACCCGACATCATATGCATCGCATGACGGTGATAGATTGTGGCTAGTGACTCACCACCGAACGATAGGTTTAGTGCCTTGAACCACCCTTGAACCTGAGGTCTAATTGCTGCAAGCTTGCTTGGTATCGATGACCCCAACCTAGCATCCCATACCACTAGGTCGAACCACCCACCTTGGAGCTCCATGGGCACGAGATCTTGCACACTTCCTTGGTAGTGCCAGGCCATCGTGTGACTACTTGACCTCTTGTGTTTAATAAGTGACCCAAAGGTCTGGGTCACTTATAAGTAATATTCCTACTATTATTGGCCCTTGCTTTATTTATTAGCTTTCTTGCTGTATTTATAAGCTTTTAGCCATTATTAGGCCTAGACTATTAATTATAGCTTTTAGCCAATCTAGACCTCATCTTGCTAGTACCCTTAGTCTACTTGTGAATCCTCCAGGTCTCCATGCCCTAGCTAAGTCCTTAACCCCAATCTTGGTTTAACCCTAACCCTAATCCTCGGTTCGCACACGTCCCTAGCCCTAATTCTAGGCGTGTAACATAACTTTTCTCCTCCTATTCTATAATTCACGTCCTCGTAAATGCATAAGGAGACAAGCCTATGTAAGCAAATCCTTGGATTCGAACATCCGTCCATAGCATCTACTACTCAAGTCTACTGCTCTTACCTAGGCTAGTCTCTTTTAGATCCTCAATCCAAGAGATGAATCCCAATCCCGTCCAACCAACGGTCCATCGGGAATGTGGGGAGTGTAGGGATCTTCACATGCCTCTCGGCCATCTCTAACAAATTTGCCATTGCGGGGATGTCCTCTGAAAAAAGGGTGGGTGGGTGGGAACAAAGAAGAACTTACACCTGTAAGTGGCTGTCTAGCAAATCAGCCCGCCGTTCTCTTGCTTCTCCTCTTCCCGAACAGTCCCGTACAGTCCACCAATTAGCAACACAACAGTCCCCCTCTTGCTCACACAAATCCCAAGAACTATCAAGAGCCTATGGCTCTGATACCACGTCAGAATACGCAAGCAGTAGAGATGATGACCAAATCTGGGAACACACGAGCAAACGCAATGCAGAAAAATAGCAAGAGAGAGAGAGAGAGATAGAGGCGTATAACTCTACTCTATATACGCAAAGAAGATCCCGAATACAAGATACCAATGGCAAGAGGCTATGGGGCCATTTTATATGGCCCCAAGCATGCAGTCCGCCTGCATCAGGGACAGCCGACAGGACACCAAAAGATCCCACGACCTGCACACAGCAGTCGGCCTGCATAAAAAGGTCCACGACCTATCCAGACCAGTCGGCCAGCTCCAAAATGTGAACACAAGCATACTGATGCAGTCGGCCAGCAATTGGATCGTCCTGCCATCACAGGGCAGCCTCCCAAGCCAAGAAAAAAAAGGAAAAAATGGGAGAAAAATACGGAGAGTGGGGAAAAATGAGAAAACACCTAATACGGGTGGGCACACCCACAACAGAGGCCCTGGTTCTCAGTAAAGAGACAGGAGATGACTTCTAACATAATGCACAAACAAGTCCTAGTGCCACGTACTTCCACTACAATATTTCGTCTAAGAATGAATAGATATTGTATTTTCACACATAACTAGTAGATACTCACGTCTTAGGGCAAGCATAAAACTCCCTGTCAACTTCTGTGTATGTCGCATGTCCTCGAACGCCTGGACACATCATACGGCTATCAGCCAATTTCACCCCACCAAATTGGGATGCACTAAAGGTTACCAAAAGTCCACGCAATCCCATTACTAGAGATCCTAAAGGACAATGGTTCTAACATATTCCACCTCTAACATGTCCATGTGTTACACCCCATCGAACAAGTAGAAAATCCATATGACTCCAAAGTCCTAGAATCAAAATAACCCCGTGGAACTGCGTCCACCTTGGAGTATCAAATGGTCAACTAGTCTAGACATACAGTCTAAAATTGAGAAGTTCCAAACTTTCATCTGAAACTACACTTGTGAATGTCCTTGGGCACCGTCTCATGAACAATACACACGTCACACTTACTATGTAAAAGCCACATTGCACATAACAATTGAATGATACATCATTGCACAAGATAATCTGCAAAAGAGACAAGCACTGCACAATACACCATCACCGTGCCCTTGAACAGGCTGACCCCTCCCCCCCTCAATACTGAAGTATATTATCGGAGTATTTAAATCTGTACAGTGTTGTTCCAAGGGCTTGCTTGCGAGATAATCGAATGCAATGCAAGTATGAAGAAAAGTTACCCAAACAAAAGTTTGTCGGAGTAGAATGTTGACTGACTTGACTACTAATCTCTTACACCTGGACACAAGAGAGGGTAGATAACCACAGAGAGATCCAACGCTTGAGCTAAGACTGAAATATTGAATGTATTAAATGAATGTTGAATGAAATATGAAGGCACAATGGCCATGCTTATATACATCTCATATAGAGCAGTCAGCCAGTAGCACTGGAGGACAAATGTCCACGACCGATAAAAATGCCTAAAATAAGCTTTACAAATAGTGGAAAAATATGGGAGAAATCCCTAAAAATATTAGATAAATATTTGGATAAGAAGGGGATAAATGGAGTAAAAGAGAGCTGGAGATGACATGTCCAACAGTTTCTCTGCCCGAGTGGGATGATAAGCTGCTGGGACACTTGAAAAAATAACAATCCAATTGGGTTACATCAGTGTGCGGGACAATGCACTGATTGTTTATTCTAATACCTAATGTGGTGGGTACTGGTAATTCATTCATGGACTAGGGCTCACAAAATACCAAAAGATGTTGTAACTGTGCACACTTTGTACAAGTATGGCCATGTGCAACCACCCTAGTGCAACGGATGCATGTGATAAAAGCTTGGGCTAAAGGAAACTACACCCAAGTAAGTAGAGTCAACTAATTCCACAGTTTCTCCTTCAAGATAAGGACTTTGGTCTTACCAAGGTGGGGAATTTTCTGATTGCAAACTGCCTGAAGAGCATTCAAGTGGTTGTGCAACTATTGAAGTGGAAATTAATTGCCATCTGCTTATAATAAGCGTAGTCACAAGAAACGGCCGTTTCTAGCCAAAAGTTGCGGAAACTCTGTATCTGGGGAGGAGCTGTTTCCGTTTCCTGGTTTCTTTATCTCACCTGAGAATTTTCCTACAACTTTCCCCTTGTAAGATTTGATTTTCCCCAATTTTCCTTGTTATCTCTATTAGATCATGATCTATCTCAAGTTTCTTCTCTATTTCTTTATCATTTGTATTCACAATAATGTTAAAGACGTGCCATTTCCTAGCCGTTTCCAGGTTCTCGTTTCCATTGCTGTTTCCATTGCATGCGACTATGATAAAAAGTGTGCATGTCGATATGGTAGGATATGTCCACCTAAATAGAGATTTATCTTTATGCATACAACCATGCAGGTGAAGCACACAGGTGAGCACACTCACAGAGAGGGTAGCTGGTTGAGCACATGCATATAGCTAATAACCTCGTCTTCCTCTTTAAGAGGAGTCGTTGTGAGATTTCCCATTGATTGTTTAAGCTGTGTGTGTTACCAAGCAAGACAGTGAAGAGATAGATGTTGACAATGTGAGAGAGGGGGATCTGGGCCATGAAGAGGTGAATCCTTTTTTCAATGCTGAGAAGGAAGCTCAATGCTTTTTTTTTTTTCCGTTGGGATCAAGCAGATACATGTTGACAATGTGAGAGAGAGGGATCTAGGCCATGAAGAGGTGAATGCTTTTTTCAATGCTGAGAAGGAAGCTGAGGCCACTCGATTGGCACTGAAGCGTAAAATTGCTGAGAGTGCCGATGGGGACATTGTGCCAAAAGGTTTACCGCTTAAATTGCAGATAAAGCCAGATGATCCGGAAGATGTGGTATGGAAGCAAACAATTTTTTCATAAGCCTTTTTAAGTTAAGGTCGTTTGATTAATGCTGTGCTGTCATTTTATGGGCTCCTTCAGAAAGCTGCAAAGAGGAAGAAAATCCATGCATTCAAGTCACGGATGAGGTTGGAGAAGATGGAGTTTGCGCAAAATAAGCGGCAGAATGCGTGGCAACAGTTCCAATCCTCCAAGGGCAAGTCTAGAAAGGTGAGCAAAGAAATATATCTTTCCATTCATACATACATGCATACATGGATGTGGTGTGTGTGCGCGCGCGTGTGCATGTGTGCACGTGTGTTTATGCCCCCCACACCCCCTCGACCCGCCCATCCCCACACACAAATGAAACAGGATGATGGAACTCTCTGTTAGCACTTGGCAATTTTGCGTGAGTGCTTGATTGGAAATGATCCAGCCTTACTGTGGTGACTACAGGTCGGGTATTTTACTGGCGGCAAGCATGAGAGTATATTCAAGTCTCCAGATGATCCGAAAGGCAAGGTGGGCGTCACTGGCAGTGGAAAAGGTATCACTGAATTTCAGAAACGGGAGAAGCATCTGCACCTGAAAGTGGGCAATGAAGATGGTGAAGGGGAGGCAATACTACCTTAGAAATCAAGAACACAGCATCTACAGATGACAAGACTGCAGCATATAATGCTTCTTGCTTGAAGGTATGTTGGGCCTTCAGGACAAGGCAATGTACTTTTATGTGCACTTAAGGGGTGCTTGTACAAGTGAAGGTCGGGAAGTCGAAAGGTATTAGTACATCAAAGCAGGGAGAATTATCTGTATTTTGCAAGGTGTTAGGCGCTAGTTTGTACTCATTAAAACTTGCAGGCTTGCTTGCCTGAAATGCCATAAATGCTGTGGTTGGCTGCTCAACTTGTACACCTACTGATCTTTAATGTTTCATTTCACAGTAGGTCACTGGATATTGCGATAGATGATTTTCAGCTGGTTTCAACAGGCATTGAAGGCCATTGCTGGGTCTTCTTTTGAGGCTTTTAATTCTTCCATTGGATTATAAGAAATTGAGCATTCTCCAGTGTCGGTTGATAGTAGTAATAGGAATGGCCACAAATTTGTAACATTTGTAGTTAGGATAATGCTGTCCTGCAATCATCTTTAGAGCAACTGCTAGTTTTGCACAGTGCATTATGGTACGAGTAGTTTTTTGTAGTTCTAATGTATGGATAAATGGCAACATGGTTGACAACGGATGTGGAGAGTGCCTGTTATCATTTGTACCCATGGATGAATTGTGTAATACAAGCGTTTCATAGAATTTAAAAAACAGTACCTTTTTTATGTAGCCATGCATTTTTACCTTCAAAGTTTTGATTTATTCTTGTGTAAAAAGAGGTAAAGGATTAGAGGGGGCATCCTCCCTTTTAAAGAGCTTGCACTTAGCTCTCCAACAACTATGTTCATATACAAGATATAGTAATATATGAAAATTTTCATCTTTTTTATTTGTTGCAGTCTAGTGTTATGCTAGCTCCAACAACTTTGCCACTGTAGCATAACAAGTAAGCAATTTGAAATTTTCCTTCATTCATTTGTGCACTTGTACTATACTCCCTTCCCTGTTCGTCTCTACCACCAAAAAGTACTCTTATGAGCCTATCTTGTTTACTGTGTGTAGATATGCTGCAAGAGAATTTGAGAGGGTCAGAATATGTGGGCAGTCAACACAGTCTCTCTTTCTGCTTTTTGTGTATCTATGTTTTTTGTGAGTAGGGGTTTTTGTATTTTTAGAGTTTTTTATCTTTTTCTTTGATTTTTTCATATGAACAATGCAGTGCCATCTCAACAGGTTGAGTTTTTCTTGCTCTCTTTGTGCCACCATGCCACGAGATCAAAAAGCTGAAAGCAATGGCTTCTCATGTGATTTGCAAGATGCGTTATTCATACGTGTTGACAAAGTAGAGGCAGATCGTAGCCTTGTGAGAAGAGGATGGGAAGTTGCAGAAACAAGGGATTGAAACGGCTAACACACTATTCAAGCCTTTAAGCTACTAATATCTAAGACAAAGATGCGGAGGAGGGTGCAGGAATTGGAGAAGCTCTGGGATAGGAGTACAGCTCTCCATTAGGAAATGCAAAATATTCAGGAGGTTAACACCAAAGGTGAGGTCTCTGATTGGCTGAAGGTTGTCACGAGGCAGAAACACTTGCAAAAATTTGATTATGGTAGGTGCTTTGGGTGAAGAGAAGAGACAAAGTAGAGCACTTAAACATATGGGTGAAGAGAAGAGACAAAGTAGAGCACTTAAACATAGGGTGACGACTTGTTTGGAGTTCCTTATTAGGAAGAAAACGATTCTCATTCCAGTAGCAAAGAAATGGCAGGATTAAGGTCAATGAAGCTCGAGAGCAAGGCAAGTGGGTGTTGTATAGAGACGGATGGGTGATCATTGCAGACTACAATGCTTGCATTGGGGTGTTGGGTCTATCAAATCACAGTTGCAAAGCATAGTCACTTGAAATAGCAATGACATTATGTTGTCAAATCTTGTTCGCTTACATAGGGGGAGACACATCAAAGTCCAAAGAGAGGGCTACCGAAGGTGTTCCATTACATTTTGGGAGTCATCGTAAAGTGGAGTAACCATAATCTAGGTGGGGAAGGGAAGGGCAAAGAGGAGGGGGGAGGGGTGGGGGGGGAGGTGTTGTGTGTGTGTGTGTTTCAAGGGTTTAGTATTATTCAAACCCTACCTACTTAGCATCCTTCAATGGTCAGGAGGGACACGGAGGCCAGGTTCATGTGGGTTCCCCTCAGCTTGTTAGATAATCGATTGATACATAGTGCGGTTTGCTACTTCCCGTCAGAGACATCCATCTATGTTAAGGGGTTATTGTAGGATGGTATAACTGTGCCCCCCCTTTTTAAAACATAGTTGAGTTCTCCTAGCAAGAGATTCTTTTAGGTGACTGGTGCTTATACATGCAACCAATAGGTTCATGTATGGCTTTGATGCAACCAATCATCATAATTGAGTTAGACCCATTAATAGATAGGACATCCAAGGACACATGCCATATCACTTCATATGGTAAATCCTTCTTGAGGATGGACTCTATGCATGACTTCATAATCTGGAATGGCATGTTTAGATGGACATTTTTTGATTAATGCAAAGCTACATGTCTCTACCTTTAAGGGGAACGCGCATTGGGACACATCTCTGCATGTGAGTTCTAGAGGTTGTGTTGATGTACTTGAGTTTGTGTCGAGGAGATTAGGGTGTGTAGAAATGGATTAGAATCAACATCTTAACATGCTAGAGATGCAAGAAAGAGATTGATCATAATGTTAATGCCAATGACAAGAAGGCAAGAGGTTTATCATTAAAGCTTGTGTTTAATCCATTAGACAAAGTACCTTTTTATAGGCTTGCGTATATATCCATTAGCCATTAATCATGTCCATAGGATTGATTAAGTTCTCCCTAATCTTTCCTAGATTTGAGCATCATCTTCCTTGAAGTTAGTACCCACTTGGCTTCTTTCCCACCTTCTTTACCTACTTTTGGCCTCCACATGGGCTAACCATTCTAATATTCCTTCATATTTGGGCTCCCCTTGAACCTTTGAACCATAGTCTATGACTTATGCAACTCATAGGAATGTTTAAGGGTTACTTGATTGTAATATTTACCCAACATCACTTGCTATTTCAATACTTCCTTGAAGTGGTGATGAACTACTACCACCATACATACATTGGATCTACACTCTTAGTCACTTGTTAGAGTGGTCTATCACAGGTGCCTTATAGGCTACAACGTTGGCTTAGAGCTTCTATTTTTACACAAGGGTAGGAATATAATGAGTGGGTTTATACACAAGGTGAGAGGGATGTCCTCTTCCATTAGCTAGAAGAGTCTTTCTTCCTACGATTGGTCTCTTGCTTGGGAGGCCCCTTCATTTGGCTCTTCTTTGGTGATGATGTTTGCTTGAGTGTTGTTTGGAGTCTTCCAACAATCTCTCTCTATGTGGCCTAGCTTGCCACAAAAGTTGCACTTCACTTTGGCTATTAGTCCATTGGTGATGAATGCTTTTTTCTCAGTGTGTTATGAGTATCCACCTACTTTGACTTTGAGTGTTCTTTCTTCTTTGATCAAGGTTACTTCAATACTGGTGAAGGTTGGTTCAGGTAGATTCTTCAAGGTAGCCACCAATGGGCTGAATGCTTCTAAGATCATGCTCTTGAGAAGGATTGCTATGTCACCCTCCAGTGGAGACCCAACACATGTGTTGTTGCATAGAACTTTTTCATTTATTTAGATGTGCTTGAAGTGACTCACTCTCCTGAATGTCCAATAAAAAAATTTACTTTTTTAAGACCAATTTTAAAGTTCTTTTATTTGGCACCAAATAGCTTCTCTAGTTCATTCCCATGCTCCTTCAGAGTTATCTTCTAATACAATGTGATAGATAAAACTATGTGATGGATGAAACTATCTCCTAGTCGCAATGCAATGATGGTTAGAGCTCTCCTATCTCTTCTTAGTCAAAACCTTTTTTCTTTCCCTTCTAATCTGGGCTCCCTTCCACTAACTACTTACCAAAGCCCATCTTTCATGAGAACAAACTTAAGTTTTACTTGCCATTAGAAACTATCACCATTAAGTTTATTAACTATGTGTGCATTTGCCATGGTTTCCTTATGGGATGGCAAAGTCTTTGTGGTGGGGTCACCCAATGTCCCCTTATAAAGGTGGAGATGTTCTTTTCATATGATTAATACTTTCCAATTTTAAAAGCCAGAAATACCCTGATTTGGGAGAGTAAATTGGAGTGCTAAACCAAGGGAAAATTTGATTTTGATGATACACAAGTATTTAGCAGCACCCCAATGGTAAAGTAGAAGCCTAATGGTCTAGAAAACTAAATATAATTAGTGTTAATTATCTTATTAATAGATATAATATTTTGCTAACAGAGCAAAGAATGACCTAACAATTAAAGCTCCAATATTAGATTTGTTTATAATCAATAAATTGATATGTATACAACCTGTATAGCATATATGATGAATCTATGAACCAAATGCTTGAGAGTATGATGAGAAAAATGAGAGTTTTATCCCCTCTTGGCTTGAAATCGCCACCACTTGCTGGGCTAGACCCATTTGATTTGACCTCCTTTGATATTGTATAGCTTCTTGAGTTGGAGTATATACAAGTTGTCCCTTCTTCCAGTATATGAACCAAAAATTCTTGATTCTTGATGATTTTGAATCTTGGGAAAAGAGGGAAAAATAGGTTTCTAACTAATTAAGAAAATAGGTTTCTAACTAATTATCTTACTAATCTAAACTATCCTAGGGTGTATAGTTACTCAAGGGATGATGGATGGCTCTAATACCAACTTGAGAGTTGTGTCTAGAGAAGATTAGGGTGTGTAGAAATGGATTAGAACAACATCTTAACATGCTAGAGTTGCAAGAAAGAGATTAATCCTAATGACATTAGCATTAGAACATCATGGATGTGTGTAATCATTTGTAATTTGGTGGACACCTTAAGCAATCCTATAGAGATCAATAACCAAGGTTGTGTGTTCATGAATGGTGAAATTCTATGCTTTGATATTGTTCACAAAGAATTGATAGTTTGCGAACATGAAAAATTATCTAGAATACCATGTTAAGTGACTTGTAAGAATGAGGGATTCTAATAATTCCCTATTGCTTAAAACAAAGGCCATTGGTAGTTTGGATTTTTTAATCATGGCTCTAATTGATTACTTGTTTGTCAATGTTGTGGTGATGGTAAGTTTGTGGAATCAAACTCCTCACACGGTTGATTTTTTGGAGTGCTCATAGATGCCAATGTATGTTTGTGTAACCAAACTACTCACGTGGGCTGATTTTCGGAGTCACTCTGCGTTCAGATGCCAATGGAGTCAAAGTTAATTTTTTTCTTTACCTGCTAATTGAGAAGGCTTGGACCTTCATTAGTTTCAAATCCCGTGCTGGATAGAATGTTCCTTTAATCAAAGATTGTGGAGACATTTAGATAGTAATTTCTCAATTATTGAGATTTATTGTGTCAATCTCTTAAAACAAAAGCACTAAAATTTAATGCATGAGTAATATTCTATGTTTGTGGGGCAATAAAAGGACATAATGTATTTGTGAATGATTTGGAGTCTTTCTACTCTTGACATGCTTGGTGGTGGTTATTTTATTAAATTAGAGAACCTTTAAATAAGTTTGAAATCTTACAAGAAGATTGTCAAGCAAAAATTAATATAGTAAGTTATGGCTTTTCTTAGGCACATATACTAGAGACAACAATTGTGGGCAAACTCTTGAAGTCATTTAATTGAAAGTGATCCATTTATTATGGCGTATTCTCAGCCTTACAAGAACTCTACCATTCTAGTAATTCATGAAATAAGCATGGGGTACTTACCTTGCTTGTGACTCGGGATTCTTAGCCTCCAAGCACTACCAGTTGCTCACTCCAAGCTTCCATGTTCTCCTTCTTATTGTCACCACCAACAAGAAGATGCTTCACCTCCCTGTGTAAGGACTTAACTCTCTCACTCTCACTCTCACTCACTCTCACACAATGAATAAGAGACACATGCACCAAGATTCATACACTCTACTCTCAACTCTCTCTTTTTCTCCATAAGATAAGAGCAAGTAGACGAGTAAGACTTATTTAGCATAAGGGGGATTGTGTCTTTTCATTATATGAGAAAAGTGCTTGTATACAATTGTACCTTATGTCTTTTCATTATGAGAAAAGGGCTTGTATACAATTGCTCCTTATACTTGGGCGTTGAAACTTAATCCTAATCTATTACGCTTAGTCATTTGCCATATTTTCTTGTTATATATATATATATATATATATATGTATATATATATATGTATATGTATGTGTATATGTATAGGTATATGTATATATGTATATGTATATGTATATGTATATATATGTATATGTATATGTATATGTATATATATATATATGTATATGTATATATATATAAAACTTTTAGAGTGCCGTTACATAACACTTATATGATTACTCCTATTTATAATGAGGAGTGCATTGTTAAGCCCAAAATGGGATAACCATCTTCCTTACCTTTGATGTATGTTCCGTTTGTTAAGGCCAAAAGACCCTATTGCCAAGAGTGATTTCTTTGTGATTGTAGCTTACATAGAGTGTGTCTGTAATAGGGAGGAGGTGTCTAGAAGGATGTGTCTATCACGTTCTAAAAAATTACATGTATGATAATAATATAGAATGACTTGCTCCTTGGGAACCTTGTTCATATCAAAGCACATCATCTCTTTATTAAAGTTCTTTATCGCTACTTGTTTCTGATCCAATAAGACTATAATGAGTTTCAAGATGCGAAAACACAACTAATATAGTTGGGTGAGGGATCGTTCTCCATGCTCTGATCTATAATAGGATTCCTTTTCTCTGACTTTCTATGTTGTCAGACCTTGTGGCTCAAAGACTGGAAAGTTAAACATGCATGGGAGTCCTTCCTTTATTCTGTTGTAAATGCAACTGAGGTGAATCGCCTCTTGATTGGCATGTAAAGTGGGTCCACCTACTGGCGTCATTATAGACCACATGTATATGGTTTCTTCTACTATTCTAGATGGATTCCAAAATTTTCAATTCTTGTCTTTATCTAATATGTGTCTATCTTGGAATATCCACCTCTTGTTTCAACAGGGTGCTCCCTTTTCCATCTTTGATAACTGTATGTAATCATTGTGACGAGGTGGATCTCAACAGATCCTACATCTACAAATTCGCTAGCCTTGTGGACACCGCCCCGTTTTTCTATAGAGAGTTCCCTTCCTTGCCATTGGCATCAATTCTTCCCATTTTGGCATGGGTGCTCTAATCAGATACAACACATGGCAAGCTGTGGGGGAGTGATACTGTAGGCTTTTGGAAAGAGCCGCGTTGTTAGATTAAAAATAACTTTGGTTTGAGCATTGGATAGCCCCCTCCGATTAGGTCTATGCTATGGTGACAGATTCATTAGAATAATTAGTAGACATTTGAATAAGTGGTTGGCTTACCTTTGTGTAGCTTGCTGTTGTCAGCTTCAGGGTTGGTTCCTCGGGGGACTACTGTATCATTGGGAAAATCATGATGTAGAGAAGAGGATTCTAAGTTAGTGGGGTCTTCATTGTTAGTGGGCTGCAGAGCTCGCTCATGAGATGGGAGAAGCTTAGAGTTGAGAGGTTTATTAAGGGGATATGTATAGGTTCATCATCAAGAGTTGGGGGTGGAGGGGGTTTAGTGGTATTTATGAAGGTGTTAAGATTTAATTTCTCTTCATGAGTTATAATTGTAGGATCTTCAATATGTTCAAGTGAGAAATCATGTGCCACAGAAATTTAATATGTTCAAGTGAGAAACCATATACCACATATATCAAAATTTACTCCAGATGCTTATAGATTTTATGATAAAGCTTTAAGATACCATAAGGGTGGTATAGGGTGCTCTCATGAAGGCTTAAGTAGTTGTAGGTATAGGGTGCTCTCATGAAGGCTTAAGTAGTTGTAGGTATCATAGGACTCTATCCGCCCATGGGTTTAGAACCAAACAAAGGAGTTAGTGAGAGTCTCAAAATAAGAATCGGTGGAGGGAGGGTTAGGAGGCATGAAGAGCTCCATAATTTCTTCGCTATCATCCAAAATTTTTAGAGTTCATCATCAGTACTCTACACCGTGACCTAAAGTTGAGTATGATAGGGTGTAATGCATAGGTATACATGGCCGTATAGTAGGTAAGACATATATCATTATGAAAAATGGCCATTATTATGGTAGGGCTAGAATCCCTATCATAATTTTGTTAAATTAAGGCAAGGTCCCCCAAGTTAAATCCTCACTAATGCTTATATCATATTGTAAGAAAGAGAGGGTTAGTGTAGCGAAGAAAAATATGAAAGTCTAAGGACGGGCTTGAGGAACCACCGATAGTAGCGAAGCCAACTATGAAGCGTGCTCCACGAGGTGCTTCTGTTGTGCATTGGCTCTTCGGCTTGTAGCTTAAGCTACTAGCTTAGTTGCTGCTCCAACTGGGCTATTGTTTGATATTTATGTGTTAATATTGTTGTGATAGCCACTTCCCTTGTGGCTCATGCGTGCAAAAGCTCACCACATTTTGTAGTAGCTTCCTACGCTACTTTGACCTGTTCTTATATGGCTACACTAGTGTTGGCTGCTTGAGAACCTCATCGTTTGTTTGTAGTTCTATCTTTGATTCTGGATAGAGGATGTGAGGCTCGACACCACTTTTTGTTGGTGGCTACTGATGGGAATTCCTAGCTCCTCTTTGCTTGCTTTGATCCCTACATTGAATGCTCTTATTACCTATGCATGTTGCTTGTTCAGTTCCTCATGATCCTTCTCAAAAGATATTCATTTCTTTGTTTCTTTACCTCTTCATCCTTGTGTAATTTTGTGATCCTTTCCTTTGCTAATTTCTTACTTGCCTTAGAGGCTCTTTGTACCTGTCGTATAGCTTGTCCTATATATTTTATTCTCTTGCCAGCTCTCATTGTAGTCTTTGTTCTCATTCTTTCTTCTCACCCTATGGCTCTTTGATGTGCTCTAGCCTTTGAGATTCCTCTTCATGAGCCATAAACTCTCCAACCTTTTTATCAAAGTCTACCTTCGTACTATCGATATAGCTAAATTGATCTCCTCTAAAGTGGTCTAATATACTTGTTGTTGTACTTATAGATGATATTCTACTACGCTTCTCCTTGTGACTTCCGCAAGCAATTAATCCTACTTGTAGATCTTGTTCTACTGTCCTTCTCCTTATGACTTCCTCAAGAAATCCCTCTTTAGACTTATGGATATCTTCCTGATATGCTGCTAACCTTTGCCTTTGCACCGTCTAGTTGCAAATGAGAATGTAACTAGTTAGTATGTGACATTCTGAGACTAGTTTCTCACTATCTTCATCTTCCTAAATCTTACCTTTGTATGAGTCTACATCCTTGTATCTTTCCCCTAAACAATGCTCTAAGGCAGACACGTAGCTTAGCAGGCTCAAATTTGTTTGATGTGTGGAGATAACATCTATAAACTTGTGAAGCTCCCTAGGGCAGGCATTTGCAAGGTGGGATCCTTTAGCTGGAACCTTCTTTGTATTTTGCTCAGTCTTGTTTCCTCTTCACCCTCAATTCTATCATGCTTTCTGGAAGGACCAACTTTGTCTACTACGATTGGGGTCAAAGCTGTGACCTCTTTTTGCAAGTGAATAGGTACTAGTATTGTGGTTTCTGCTTGTGGGATTCCCTCTTGTGGTACTTCAACTTCAACGTTCTTCTCCTCTTCCTTTCTTCCTTGTAATTCCACAAATGAGTCTTATAGCTACTTATTCCTCTACTTATTCTTTGGGCTTTGCTGGCTCCTCTTGTATCTTCTTTGGCACATCTATCGACTTGTGCACATGTTCGACATGAAACAAGAGTGGTTCTTATTCCAACACAAATTGTGATATGGCTTGAAAATAAATGGTGTGGATTGTGACTCCGATGAGAGTAACAAACTCAATTTTTGTACCATACTCTAGTTCAGGGACCACAATTGGGGAGGGAGGAAAATCCATTTGTTCTTCCCCTATATCTGCTTGGCTGGACTTGGTTTCTCGAGGGATAGGCTTGAGTGGGGTCTTCTTCATTATGGTGCCCTTCTTCTTCTCTGACTTCATACCTACCAAGATCTCTTTTGTGGTGGCAATATGTCTGCCTCCTCCAAATTCTCCAAGACTTCTTCTTTGGAAGCAACAGCCTCTCGCGCAGGGCGGCAGGGATTCCCACTCGGGGCCGCGCCCACAAATATCTGGACAAGAGACTAGCCCGGCGGTTCCTCCGAAACCGAGCCCGAAAAAACTTCCCTCACCCGGAAGGCACGGGCGATTCCACCAGGAAAATCATCTAACGGGTCAAAGCCTTAACTATCCAATCTGATCCGACCGAACCCGTAGGTCGCATGGCCAGATCAAGGAAGAGACTTGCACTTGGTTCATAGAAATCACTGCTTTTCCCCCCCTTAAGCGAGGCACAGCCAACAGTAGCCGTGCCGCTGATTCTTTCCCCCATAGAACAATAATCTTCTAGGGACTTATTATAACTAGCGTAACTTGACGTATCTGATTGTATTGCACGAATCCACCCATCCAGCCTAACCCCAACCGGCCCATGGGTTAGCCAATCGCCCAACCACTGTATTGGTGGGATCCCTTTATATAAAAATTTGGTTATGTTTTGTCCCGGATACTAAGGAAAAGAGTTCCCAGGCCCCCTAGCCGGTGCTTCAAGCAAAATTCAAGGTAGTCACACCACTTACACACCACTTCAAGGTAGTCAAACCACTTACACACCCAATATGCAATTGCCTTTTTCACAGATTCAGCTATCTTTAAAGCAATCTTTTAATGAAACCATAGTATTACTGATCATAATCCTCCAAAAATATCTAGTCCATTGTTTTACAAAAATATCATCCGGACTCTCCGTTGAAGATCAGCTAGTCAACCAACGAGATCCAATCTTGAATTCTACTTCACATAGATAATTCCTTTCCAGTCCATCCATATCTTCCTCGACATACGCATGGGTATCCTAGCAACCGCGAGCCCGTGCCTAGTCAGAACCCTCTAGGATCCTACTTAGGTGTTCTAGCACTTCACTCAGGGACCGCTTCGTCGGTCCTCGCCCATCGTATCGGAAGCGCACCATTTTAACCATATCGAGGCTGGTCAAGACCTCGACACGCTTTGCCACGCAAAGAGCGACGCCCTTTGATGACTCCCCTGCCAGCTGTTGCAACGAATCTCTCCTTAGTTAAATCATAAGCCAAATAATTCCTCCAGCATTCTGGCATAAAATATTCCTTTTAAAAAATAGAGTTTATATGCAAGAGAGAATTTTTTGTTGAGTTTGATTCCTCAAAACCCTATCTCGTACCAGGATAATCTACCCATCAAATTCAATGAAGTTCCAACTCATTTCTCGATGAATTCGGTCTAAGGAAAACTTCTCTAATTTAGCCGGTAGTCTATTCTTCGTATCGAAGATTTGGAATTGGTCATGAGGTTTTTCTTGATTCAGATTCAAGAGATGGGCAAGTATCTTACTAGCCCATTATACTCATGGTCGTGGTCTAACCATAAATTACTCCGTTTAATCCTAACTTTGATTCCTAAGGATTTTTCCTCTAATTAACTAAAAAATTAACGGTGACTTTCAACCGTAAGGAAAAAACCATCTGGCCTTGAGTCGGAGAAATATCTTCAATTACTTGGTTTACTCTTTTAGTCTGACCATCTATCTCTGGATGATAAGCTGTACTGAGATCTAAGGAAGTTCTTACTGCTTCTTTGAAGAATGCAGTCCAGAACCTTGATGTGAACTTAGAATCTCTGTCGCTCACTATTCTTCTGGGTAAGCCATGTAGTCTGAAAATCTCCTTGAGGAAGCTCTGGCAACATCCACTACAGAGTAGGTTTCTTTTACTGGAATCAGATGGGCAACCTTGGTTAATCTTTCAACTACCACAAAAATGGAAATGTAACCTGATTGCATTGACGGTAATCCAGTAACAAAATCTATACTGATACATTTTCACTTCATCTGTGGAATGTCTAAGGGATGCAGCTTACCTGGCATTTTAACCCTTTCTACCTTTTGACATGTTAAATGCACTGACGTACATGATTGAGTACATCCCTTTTGAGTCCTGGCTAGAAGAAGCTTTTAAAACTTTACAGACATGTAGGTCTTTGTGAACCCTGGATGTCCAGCTATCGGGCTATCATGGGCTTCCCTCCAAAATTTTTCCCTTTGTTTCCTCATCATTAGGAATGCATAGCCGATTGTTGTAATACATGCATTCTTTGTCCATTTTGTTCCCAAAACTCGACTCATTTCTTGAGGAGTCTTGCTTTCCTGCACCTCTAGGGTAGCAGTGGAAAAAGAATTTGTCCTGCATGATTTTCTCTCTTGCTTCACTGATCAATGGATTTGACACCAATGTAATTACAAGGAAGGAGGCTTTCCTACTGAGTGCATCAGCTACCACATTCTCTTTCCTTGTTCGGTACTTTATCTCAAAGTCAAATTCCTGCAGGGTCTGCATCCATCTTGTTTGACACATGTTGAGATCCCTTTGGGTGAAGATCCACTTCAGACTTTGACGATCTGTCACTCATCAAGGTGAATCTCTATCCCAAGAGATAATGTCTCCACATTCAGAGCATAAACTACTGAGAGTAACTCCAAGTCATGGACATCATAATTTCTCTCATGTGTTCTGAGCTTTCTAGATTCATAGGCTAATGCATGACGTTCCTGCATATAAGAGCACCTCCTAGGGCAAAACCACTAGCATCTATCCACACTACCTCTAAGAGTAAGGAAAAATCTGGTAATTTTAGGACAGGGTTGGTTACTAAGGCTATCTTTAGCTTGTCAAAAGCACTCTGACACATAGCAGTCCACTGAAATAGGGTGCTCTTCTTGAGAAGGTTAGTCAAAGGGGATGCTATTTGGCATACTTGGTACTTGGGTATAAAGATTCTATACCATCCGGTTAGTCCCAAGAATCCTCTAACTTTTTTCACTGTTTTTGGCTCTGACCACTCCACAATTGCTTGGATTTTAGTGGGGTCAGGAGAAATCCCGTCTTTAGATACTATGAATCCTGTCTTTAGATACTATGAATCCCAAGTATTCTACATGGTCATCAGCAGAGAATGTGCACTTGCTCTTCTTTGTAAAGAGTTGGTGCTTTCTTAAGATCTCCAAGACCTTACGTACATGATCTTCATGATTTGCTATATTTTTAGAGTATACCAAGATGTCATCAAAGAAGACAAGGATAAATTCATCCAAGTATTCTCTGAGAATGTCCTGCATGAGGCGATTAAATGTCGCTTCTAGGGCATTAGTTAATCCAAATGGCATGACTGTGAATTTATAATGCCCATAGCGAGTATTGAAAGCTGTCTTTGGGATATCTTGTTCCTTGATTTTGATCTGGTAGTACCCAGATTTGAGATCTATTTTTATTATTAACTGACTTAATTCTTTGTAATCAATACAGAGTCTTAACATTCCATCTTTCTTTTTCTGAAAGAGAATGAGCACACCCCAAGGTGAAACATTGGGTGTTACGAATCCTTGCTCTAGCAGTTGCCTTAACTGCTTCTTAAGTTCTATGGCTTCTGGAACTAGCATTTTGTATGCACGTTGGGCTATTGGCTGAGCTTCGGGGGTTAGCTCTATCTCATGATCTACTTCACGAGTCGGAGGCATCTCAGTAAGCTCTTCTCGGAATACATCAGTGTACTCACTTAGCCATTCTGGTTTCGTAACCTTGCATTTTCTGTCTATATTGGATTCATTTTAATGACATAGACAGTTTGCCTCTTTCTGAGTCCCTTCAGAAATTTAGAAGCTTTGACTAATTATAGAACTGGGGATCCAAAAATCCCAGTTCCTTAGACTCGATTCCCGTGCAGGTCGACGAAAGAAATGGTTCCATTGTGATAGTGAATGTCACCCTGATTCTTATGGAGCCAATCCATTCCAAGGATTCCATCATAGATTTCGAAGGGTATGACTCTGAACTGGTAATCTGTTACGTTCCCATCTAGATTAAACTGAATATGGTATGTCTCTCAAGGTGTGTGAAAAGAATCTTTCCACTGGCCAATTCCACTTGCATAGGTTTCTTTGATTTTGGATTTAGGACTAACTTACACAGACATCCTGGGGAAATAAAAGAATGTGTACTGCCTGAATCAATCAAAAGCTTGAATTGCTTACCCTTATACTCTGCTGGAGTCTAGAGGACTGAGAATTGATGATTCAGCCCCCCCTGATTCTCAATGGTGGCATAGATCTGTCCTTTTTCTTCCTCCACTTCCTCAGCTATTGTAACGGCTCTAGCTCTGCTGCAGTTTGAGGTGGAACTCTCTCTCTTTGGTTTTCCCAATTCTGGGAGGGAGTCCTAAGACTACTTTGCATTGAGGCTGCAGGCTGAGCCGACACTCTTCTGGGGTTTCTCTGGTTTTGGCGAGGGGCACCTTGATTGGACTGATACTAAGGAGTCGGTCTCTGAATTCTGGGACCTTGGCTTCCTTGGTCCATTGACATAGAAGGAGTTGGAGAGCTGGTGCCCAAGATCTTGGCAGCCAAAACACCTATTTTCACTCCAAAGCTCTTCCTTCTGCATTCTAGAAAGACCCGGAGTTCCTGAAAAAGAGCTTCGTAGAAAAGGTCTTCCTTCATTTCTAAAGCTTCCTGTCTCCTGGTTTTGATTGAGACCTTGGTGTCTATTTGGAGGCGGAATGTTGGAAGAACTTCTTGGTGTTTGTAACCTTTTGAAGAATGAGGGAGATGGCTTTGGCGGGACCTTAACAATAAAGGCCTTGGCAAAGTCCTTCGCCATCCTTATTGCTTCAGCCATGGAAACTAGATTGGCATTCTTTACTAGGGTGTCCAAAGGTTCGTTCATTCCTCAAATAATGAACCTGGCCAACATGAGTTGCTCTTCGTCTAGCAGTGGCGAGTACTTGAGGAGAAGAGCGAACGCCTGGTGATACTCTTCAATAATTCTGCTCCTCTCTGGGTTAACTCAAAGAATTCATTCATCTTACTTTCCAAGAAACCAAGAGGACATAATCTCTTTCTTAAGTATATCTTGAGATCATTCCATGTTTGGGTGTTCCGATCCAGATGGTTTGTCTCATAGTGATTTCTCTATGCCACTTTGGCTGTTTCTACTATCTTCAGCCTTGCAAGAGCCACTTTACTTTTCTCATTGTATCGAGTGACATCGAAGTATTCTTCCATTGCTTCGATCCACTTTTCCACAGCCTCTCCCAAGTTTTTCCCTTCATCCGAAGGGACCTAGCTGAGATCTGTGAAGGGCTTTGCGAACATCGAGGTCAAGCTCTTCCTCATCCGTGAGAGGATCTGGCTGTCTGCCACAGTTTCCATGTCTCATAATGTTGCCAAAACAATACATCGTTAATTTCTATTTGATTTCGTCATCGAGATCATAAGACTTAGGAAGTTTGAAAATAATTACTTTAAGCAAGATAATCGATTCTTATTAAAGATCTACGAGATACGTCCAAGGAAACAAATCTTATTTCTTTAAACTCAATATCTGATAGTCAAATCACTTAGATAATTGGAAATATGTCACAAAACATTCTTTATTTACATAAGGTTTGCAATATATACATAGAGCAACATGGCTCTAGAAAATCAAAACCTCCGTGTGGTATAAGCGTGAGACAGCGATATTGGACTACTGCCATGTCGCGTTACAATTTTTCCCTTACCTCTAAAGGTGCTACAATCTTACTACTCGGAATAAAACATATAAGAAGTCTATAAATATGACAAGAAAGCCTAAAATCTCAAGGTGTGGGGTGATACAGGATAACACCGCGAACCATCTTTAGCCTCAACAGGACCATGGCTAAAGAGATATTCTTCCTCATCAGCATCAGGGCGCTGGTTTTGCAAGAGGCATGGACATATTGCCCTCCTGCATGCCACTTATGCTGTCGTCTCTCAGCCGAGTCCAAAAAATATAATTCCTCGAAATGATTTACGAGTCTTGCTCAGCTCGTTTGAGTCGTAGAGGAGAGGATATGCTCAAAGGCGAAAGTAGTCATATCCTGACATTGAGTAAGATTGGGAATACCAGATAAACACGGAACGTCCATCTATAAAATCAAATTCATCGATCAAAAGTCTTCATTAATGAAGCTTAAGAAATGAAAACACAATATGTAAATGCTCTTTCTAAGTTTTTATTATAAATTTTTGATAAAATTCATTTTTCCTTCTTCAGCTTTCAACAAAGCTCCGATACCAACTATGAGACCCCCGCCCCCTCCATGCGGCCTCCTCCGGGGTGCTGGCAGCAGAAGCAGTAGCCTCTAGTTGCAGGGCAAGGATTCCCACTCGGGGCCTCGCCCATGAATATCCGGACAAGAGACTAGCTTGGCGGTTCCTCCGAAATCAATCCCGAAAAAAATTCCCTCGTTCGGAAGGCACGGGTGATTCCACTAGGAAAATCATCTAACGGGATATTTATCTAATGGGTCAAGGCCTTAACTATCCAATCTGATCTGACCGAGCGCGCAAGTTGCATGGCCAGATCAAGGAAGAGACTTACACTTGGTTCATAGAAATCACCGCTTTTCCCCCCTTAAGGGAGGCACACCTGCTGATTCTTTCCCACAGAACAAAAATCTTCTAGGGACTTATTCTAACTAGCGTAACTTGACATATCTGACTGTATTGTAGGAATTCACCAATCCAACCGGCCCATGGGTTATTAGCCAACCGCCCAACCACTGTATTGGTGGGATCCCTTTATATAAAAATTTAGTTAAGTTTTGTCGCTTGGGTAACAAGGAAAAGAGTTCCCAGGCCCCCTAGCCAGTGCTTCAAGCAAAATTCAAGGTAGTCACACCACTTAGACACCCAATATGAAATTGCCTTTTTCACAGACTCGGCTCTCTTTAAAGCAATCTTTTAATGAAACCATAGTAATACTGATCATAATCCTCCAAAATATCCAGTCCATTGTTTTACAAAAATATCATTCAAACTCTCCGTTGAAGACCAGCAGTCAACCAACGACATCCAATCTAAAATTCCAGTTCACATAGATAATTCCTTTCCAGTCCATTCATATCTTCCTCGACATATGCATGGGTGTCCTAGCAACCGCGAGCCCGTGCATCACCTGGCAGAACCCTCTAGGATCCTACTTAGGTGTCCTAGCACTTCACTCAGGGAGGACCGCTTTGTCGGTCCTTGCCTATCGTACCGAAAGCGCACCATTTTAACCATACTGAGGCTAGTCAAGACCTCCGTAGGCTTTGCTCTGCGAGACGAGCGACGTCCTTTGACTCCCTACCACAGAGCTGCTCTGCAACGAATCTCTCCTTAGTTAAATTATAAGCCAAATACTTCCTCCAGGATTTTGGCATAAAACAGTCCTTTTCAAAAACATAGTTTCTATGCAAGTAAGAATTTCCCGTTGAGTTTGATTCCTCAAAAGCCTTTTCCTCACAATCCAGATTTTCTTAATGAAAATCACGAATCTCCTATCAGGATAATCTATCCACAAAATTCAATGAAGTTCCAACTCATTTCTCGATGAATTCGGTCTAAGGAAAACTTCTCTAATTCAGCCGCAGTAGTCTATTCTTTATATCGAAGATTTGGAATTGGTCAAGAGGTTTTGCTTGATTCAGATTCGAGAGATGAGCAAGTATCTTACTAGCCCACCATACTCATGGTCGTGGTCTAACTATAAATTTCTCTTTTTGCATCTAAATTTTTATGCATGAAAATAAATATATCAAAAATTTCTCTTTTTTCTAATTAAATAAATATATTGTAAAATTATTTTCCATAAATATAATAAAAATCATGATTTTAGCATAAAATATCTATAACTAGAATATGATAGGAACTCCTCTTTTTGCTTTATTAAAATTATGCAAAAAATAAGATTTATTTTTTTAAAGAAAATTTTACCATAGCTTCGCTGCAATTATTGAGAATGTTTAATTTTCTATTTTAAAATGAATACTTGTAATGGAAATATGATAGAAACTCTTCTTTTAGACTAAAATTAAATTATGCATATATAACATAATTATTATAATTATAATTATAATCATAATTATAAATAAATCTCTTTATTATTCTTAAATAACCATTCCTCATTTCTAAAAATGTTAGCATTACCCTCTTTCAATTTAGAATGAGTTGATATGATTTTTCTTACTCATAATCAAGCTAAAAAGAATTAACCATCATTTTTACTAAATTAAAAATCATGAAAATATCTAATCTCTTTCTCCAGCTTATTAAGCCTAGTGTTTTGATTAAAATAAAGAGATTATCATTGAGAATCATCTTTCTAATAATAATAAGGATCTAATCATAAAGAGGATTAATCTTTCCAAAAGAGAGATTTTCTTAAAGAATACATGATAATTAGGCATAAAGATTAGCATTAATCTAATTAAATATTATGAATCATTAAAAAAAATAATTTCAAGAGAAAACCATTCCATTGAAAGCTTTTCAAGCTTTAGAGGGGTTGAGAAGAAGAAAATCATTGAGAGGAATAGAAAAAATCATTAAATTAGAGCTTACTGCCGTTGATTTTGGCTTGATTCTTTGGATAAAAGTCAAGTCCTCAAGCAAGTCCTTGGCCACCAAGAGGGGGAGGGTAATCTCCAAGAGAGGATGCAGAATAGAGAAGCTCCAAAGCTCCCAAAAGAAGAGGCAAAATAGAGGGATAATAGAATTATGCTAAATTGAAGGTAATAGTGGCATACTCAAAGATGAAAATACAAAGGAATGAGGGTCTATTTATAGGTGAGGGAGGCCACTAACCAAGTCTAACTAGGTTTTAGAGGTTTTCAGCTTCAGTTTGACTCAATTTAGACAAGATTTGGATCAGTTTGGCTTCCTTTTTGATCCAGTTTGCACCATGAGAGAGAGGAGAGAGAAAAATATCTCATGTTTTTAAATTAAAAAAGTCAAGTAATGATGATAAAAAAGGAACCTACTTGATGAGGCTCTCCTTCCTTTTACTAAGGTGTCAAAAATTCATCATTTTATAAAAATATCTCAATTTTTAACTAATAAACCTTGTACTCAGTCAACTCTTCATCTTATGTGAGCGTTTACTCATTTTGTCACAATTCCTTTAGTCTGCATAGACTTCATTCTCTGCACATTCACATGTCCAATTCTTTTATGCCAAATGTCTATGTCTGCAACAATTCCTGAACCATTTGCAAACATTGCAGCACTCACTTCAGGCATGTTTACATTCAATGTAAACATTCTGCCCACTCTGTTACCTTTTGCAACCAACCTGCACTTGTCTTTATAGTCTTCAACATAACAATCATCATGATTAAACCGAACCAGCAAACCCTGCTCAATCATCTGGCCAACTAAAACCAGATTCTTTGTTATGTTTGGAACATGAAGTACATCTGCAAGGTACTTCACTTTGCCATCCTGCATAGACAATGGCACATCTCCAACATGGGCAATTGGATGAGTAGTGTCATCCCCTGTTTCCACAAAACCTGGTCTTTCAAGGTTCTTCATCTCCTTGAACCACTCCCCATGACTTGTCATGTGGTTTGAAGCACCTGAATCAACGTACTATACATCATCTTTATGTGCTGCTTCAACATTTTTAGACATGGCATTAACGACATGCTGCATAACAAACAACCTTTCATTATCCTCATTGTTTCTGCTCGAGGATGCATAGTTGTTTTGCTGCAATTTTCCATTTTGCATGTCAGCCTGCTTCTTATAATAATCTGCCTGCACATGTCCAGGCTTACCACAATAAAAGCATCCACGTGTATCATTATACTGCCTTTGCCAATTTCCACGACCTCTTTGACTCCCCCTTCCTCTGAATTGGCCTCTTCCACCTGCGTGTTGTTGCTGCTGCTGTTGTGAATTCTGGGACTGTTGTTGTTGCTGCTGCGCTGGCCATAATTCTGATTACCTGTTCGGCCACCTCCTTGACCATGTCCACAGCCTCCTCTACCTCGTCCTCTTTCTAAACTTGTGTAGAAGGCCTGTTGCTCTGAACTATTTTTGTTTTGTGAAGACTATTGGTCTTCACCCAAGCTCTTCTTCTCTATAATCAACATATACACCAAGTCTGTAAAATTGGGAATGTTTTCCTGAGTCTGAATAGACGTCTTGAACGCCTTATATTGTGGCCTGAGACCACGTAGATAGACTTCCACCTTATCATCATCATCTACTGAAACACTAATAGATGCAAGGGATTGCACATTTTGTGCCTTGGTATTTGTTTCATAGAGTTTTACCAAGGTGTCGGGGGACTTGGCATCCTATATATGCCCAATCATGGTGTCCTGTATACTGATAGAGAGCCAATACATAACTTTTCTGGCTCCTTGGTTCCAGTCCTTGAACTCTTTCACATCTGCAGTAGTCGGATTGATCTCCGGTATCTCCGGTGCCTCTTCATGCTCACCTTCTATGTAGTCCCAATAACCCTTTCCCATTACGAAATTCGTCAACCTGAACCTCCAAGCATGGAAGTTGTTCTTATCAAGCTTCTCAGTAACAATCTGGTTTATGCCATTATCATCATTTGACATCTTGCCAGACACACAAATTTACCACAAACAACACTCTGTATTTTCTGCACCGGTACTGTAGTACACTCAAATGTCACAACCAGTGACCTCAATGTGCATACATATACCCAATAGCAACTGTTGACCACACAACACAGTGTCTGCATAGCCAATCTGTCTTCTTGCAGTTCTTAAAACAGAGTTTTGTAGAGAATCGATGACTTACCCGTAGTGCTTGAAATCGCCTACTTTCTGAAAAACAGAGGTCGTGACGCGCCCGAAACACGTTTTCGGACCAAAAAATGTTGTCCGATAGGACGGTATAGTTACCCTATAGCTTTACTCTCGCGAAGGCTGCTCCTTAATCAGAGATCGTTTGCCGGTGCCTCCCGTAGAGCTCCCGACGATAAGGGTATAGTCGCCAACACAAATAGAAAAGAGTAGTTGAAGCTCTTACCCTCGTACCGCTTCCTGTGCTTCTCTTGCTTGCAACTCAGCCCTTAGCATGAACCAGGCTCTGATACCATGAAGAGATGCAGGGGAGAAGAGAGCTTGAGCACTTGCAAGCACACACACACTCACAAAACCCTAAAAGAGAGCACACAAGGTGAGAGGCTGAAAATCTTCTTCTTCTTCACTCAACACTCAACACACCATATACAAAGATAAGAGTACACACATATGAAAAGGTACTCAACCAAATACATACTAGGGTTCTTTATAGTGTGAACCCAACTAAATGAGCTGGCGCTATAACTATGCCACTCTCGAGAATGGTTGTCACCACACAGCCTATCATCCCACTGGCCGCATATCACCCATGATCTCACCAACCATGCCAGTGGTGTAAGTGTGGGGCCTATCCCCCAGGCGGGTCATCAGTGTCCACCGCCTCACTAGTAGATGAGCTCGATATCTGAACACCCTAGAGATAAAGAACTTCTCTTGGGTCGTACATGAATGAAAACTATATCTTCTTCTTCAAACACTCTCTCTGATCTCTTCTTGTCATCAGCATACTGCTTTTGTCTATCCTGGCAACCTTAATATCTTTGCGGATTGCGTGCATTTAATGCTCCATATCATCAAGCATTTGTCTGGACATCTCGACCTTGATCAATGGGTCAGACCATGTTAATGGCGTGAGGCAATCTTGTCCGTATACAGAGCTTTGAATGGAATCATCTTGATACTTCGGTGATAAGAGGCATTGTAAGTAAACTCCACTAGATGTAAGTAGCTTAGCCACTTTTTGGGCTCTCTGTCCTCCCAACATGATCGAAGAATATCTTCAATTACTTGGTTACTTTTTCAGTCTGACCATCTATCTCTGGATGATAAGCTGTAGTGAGATCTAAGGAAGTTCCTACTGCTTCGAAGAATGCAGTCTAAAACCTTGATGTGAACTTAGAATCTCTGTCGCTCACTATTCTTTTGGGTAAGCCATGCAGTCTAAAAATCTCCTTGAGGAAGATTCTGGCAACATCCACTGTAGAGTAGGTTTCTTTTACTGGAATCAGATGGGCAACCTTGGTTAATCTGTCAACTACCACAAAAATGGAGTTGTAACCTGATTGCACTGATGGTAATCTAGTAACAAAATCTATACTGATACATTCCTACTTCATTTGTGGAATGTCCAAGGGATGCAGCTTACCTGACATTTAACCCTTTCTGCCCTTGACTCTTTGACATGTTAAGCACTGATGTATATAATTGAGTACATCCCTTTTAAGTCCTGGCTAGAAGAAGCTTGTAAAACTTTACACACATGTAGGTCTTTATAAACCCTGGATGTCCAGCTACTATCGGGCTCACATGGGCTTCCCTCTTAGAATTTTTTCCTTTGTTTCCTCATCATTAGGAATGCATAGCTGATTTGTTGTTGTAATACATGCATCCTTCTTCCATTTTGTACCCAAGAACTCGACTTATTTCTTGAGGAGTCTTGCTTTCTTGCATCAATAGGGTAGCAAAGGGGGCAAAGAAACTATCCTGCAGCATGATTTTCTCTCTTGCTTCATTGATCTCAATGGATTTGACACCAATGTAATTGCAAGAAAGGAGGCTTTCCTACTAAGCGCATCGGCTACCACATTTTCTTTCCCTGGCCGGTACTTTATCTCAAAGTCAAATTCCTGCAGGGTCTGCATCCATCTTCTTTGACGCATGTTGAGATCCCTTTGGGTGAAGATCCACTTCAGACTTTGATGATCTGTCATCTAGGTGAATCTCTATCCCAAGAGATAATGTCTCCACAACTTCAGAGCATAAACTACTGAGAGGAACTCCAAGTCATGGACATCATAATTTCTCTCATGCATCCTGAGCTTTTTGGATTTATAGGCTACTACACGACCTTCCTGCATAAGAGCACCTTCTAGGGCAAAACCACTGGCATCTGTCCACTACCTCAAAGGGTAAGGAAAAATCTAGCAATTTTAGGATAGGGTTGGTTACTAAGGCTGTCTTCAGCTTGTCAAAAGCACTCTGACACATAGGACTCCACTGAAATAGGGTGCTCTTCTTGAGAACGTTAGTCAAAGGGGATGCTATCTAAGCATACCTGGGTATAACGATTCTATACCATCCGGTTAGTCCCAAGAATCCTCTAACTTCTTTCACTGTTTTGGACTTTGACCAGTCCCACAACTGCTTGGATTTTAGCAAGGTCAGGAGAAATCCCATCTTTAGATACTATGAATCCCAAGTATTCTACATGGTCAGCAGAGAAAGTGCACTTGCTCTTCCTTTGCAAAGAGTTGGTGCTTCCTTAAGATCTCCAGGACCTTACGCACATGATCTTCATGATCTGCTACATTCTTAGAGTATACCACGATGTCATCAAATAAGACAAGAAAAAATTCATCCAAGTATTCTCTGAGAATATCCTGCATGAGGTGATTAAACATCGCTGGGGCATTGAAAGCTGTCTTTGGGATATCTTGTTCCTTGATTCAGATCTAGTAATACTCGGATTTGAGATCTATCCGAGTATTACTAGATCTGAATCAAGGAACAAGATATCCCAAAGACAGCTTTCAATGCCCCAGCGATTAAACATCGCTGGGGCATTGAAAGCTGTCTTTGGGATATCTTGTTCCTTGATTCAGATCTAGTAATACTCGGATTTGAGATCTATCTTTGTGAACATTTGGGTTCCACTTAACTGATCTAGAAGTTCATCGATCCTAGGGATAGGATACTCATTTTTAATTGTTAATTAATTTAATCCTCTGTTAATCAATATAGAGTCTTAACGTTCCATCTTTCTTTTTCTGAAAGAGAACGGGCGCACCCCAAGGTGAAACACTGGGTCTTATGAATCCTTGCTCTAGCAATTGCCTTAACTGCTCCTTAAGTTCTATGGATTATGGAACTGGCATTTTGTATGCATGTTGGGCTACTGGCTGAGCTCCGGGGGTTAGCTCTATCTCATGATCTACTTTACAAGTCGGAGGCATCTCACTTAGCTCTTCTGGGAAGACATCATCGTACTCAGCCATTCTGGTTTCGTAGCCTTGCATTTTCTGTCTACTGGATTCATTTTAACGACATAGATAGTTTGCCTCTTTTTGAGTCCCTTAAAAAAAATTTAGAAGCTTTGACTAACTGCAGAACTGGTTATCCAAAATATCCAGTTCCTTGGACTCGATTCCCATGCAGGTCAACGAAAGAAATGGTTCCATTGTTGTGAATAGTGAATGTCCGGCTGATTCTTATGGAGCCAATCCATTCCAAGGATTTCATTATAGATTCCCAAGGGTAGGACTCTAAACTGGCAATCTGTTATGTTCCCATCTAGATTAAACTAAATATGGTCTGTCTCAAGGTGTGTAAAAAGAATCTTTCCACTGGCCAATTCCACTTACATAGGTTTTCTTGATTTTTGATTTAGGACTAACTTATGCGCAGACATCCTGAGGAAATAAAAGAATGTGTACTACTTGAATCAATAAAAAGCTTGAATTTCTTACCCTTGTACTCTGCTAGAGTCTGGAGGACTGAGAATTAACAATTCGGCCCCCTGATGCTCAATGGCGACATAGATCTGTCCTTTTTCTTCCTCCACTTCCTCAACTATTGTGACGGCTGTAGCTACTGCAGTCTGAGGTGGAACTCTCTCTCTTTGGTTTCCCCAATTCTGGAAGGGAGTCCTAAGACTACTTTGCATTGAGGTTGTAGAGGGCTGAGCTGGCACTCTTCTAGGGTTGCCCTGGTTTTGTCAAGGGGGACCTTGATTGGACTGATATACGAAGGAGTTGGTCTCTGAATTCTGGGATCTTGCCTTCCTTGGCCCATTGACATAGAAGGAATTGGGCAATCCTTGAGTTGGTGCCTAAAACCTTGGCAGCTAAAACACCTGTTTTCACTTCGAAGCTCTTCCTTCTGCATTCTAGAAAGAGCCGGAGTTCCTGAAAAAGAGCTTCGAGGAAAAGGTCTTCCTTCATTTTTGAAACTTCTTGTCTCCTGGTTTTGATTGGGACCTTGGTGTCTCTTTGGAGGAAGAAGGTTGGAAGAACTTCCTGGTGTTTGGAACCTTTTGAAGGATGAGGGAGATGGCTTTGGCAAGACCTTAACAATAAAGGCCTTGGTGAAGTCCTTCGCCTTCCTTACTGGTTCAGCCATGGAAACTAGCTTGGCATTCTTTACTAGGGTGTCCAAAGGTTTGTTCATTCCTTGAATGAACCTCGCCATGAGTTGCTCTTTGTCTAGCAGTGGTGGCGAGTCCTTGTGAGGAGAAGAGCGAACGCCTCTGGTGATACTCTTCAATAGTTCTGATCCTCTGGGTTAACTCCAAGAATTCATTCATCTTAGTTTCCAAGAAATCGGGAGGACATAATCTCTTCCTTAGGCATATCTTGAGATCATTCCATGTCTGGGTGTTCCGATCTAGATGGTTTGTCTCATAGTGGTTTCTCTATGCCACTCTGGCTGTTTTTACTATCTTGAGTCTTGCAAGAGCCACTTTACTTTTCTCATTGTATCCAGTGACATCGAAGTATTCTTCCATTGCTTCGATCCACTTTTCCACAACCTCGCCCAAATTTTCCCGTCACCCTTGAATGGACCTGGCTGAGATCTGTGAAGGGCTTTGCGAACATCGGGGTTAAGCTCTTTCTCATCGGTGAGAGGATCTGGCTATCTACCACGGTTTGCATGTCTCATGATTCTACCAAAATGATACATCGTTAATTTCTTATTAAAGATCTACAACATACGTTTGAGAAAACAAATCTTATTTCTTTAAACTCGATATCTGATAGTCAAATCACTTAGATAACTGAAAATAAACATTCTTTATTTACACAAGGTTTACAATATATACATAGAGCAACATGGCTCCAGAAAATCAAAACCTCCGTGGTATAAGCATGAGACATCAATACTGGGCTACTGCCATGCCGTGATACAATTGTTCCCTTACCGCTAAAGGTGCTACAATCTTACTACTCAGAATAAAACATCTAAGAAGTCTATAAATATGACAAGAAAGCCTAAAATCTCGAGGGGTGGGGTGATATAGGAAAACACCATGAACCACCTTTAGCCTCAACAGGACCATGGCTAAAGAGATATTCTTCCTCAGCATCAGGCACTGGTTGCAAGAGGCATGGACATATTGCCCTGCATGCCACTCATGCTGCGTCTCTCAGCGGGTCCGAAAAATATAATTCGTCGAAATTATTTGCGAGTCTTGCTCTGCTCGTTTGAGTCATAGAGCAGAGAAGAGGATATGCTCAAAGGCAAAAGCAGTCATATATCTTGAGATTGAGTAAGATTGGGAATACCAGATAAACACGAAATTTCCATCTATAAAATCAAATTCATCGATTAAAAGTCTTCATTAATGAAGCTTAAGGAATGAAAACACAATATGTAAATGCTCTTTCTGAGTTTTTATTATAAATTTCTAATAAAATTTATTTTTTCCTTCTTAAGCTTTCCTGATACCACCTATGAGACCCCTACCCCCTCCTCCGTGCGGCCTTCTTTGGGCACTAGCAGCGGAAGCAGCAGCCTCTTGCACAGGGTAGGGATTCCCAATCGGGGCCTCGCCCATAAATATCCAAACAAGAGACTAGCCTGGCGGCTCCTCCGAAAATTGAACCCAAAAAAACTTCCCTTGCCCGGAAGGCATAGGCGATTCCACTAGGAAAATCATCTAACGGGTCAAGTCCTTAACTATCCAATCTGATCCGACCAATCTCGTAGGTCGCATGGCTAGATCAAGGAAGAGACTTGCACTTGGTTCATAGAAATCACCGCTTTTTTCCCCCTTAAGCGAGGCACAACTGCTGATTCTTTTCGACAACACAAGAATCTTCTAGGGACTTATTCTAACTAGCGTAACTTGACGTATCTAACTGTATCGCAGGAATCCACCGATCCAGCCTAACCCCAACTGGCCCATGGATAAGCCAACCGCCCAACCACTGTATTGGTGGGATCCCTTTATATAAAACTTTGGTTATGTTTTGTCCTGGGTACCAAGGAAAAGAAATCCCAGGTCCCCTAGCTGGCGCTTCAAGCAAAATTCAAGGTAGTCACACCACTTACACACCCAATATGAAATTGCCTTTTTCATAGATTCGGCTATCTTTAAAGAGCAATCTTTTAATGAAACCATAGTATTACTGATCATAATCCTCCCAAATATCTAGTCCATTGTTTTACAAAAATATCATCCAGACTCTCCGTTGAAGACCAGCTAGTCAACCAACGACATCCAATCTTAAATTCCAGCTCACATAGATAATTCCTTTCCAGTCTATCCATATCTTCCTCGACATACGCATGGGTGTCCTAGAAACCGCGAGCCCGTGCATCACGTGGTCAGAACCCTCTAGGATCCTACTTAGGTGTCCTAGCACTTCACTCGGATCGCTTCGTCAGTCCTCGCCCATCGTATCGGAAGCGCATCATTTTAACCATACCGAGGCTGGTCAAGACCTCGGTAGGCTTTGCCGCAAAATGAGTGACATCCTTTGATGACTCCCCACCAATTGTGCAACGAATCTCTCCTTAGTTAAATCATAAGCCAAATACTTCCTCCAACATTTTGGCGTAAAATAGTCCTTTAGAAAAACAGAGTTTCTATGCAAGAAAGAATTTCTTGTTGAGTTTGATTCCTCAAAACCTGTTTTCTCACAATCCAGATTTTGTTAATGAAAATCACGAATCTCGTATATCAGGATAATCTACCCATCAAATTCAATGAAGCTCCAACTCATTTCTCGATGAATTCGGTCTAAGGAAAAATTCTCTTATTCAGTCGTCGTCGGTAGTTTATTCTTCGTATTGAAGATTTGGAATTGGTCACGAGGTTTTGCTTGATTCAAATTCGAGAGATGGAAAAATATCTTACTGGCCCACCATACTCATGGTCGTGGTCTAACCATAAATTACTTGGTTTAATCTTAACTTTGATTCCTAAGGACTTTTCTTCTAATTAAGTGAAAAATTAACGGTGACTTCCAACCATAATAAGGAAAAATTCCAACTGAAAAATTTCAACTTTATGAAAATTCATTCCTTCCTGGCCACAATAGAATTAAAAAAATAGTTCTATTCGAGAATAACGGGATTTTATAAAAATAACTCTTCTTCCAATAATCCAATTGTGAGTATATATCATTTTATTGATTTATCCGTATAGAAATATCTAAAATATTCTTTTCATCAATTTGATCCTCAACCTTAATATACCAAAATTTCCTACATGAAATTATGGAGAAAACTTCTCTTTTAACATAAAATTAATTTATGCATTTTTCTTTCTAAAATACAATGCAAATTCTTCTTTTAAATAAACAAAAATATCCATATCTTGGAATATACCAAAAATTTCTCTTTTAACATTTAAATGTTCGAATCTCGAATATCATGGGAATTCCTCTTTTTGCATCTAAATTTTTATGCATGAAAATAAATATATCAGAAATTTCTCTTTTCTCTAATTAAATAAATATGCATAAATACTATAAAAGTATTTTCCATAAATATGATAAAAATCATTCTTTTAGCATAAAATATCTATACCTAGAATATGATAGGAATTCCTCTTTTTGATTTATTTAAATTATGCATAAAAATAAGATTTATCTTTTTTCTGAAAAATTTTACCATAGCTTCGTTGCAATTACTAAGAATGTTTAATTTTCTATTTTAAAATGAATACTTGTAATGGAAATATGATAGAAACTATTAGTTTAGACTAAAATTAAATTATGCATACATAATATAATTATAATCATAATTATAGGCATAAATATGAATAAATCTCTTGATTATTCCAAAATAACCATTCCTCATTTCTAAAAATGTTAGCATAACCCTCATTTAATTTAGAATGAGTTGATATGATTTTTTTAACTCATAATCAAGCTAAAAAGAATTAACTATCATTTTTACTAGATTAAAAATCATGAAAATATCTAATCTCTTTCTCTAGCTTATCAAGTCTAGTGTTTTGATTAAAATAAAGAGATTATCATTGAGAATCATCCTTCTAACAAGTATCTAGTCATAAAGAGGATTAATCTTTCCAAAAGAGATATTTCTTAAAGAAAATATTATAATTAGGCATAAAAATTAGTATTAATCTAATTAAACATTATGAATCATTCGAAAACTTGATTTCAAGAGAAAACCATTCCATTGAAAGCTTCTCAAGCTTTAGAGGGGTTGAGAAGAAGAAAATCATTGAGAGGAATAGAAAAAATCATTAAATTAGAGCTTATCGTTGATTTTGGCTTGATTCTTTGGATAGAAGTGAAGCCCTCAAGCAAGTCCTTGGCCACCAAGAGGGGGGAGGGTAATCTCCAAGAGAGGATGGAGAATAGAGAAGCTCCAAATTCCAAAAGAAGAGGTTAAATAGAATTACACTTAATTGAAGATAATACTGGCACTTCAGTAATTTGGACAAGATTTGGATCAGTTTGGCTCCCTTTTTGATCCAGTTTGCACCAGGAAAGAGGAGAGATAAAAATATCTCATTTTTTTGAATTAGAAAAGCCAAGTAATGATGATAAAAAAGATGCCTACTTGATGGGGCTCTCCCTCCTGAGGTGTCAAAAATTCATCATTTTACCAAAATATCTCAATTTTTAACTAATAAACCTTAATTTTTAACTAATAAACCTTGTACTCAGTCAACTCTTTATCTTATGTGAGCATTTACTCATTTTTGGGGCATTTTCTTTTATTCTTTGCATTTTTGTCATCCCAATACTTGGATTAATTCTATTAGTCCATAAGAATCTTATTTGGACCTTAATCAAAATATTTCTGAAAATGTGGACCCTTAGGCTAAGGCCTTTAATACATATATTCAATTAATTCCTAATGCACATTGGAAAAATCTTTTTGAACTTCTATTTCAAGGGAATTCATCTTAGATATTAGGAGAAACTTTGTATCCAGATATATCTCAATTTTGAATTACTTCTCTCTAGATCATTTTCTCTCTCTAAGCCAAGACAAAGAGAAAACAACATTTTCTTACATTTTGAAATAGGGGATGATTACAGAGCATTGAGGATAGAGCTTATACATCTTTTAGGGCTAAGGAGGAATCTTGCACTCTTGGACTAGGAGTGGTGTACATATGATATGGCTTAGCACCTGTTGAAAGAACGGTAGAGGGGGAGGAGACACACACACAGGAGCAAACCCTAATGTATATTGCAAACCCTAACCATAGAGGGAAGCCATCTCCCTTCTCACATAAAGCATAATGCCATAATCCATAATACACACAACACACTATGAGTTGTGTCCACACACATCTAACCCTAGCTAATGTCCACACACTATGACCAGCTGGACACGCTGTCGTGACGTGGGCGGTGTCACTGGGAAAGTGCGAGACTTCTAGTTGTGAGAGTAACCCCTAAGAGCATCAATGAAGCAACTGCAAAACTGTTGATACATATGTTTATTGGGTAGCATCATACTTGATTAACAACTTTAATCCATCAATGCATCATAGATCCTACTCATTAAGTCCCAACAAGTGGTATCCTCTCAAGGATTGTCCATCTCCCCCTTTATACATTGATATTATAGGTTATGTACATCCGAAGATAGAACAAATTTACTTTGTATTTGTATTGATGGATAAGGACGGTATCCCAGCTAGCATGCATCAGCCTTCACCATATCCATAGCACCTGCACTTCTAAAGTAAATCTCCAAACCAGTCTAGAATTTTCTGATGTGCCTCTCCCACCCTTTTAACTGCCTTCTCATCATTCATATCATAACGAGTAGTCCATTCATAGACTGCACTTGGATATATTCACAAAATTCTTTACCTCCTTTTTGCACTCTAAATTCTTTGAAACTGTTTTGCCCAAGCAGGCGGAATCCTTTGTCTATTTCTGCCACCTAAATTGCTAAAGGAATCTATACCTCTTTGATATCATTAATAGTGACAAAAGAAGGATGGCGAAAAACTGCAGCTTACAGACAATCATCCTTTGTCAACTCCATGACCATTTTAGCTCCTCAGGTTGATGCCAGCGATTCCTCAGCTTCAGTCGATGCCATCAGCAGCTTACTATCATAAGCGGCAACCTCAGCTTCTACACAATTACCCAAGCATCTCTCCAAGGCTTCAGCTAGTCGTCCTTGCATGAATTCGACAGCACATCACCTTCATTTTTCGAAAGTTTCAGGAAGCATATCATTCGATGCAGCTTAATTTCCTCTGTAATTTGAAATCCTACATGGCATGAACAGAAGATATTCTCAGCTTTTTTGAATCTGTGGTTCCTCCGCTCTCTGGTTTTTTATTTTTCTTTAACACTCCTCCCCGTTTTCTGCATAACTCCCTTCTGCACCGTTTTCTGGTTTTTCTTCCTTTCCCCGCAAGGAATTCGGGCGCCTTACCTTTTGCAGCCCAAAAATCGCCATTTTCCCATTTGAAAATACTGCGCCACCTTTATTTCTGCATAATATTCGGAAATTCCCCTTTAAAAAAAAAAAGACTTGCGCATGCCACGCAAGCTGGCACCTTGCGTCACCTTTTGTATGGCAGGATTTGCAAAAACATCACGTAGTTGAGGACCAATGAGGACCAATGAGGCTTCGCAACTCCAAGGTGTCAATGATAAAGTCTTCAGATCGTGTGGAGATTTGCATCAAGCATGTGAGCCCCTGAAAAGATCTGAACTGGTGATGTTCGAGATCAACAGCTATTTCTTGCTCCAAGGACAACTTAGCAGCAACTTCCTTTAAAGCCAAAGGGGTATTGACAAAGGCAAATGACGTTCCTGACAGAGGTGCAGGCTGCTTGGGATCAGGTGCACCAACTCCAATGAGATCCTCAAAACGCATATTCTGAAGCTCTTCTTGCAGAGGATGAGCAGGCTCGTATGCTTCAGTAGCCTTAATTGAGCATGGAACTGGGCCTGAGAGTGTCTTTGGATGCTTGAATAGTGTATTGGAGTTGTCTACAGCAACATTGAACCTCTCCAGCGAATGGACCATACATGGAAAGGGTTTGTGAAGGTCTTTCTGACCCCCAGAATCATAGAGAGCATCTTAAATCGCCAGATGACTATTGCAACTTTGGCCGCTTTAAACTAGCCATCTATCATTTGTAGCTATTCCGAATGAAAAGTACCCACATTGGGTGCTAAAAAAATCTCAAACTGTAGCTCCTCTGCAAAAATTTCCTTCTAGGAAGTTGTTCATAGCATGTCTGACCACAACTCTTCAGTTCATCACATACCCATCAGGCACTCCCAGCTCTTGCTATCAGCCCTCTAAAATGGCTCCTTATCAGCCTGTGCACTTCACAAAAACTCACACATTTCTCCACTGTTTGCCTGGCCTTCAAGCATGCATCTGCACAGCAAAAGACTGCCTTTTTCCTCCACTAAAAACATCACACTATCCAAGTGTTAAAACACCTACTACACCCATTATGTACACAGGCTTTGAGGGCTGACTCAGTCTCAGCTCGTTTTATTGATCCTCATTTACAATATGAACATATGTACATGGTCATCATATAATGAATCAAGTTATGGCACTTAATCCCATACATCTGAATTTATATTTAATGGCCTCATATGCATGGTTTCACACCATAGTCGTGCCACGGCACGTCTATGGTGTGAAACCATGCATGTGAGGCCATTAAATGCAAATCCAGATGCATGGGATTAATGCCTGTGTACATATGGGATGTATGGCGTGTGAAGAGTTTGGTTTTGAGGGCGTTGCCAGATGTACAGGGTGGACGAATTGGTTTAAGGCTTGTGCAGGCCTGTCCGGAACGAGGAATACTGGAGGTCGGCTGGGATGATATCAGTTGCTCAGTCGTTTGATATGTGTGCAGGTCCTAAGATAATTGGGCACTCGTAGATTGTGCTGAAGGTATGAAGGCATGGGCAATTAGGAAAGAGGGGCCAAGGTTGCTTTGGACATTTGGTGTGAAAAGGATAAGAGTGATGGTGGCCATCCATTAGGTTTTAAACAAATGAAAGAAATAAATGATAATAACGTGGCCCAAAAAGCAGACACGTGGAAGCTAGAGCTACTGCAAGCGTAGCTGGCCAGCACGTGAAGAGAAGATACGTGAAGGAAGGGATGGCTGCCTCTGGATGCAGAAACGGGAGGTTCTGCAGCTAGTGACGGGGGCGATTAAAAAGAAAGAAAGGGTGTAAGCCTCTGGGGGTGCGCAAGGGATGATAGAGTAGTGGCCTCATTTTGGTCTTGACGGCTGCTGTGGGCAGGGTATATCAACGAAGAGGGCATCAACTGACAGAGTAGAGCCGGGCAAGCAAGGCGGGTTGCTCTGCAGAGGCTGGTCGACGTCAGAAAATCTGGGCTTAGTGTGGTGACAAACATGCGGCTGTTGTTTGCTGATGGGCGAGTGTGGCTAGTAGCGAACAAAAGAAGGAGCCGCTAGAGAGGTGCTGTGGCTGATTGCGGACTGTGGCTGGGCTAGAGAGTCGCCTCTGGTAACCAAGCAGGAGAAGTTCGTTGTGGAGGGCGCCAGCTGTGGACGCCGACGTGTGGGCGAAGGCGCTGGGAGTGTGGAGCGCAACCGTGAAGACTGGCTGGCACAAAAGGTGGCTTCGGGTAGCAAGTTCAGATGGGGAGGTGTGGTAAAAACTTGTACAAAGTGGTGGTGCTTCACAAAGGCTAACATCTGAAGTTCACAGAATTCTACCCAAGTACAAGCACGTCAACAGCCATTAAAGGCTACAAGATCAACTGAGCATGGAGTTTCTAAGGAAATGTGGAGCTTACGAATATGCAGCTCAAGCCAGAAGCACGTAATGCTCTGAAGCTTCCCATTAAAGTCAAAGCAGGATTTTTAGGATCAGTGAAACTGAAGGTACCTTGGAGTAAGCTAGGAACTGATAAAGCTAAAGTGAACAACTCATGGCTGGGGTCTCTTATTAGCACCATTATTGGCAACTTGAGGCTTTCTATCACAAATATACATATCAGATATGAGGACTCTGAAAGCCACGTTTAGCATGGCTGCCCATGGGATGTGACAACAGACATGACCTTTGAAAAAGGTGGCTACCTCCTCTAAACCTGCACATCCTCTGGTATGTGCCAAATTATCATTGGAATTCTTCAACTGGATGTCCAGCCCAGAGACTCTCATGGAATTCTTCAACTGGATGTCCAGCCCAGAGACTCTCATGGAATTCTTTCACAAGCTTCCCTTGAGTCTCTTTATCACATATGACTCTCTGTGGCATAGCATTCCTCTGCTTAGGATGCTTCCAGAGGTATCCATCCTTTAGAAAATAACCATATGCTTTTCTGCGGATCCTCTTAAATTCTGAGTCAGACCAATTTTCCTGTCTTGTCAGAGTACTCAAGTATTGACCAATAAGCAACCAATCTCCTTCATACATTTCCTCAGTAAAAGACTCAAGTGCATTTGATAGGCAAGTATGGTCCCCCTTTGCATACGCAGTAGTGTAGAACTTTGTACCCACATCATCAATGTCACTAATCATCTCTTTTTCATCTTCATACTTGGCTCTTGATAGCATATCTGCAACTGGATTATCTTTTCCTGCAATATGCTCAAACTCAGGATTTAGTGACTTGATATAGGCAATCCACCTAAGCATAGCAATATCTGGAGTGGTACAGCTTGCTATCATCCCAAGAAGTGGCAAGCAATCAGTTTCCACAAGTACAGATGCCCCAATAAGATATTCTTTCTCACATTTTAGAGCAGTGACTATTCCCCATAACTCTCTCTTGATCTGCGGATATTTTCTTTGTCGAATGCTTAATACCTTTGCTCCAGATCTGATTACATACCTGTGATCATCCTCATCATCTTGCCCTACTGCCCATCCTATCCCAGTAGGACTAGTATCAACTGTAACAATCACAGGCCTGCCACACTCATAATCTGCCTTCCTCAGAGTAGGTGATAATTGGAGCAAACATTTCAGCTTCCGCATAGCTTTATATGTACTGCACTCACTCCACAGAAATTTTTGATTTTTCCTCAAAAGTTGATAAAGAGGACCTGCTACATGTGCATAATGTGGGATCCAAATAACATAAAAGACACATGCACCAAGAAATCTCCTCAGCTCTGTAACATTAATGCATGTCTCTTTCATTCTTTGTATTGCATCTATCTTGGCTGGACAAGGTCGGCGTCCACTAGTACTACAAAGATGTCTCACTATTAGCACTTCACCAACCCTAAACACTGATTTCAGTCCAGACAAAGTAAGATTCACTTCTTCAAGCCTGGATAGAATCATATCACAATCCTTTATATGATTTGCCACAAACTTGCGGCACCCTTTTGAATCCAAATTCCCATCTTTGTCTTTCTCATCACAGCCTTTTATTGGCACATCATCCAGAAAAGGCATAGTTATTTGTGGTATGAAGTCTCGCAAGACTTTATTCATTCCATTCATCATATGTGCCACTGAGTTGGTGGCTCCCTGTGTGGTAAGGTACACATCCTTACTAATCCCAAAGGAGTTTTCATTGTGGTCAAATCCCTGCTTTGTATATCCAGCTGGAACTGATCATATCCGGAATACAGATCACCCATAGAGTATATAGCTTTCCCTGCAAATGCTTCTGCAAACTCATCCACAATCGGACCTGCTCCCACATTCCTGATTGTGACTTTGTTTTTATGTCTTGAATGAAGCGCAATGTTCCATTTTTCTTTGGCACAGTAAACCATCTGTTGGAATATGGAGCGCATGATGGCTCCAAAATTCCCATCCTGATCTTTGCTTTTAGTAATTCCATCAGCTTTGGCAAGAGAGCCTTTGGTACTGGAATCGGCCGCAGGTTCCAGGGCACATGTGGTACAGTGAAGATCACCATTGGCGCTGTTACACTTGGATCAACACAGCCTATCTCATGCGGCTGAAAAGCAAAGGCTTTTCCATGTTTTACAAGCATCTCCTCAAAGCATTCCCTTTCAACTGGCACCAGAAAATCCTTTTCACCAATCTTCAGCTCTTTTAGGGTCTCCTGTGTAAACTTATGCCCAATTTTCTTCGGATCTCTGAGATTTGGTTGCATAGAGGCTTCATCTATCTTCTCCTTGCTTCCTGGTGGCAAGGGCAAGGCAACTGGTTTCACCTTCTTTGCAACTGTTTTGTACTTTGTATCAACATGAGCATCCATCTCACAATTCATGTTTTTACATTCCACCCCCTCAAATTCCCGGATTATATCATACATCTCCACAGATGACACCTTTATCATTTCATTTCCACCCTGTAAGCATGCACTTGCCATATCAAAAAGCACATCCATAGTATCCACAAATGACACCTCATCAAGCACCCCTGAAATAAACTCATTCTTCTCCAAAAGACCATACTGCTCAAGACTTTTTTGTTCATTTTGTACATGTCTACGCATGCCACGCTTCAAATCCTTGCTTTTTACAAAAACCAGTGACCCATAGCTAGAAAATCCCTGAAAATTTGCTGAAAAATTATTTACATTGATTGAGTCCTGCGAGAACTCATTTTTCCTTGTACCATTGGAATCCCGCTTTACAATGGCACCTGGCCAAAATCCCTCATCTCCCTGTAATTCATGAATTCTCTATTTATCTTTGGGAGTGACTGTGCTCGAAGAGACTCACGATTCCTTTCATGGTTAATGCAAACTGTCAAGAACTGAACAGCTTTCTTGCCATCTTTACTCCTTCAGATCCATGATCGATTAGAGCAACATACGGCTCTTCCAAGTCACCTATCTTGACAAGGGTTTCAGTGGTGGCCCTTGCCCAATGGCTCCTAGAGTAATGACTCTTTGTAAGAACTTCTTTTTCATCATCCTCTTCCACAAAGCGCACTTGTCGTGCCCCATCAGCAGAGTGATTACATTCCACCACATTTTCTCTCTCTTCCTTTTTCTGTACCTGTACTCCATGAGTCTTGGAAGTGCTTGCCTCTCCTTGTGATGGAATAGATTCAATTATGGACTGCCTTTTCCTTCGTATAATATCAATTATCTCATCATGGAATTCTTTCTTTGCAATCCCCAAGACTTCCCCTAGTGTAAATTCCACCCTGCTGTTTAGAATCCTCTCTTCAAGCACCTTTTTGAGATCTGTTGTGCGGCTTCAATATCAGATTGAAGCTTATAGAGTGGACTTTTCCCTTTACCCTTCTCCTTCTCATGCTTCATTTTTGCTGGCACTTCTTCCATTGATACTTCCTGTGGTGGAGGTCTGCTATGCTGTGGAGGCATATGTGATGGCCCAGGATCCTTCTTTTCACTACCACGAGTGACCCTTTTTGATGGCCCTCCTTCCTCATTTTCCCTTTTACGCTTCTCCTCTACCTGTGCCTCATTATTCTGGCATTTAGCAATGTAGGCATGAACAGATAAAGAATCCACAGGCTCCTCCCAGCCAGTCTCAAGACGTATACAGTCACCTGCCTCATGCAAAGCTTGCTTAGACACCTTCTTTGACACAATTAATTCCATTGTTGATGGCCAACAATCTTCATTCTCATAATCTTCATCATTCTCAGATCCCTGCTTTGATTGACCAGCCTTTAACCCATAGGTTGGTGCTTCAACCATAGAGATGGCATGATTAGCAGCCATATCCTCAACCAACTTTTTCATCCCTCCTTTCCCAAAGTTTGTGCTTAATGGAAGACCAGTCTCTGTAAGGTGGATTTTCCCATCTTTAAAAAACACAAGTTGATTTCTGAGGGCTTCTTTATAGCTAGCACAGTCTTTCTTTGCATGTTTTGGGTCATCACACCATATACATCTGTATGTAAACCCTTCTTTGCTTTGAGGCCTTTGCATAGAAGCCTGCCCTAATGGTAGCCCTTTTTCCTCAATCCTGGACATCTTCAATTTTAGGTCTCGCATACCCTTAATAAGCTCATCCATCGGCCCTTCTACCTTTGGGATTGTATCAGCTGGTTTTGGTAGATTCTCAGGGGTAACAGCAGTCATAGGAGTTGCCGAGCTCATCACCATTTTATCCCTCCTTCGCTGCCGCTTTGCTAGCATGGTGACCGCATCCTCAACATCATTCCAATCACTCTTTAGTCCCTGTTCTGTATCCTTATCCTCAAGGAGGATTTCCAGTTTCTCTTGGAGATCTTTCCCAGCTGCTTGTAAGAAGAGCTCTGTTTTCTCTCTGTCCAAAGTTGTGCGCTCTATCCTTGATAGCTCGGCATAGTGCTTCTCAAACTCTCTTAGCAACTCTGTGTGGCAGAAATTCCCATTTTGGGTTTTATGACCCATTCCAAGAAAGTTCGTTTGGTCACTCGCTCAGAATCCTCCATGAAATATTCATCCTTTAAAGCAAGCTTGAACTCTTCCCAATTTCTGCCACCATGTGCTGTCTGCAATCCTCTTATGCGCTCTCTTATTTCAGGAACACATACCAGCTCAAAACTTCGAACCATATCCTCCTCAGCCACCCTGTTTAGCTCCATTTCCTTTGTGTAATTGCGTAGGTATTTTGTGATATCCTTACCATCAAATTGATCCACCTTTTTCACAATTGATTGCAGTGCTTTGGTCGTGGAAATTTGTCCCCTCTCAGCAGCTTTGCTGCTGCTGTTGCATATACATAGTAAACATCTGAAACATCTGCATAACTCCAGGGTCAAAATGAACCCCCTGACCCTCAAAATTCTCAGCCATAGCTTCCCTATATATTTCACCACACTCTCACCCCAGCAGTTTCACGTCGGGTTCACCAAAGAGCTGTCATGACGACGTGGGCGGTGTCACTGGGAAAGTGCGAGACTTCTAGCTGTGAGAGTAACCCCTAAGAGCATCAATGAAGCAACTGCAAAACTGTTGATACATATGTTTATTGGGTAGCATCATACTTGATTAACAACTTTAATCCATCAATGCATCATAGATCCTACTCATTAAGTCCCAACAAGTGGTATCCTCAAGGATTGTCCATCTCCCCCTTTATACATTGATATTATAGGTTATGTACATCCGAAGATAGAACAAATTTACTTTGTATTTGTATTGATGGATAAGGACGGTATCCCAGCTAGCATGCATCAGCCTTCACCATATCCATAGCACCTGCACTTCTAAAGTAAATCTCCAAACCAGTCTAGAATTTTCTGATGTGCCTCTCCCGCCCTTTTAACTGCCTTCTCATCATTCATATCATAACGAGTAGTCCATTCATAGACTGCACTTGGATATATTCACAAAATTCTTTACCTCCTTTTTGCACTCTAAATTCTTTGAAACTGTTTTGCCCAAGCAGGCGGAATCCTTTGTCTATTTCTGCCACCTAAATTGCTAAAGGAATCTATACCTCTTTGATATCATTAACAGTGACAAAAGAAGGATGGCGAAAAACTGCAGCTTACAGACAATCATCCTTTGTCAACTCCACGACCATTTTAGCTCCTCAGGTTGATGCAAGCGATTCCTCAGCTCCAGTCGACGCCAGCAGCAGCAGCTTACTATCATAAGCGGCAACCTCAGCTTCTACACAATTACCCAAGCATCTCTCCAAGGCTTCAGCTAGTCGTCCTTGCATGAATTCGGCAGCACATCACCTTCATTTTTCGAAAGTTTCAGGAAGCATATCATTCGACGCAGCTTAATTTCCTCTGTAATTTGAAATCCTACATGGCATGAACAGAAGATATTCTCAGCTTTTTTGAATCTCTGGTTTCTCTGCTCTCTGGTTTTTTTATTTTTCTTTAACACTCCTCCCCGTTTTCTGCATAACTCCCTTCTGCACCGTTTTCTGGTTTTTCTTCCTTTCCCCGCAAGGAATTCGGGCACCTTACCTTTTGCAGCCCAAAAATTGCCATTTTCCCATTTAAAAATACTGCGCCACCTTTATTTCTGCATAATATTCGGAAATTCCCCTTTTAAAAAAAACTCACACATTTCTCCACTGTTTGCCTGGCCTTCAAAAGCATGCATCTGCACAGCAAAAGACTACCTTTTTCCTCCACTAAAAACATCACACTATCCAAGTGTTAAAACACCTACTACACCCATTATGTACACAGGCTTTCAGACCTGACTCAGTCTCAGCTCATTTTATTGATCCTCATTTACAATATGAACATATGTACATGGTCATCATATAATGAATCAAGTTATGGCACTTAATCCCATACATCTGAATTTATATTTAATGGCCTCATATGCATGGTTTCACACCATAGACGTGCCATGGCACGACAACGCGGTCATTTATGTCTCACAAATGTTCCTACCTAACATGCCAGCACATAGCATAGCTGGCTCACACTGACATCAAGCTTGAATCTCAATAGCCCCTCTCAAGCTCATGATGTACTGTCGATGAAGATGTAGATGAGCTTGGGATATCAAGACTCTCAACACTCCCCCTCAAGCTCATCCCATGTACTCCCAACATAGTATGAAAGTACTCAAACTTCTCCCTGCTAAGTGGCTTTGTAAAGATGTCTGCCACCTGCTCTTCAGTCTTCACATACTGTAGATCAACTGTACCATCCAGCACCTTCTCTCTGACAAAATGATAATGGACCTCTATGTGTTTGGTCCTCGCATGAAACACTGGATTCTTGGCCAACTGTGTACTGCTCACGTTGTCACAATGAATGACAACTTTGCCATCAAACAGGCTCACCCAAATCTACCAAGAGATTCTTTAACCATACTGCCTCACAAGTAGCAATGACTGCGCCCCTGTATTCAGCCCCTCTGTACTAGATAAAGCAACTGTAGGTTGCTTCTTGCTACTCCAACTCACCACGGCACTTCCAAGTGTAAAAGCATAACCACTAGTAGACCTCCTGTCATATGAGCTACCTGCCCAATCAGCATATGTGTAGCCATGTATATCCAAGCTTTTACCACTCTCATAAAGTAGACCATAATGTGCAGTGGTCTTTACATATCTCATAATGCGTCTCACTGCATCCAAATGAGGTTTTCTGGAGCTCTGCATAAACTTGCTTACTAGCCCCAAAGCATAACTCAAATCCGGGCGTGTGTGATAGTCATGTAAATGAGACTACCAACCATCTTTCTGTACATAGATGGATCATCCAACTCCTCACCATAGGTATACTCATAGGCTTACACCCTGTCATGCCATATTTTGCCAACATATCCAATGCATATTAGCGCTGTACTAACCATGTACCTGCATGGTCTTTGATCACTTCTATTCCAAGAAAGTATCTCAACTCGCCAAGGTCTTTCATGTCAAATTGCCCACTCAATGCTTTCTTGACATGCATCACATCTGTACCATGATCACTTGTGATAATCAAGTCATCCACATAGATGACAAGTAAAACAATCCCATGCTCTGTCTTCTTCACATAGAGTGAAGAATCTGCAGTAGAAATCTGAAAACCAAGTGAGATGAGATATCTGCTCATCTTATCACTCCAAGCACGAGGTGCTTGCTTCAAACCATATAATGCCTTTTTCAATCTGCATACATGAGTGGGATATCTTGGGTGTACATACCCTTCTGGCTGTGCCATATACACTTCCTCTTGTAGATCACCATTTAGAAATGCATTTTTGACATCCATTTGATGCATTTCCCAACCATTAGCTGCAGCCATAGCAATGACTGCTCTTACAGTTCCCATCTTTGCCACTGGACTAAAGGTTTCATCATAGTCCAAACCTTGGGTTTGTGCATAACCCTTAGCTACCAATCTTGCTTTTTTATGTCTCTCGATGGAACCATCAGACTTGCACTTCACTTTGTAAACCCATTTACATCCAATAACATTCTTGTCCTTTGGTAATGCAACCAAGTTCCATGTGTCATTATGAACCAATGCGTCCATCTCAACATCCATTGCTTTCTCCCATACATGCTCTCCAATAGCTTCTGTATAGCATGTAGGTTCCACATGCTTCACCATAGATGTCATATATGCATAGTGCATAGCAAAATCTCGATATGTCAATCTGTCAACGGGATATCTGACTCTCTGGGATCTCCGCAATGCATGCGGGTCACTCTGAACACCTGTAACTCTTGCATGTGGTGGCACATATCTATCCTGCCTTGCACCAGGTGTGCGTAAAACAGGTATGCCAAGCTCCTCATCCAAACTCTCTGAACTAGATGACTCATAACCTATGATTCCAATTCCTTCGACCTTCTTTTTGCCTTTATCCACAGCACTACTCCCAGTGCTCACACTCTCATGCCTCAAACGTCTTGACCATGGACGTACAGTACTACTCTCAGCCTCTGCTGGCCCAAACATAGAAGTAGAACTAGAACTTGCTTGTGGCAAGTTCACATGCACATCAGCATCAAGTGACTCAATGACACCCTCACCTTTTGCTTTGTACCAACTAGCAAGCTCATCAAACACCACATCTCATGAGATAACAACTTGCCTAGTTTATGGATTGTAACATTTGTATGCCTTACGATCCTGTGTATATCCAACAAATACACATTTTTCTGCCTTAGGATCCAACTTCCTCCTTCTTTCATCAGGCACATGTACATAAGCTATGCATCCAAAAACTTTGAGGTGTCCAATGTCTGGCCTATAACCTGTAAACTGCATCTTTGGCATACTTCCATGAATGGCTGCTGTGTAGGTGTTTTGTTCAGTATATACACTGTAGTAGCACATGCTTCTTCCCAATAATAATCTGGCATGCTCTTTTCATTAAGCATTTCCCTTGCCACTTCACATATGACTCTATTCTTTCTCTCAGCCACATCATTTTGCTGAGGTGTATACCTGCAAGTCAATTGTCTTCTTATTCCATGCTTCCTCAAGAAATGCTCAAAAGCCTTTGAGGTGTATTCACCACCTCCATCTGTCCTCAAACATTTAATCCAACAGCCATATTGCTTTTCTGCAAAAGCTTTGAAATCCATAAACTTTTCCAACACTTCACTCTTCTCTCTGAGAAAATATATCCATGTCATCCTGCTGAAATCATCAATGAATGTCACATAGTATAAACTGCCTTTGATAGATGGGTTTTGTGCAGGACCCCATAGATCACTATGTACTATCTCAAGTGGCCTGCTACTCATATTTCCTTCTCTAGGAAACCTTAACCTTGCCTGCTTTCCAAACTGACAGGCTTCACAAACATGCATATTCCCATCATACTTGAATCTAGGCAATCCACTAACAATGCCTCTTGTCTGCATGTTCTTTAACCTTTGTATATTGACATGTCCAATCCTCTTATGTCACATATCAATGTCATGTACCACATTTATGCTTTTAGAGAACATGGCTGATTTTAACTCAAGAATTCCAGCTTCCAGCTTAAACAACCTGCCTTCTTTCTTGCCTTTAGCAATGACTCTACATCCATGTTTGAAATCCTCAACGAAGCAACCATGCTCGTTGAAACGAACCTGTAATCCCTATTCCACCATTTGACCAACTGAGGCCAAGCTTTTTGTGATAGAAGGCACATACAATACATCTGACATAGACTTTGTTTGACCATTGTGCATAACCAATGGTACACTTCCAACATGTGTAATGGCATACTGAGTATCATCTACTGTTTCCACATAACCTTTCACATCCATAGGCTTCATATGCTCAAACCATTCACCATGACAAGTCATATGGTTTGATGCTCCAGAGTCCATATACCATGTATCATCATTCTCAACATTTGTCATCATAGATCCCACAACATGTTTCATGGCAAACAAGTGATTTGCTGTGCCATCATTACTGCTTGATGCATAATTTCCACCATGTTGTGCATAATTTCCACCATAATGAACACCACGTTGTGCTCTACCCCCTCTCAAATCATTTTGTTTGCGAAAACAATCTCTCGCCCATATGACCAAATTTCCCACAATAATGGCATTCCACATCTTGCATAGATGTTTGTTGGCCTTGCCAACATCCTCTACCATGAGGATTACCTCTGTCTCTCTGAGGTGTATATCCACGACCACCTCTAGCACCATATGTGGGCTGAAAATTCTACTGTGATGACCTGTCCTGCCATCCTCGACCATTACCACCACGGCCACGTGATGCGAATCTCCCCCTGCCTCTAAAACCTCTCTGCGAATAGAAGGCCTGATTTCTGCCATTATCATCATGGTAGATGCATCCAGAAATGAATCACTGAGTTTGATTTCCTCAACAAGCAAGAGTGAAACCAACTCATCAAAGTCTGGTAAACCTGTACTCTGAACTGAGATAGATGTATCAAATGATTTATATTCCTTGCCAAGACCACGCAAGGTAATATCCACCAAATCATCATCAGGCATGGGGGCATTTATTGTTGCCAATGCATCTACAAACTTCTTTATTTCTTGCACATAGTCATACCAAAGTATCCCATGCATCTTTGGGATTCTCAGCATCCTGTATGTGTATGAGCATAGCATCCGAAATACATATAGACAGATAATGCAACACTTTGAATGCTCTTTCTGACCATTGTTTATGAGCTATAACCTACTGCTGTGTAGGTTGTCGAGGTAGCTCAGGCTGCTCTGGCTCAGCACCTGTAAATGAGATTCCAAAATCCTTTTCCTTTCAAGAAACTTTTTATCCTGTACTTCCATGCCTGGAAGTTCTTCCTATCTAGCTTTTCACCAACAATCTGTACTGGATTATCTGACATGTTTGCTCAATGCAAAACACCTTGTGTACACTTCTAAATCTATATACGAGCCTTCCTCAGCTCAACCACACTCCAATGAGTGTTCTAGATACTCCAAAGTAGTCAACAATCTTCAAATTTGATGTAGAAAATCAACCTGTATGCATCCAAAATGAACTGGCTCACGCAGTCCGAGATACCCTGCTTTGATGCGCTTTCCAAGGCTCCAAATCACAATGTAGTGGTGCAATCAAGTATGGGAAACTTGCATTGACACCTAAACAACCTCAATGTTGAATATCAACACCATCTGACATGTGTACTGAAAACCCCTTTCTCTGTTTTGGGAAAAACCAGAAAAACCAGAAAAACCAGTAGTAAAATGGCTCTAATTTCTTCAATATTTGTCCAAATTGAGCAACCAGGCATTCAATAGCTTAGCAATGATGTCCACTAACTCCATGTAAGAGGACTTTGTCCAATTGTTTAAGACCAAAGATTAATTGCACAATTAAAATCACTCTATTTCTCTGCAACCAGTGGATAGGCTTTTTAATCAGCTCATTCCCAGCCCAATTAGGCATAATTCATCAAACCAACCATGTAGCCCTCTTCTCAACTATATGTAGCAACCAATTGCTAAAGCAACTGTGGAAGTAATCAAGCAACCAAGTGGAAATCGATCTCCTCGCTTCAAAATGATCAAAATTTTGCTCTGTTTTCCTGTGCAGTCTGCGCCGCCTGCTCTACAGGGATTTGTGGATGATTATAATACTAATTGATGATAAGTTTGAGTCCCCAACTTACCTAGGTATGTGTGCAACCAGTCAATGCTTGGATTTTTGCCAAAAACACGCTCCAAATACATCAAATTTTGACTCCTTTTTCTGTGTTTTGTGAGAGCTCAAAAACCAGAATTTTTCACTCATTCAAATGCATGTAAATTGCTCCAAAATCACAGTAGGGCTTGCATATGAGTTGCCAATACATTCCTCCTTGTCAGATACATGTTTGTTTTGCCAGATTCACATGTATTTCCACCATACATCAGTGCTTCCAAGCTTTAATGGAAAGCTTCCAAAAACCAAAAATTTGCTTTGCTTTGAGTTGCTCTAACTTGCTTTGCTTTTGCCTGAATCACCTGCAATCCGCTCAAGGATGTTTAGAAGACCTTACCTGGTAGGCCAAGCTCTCAGATCTGATAAAAGTTGGTGTGCTCCAAGCTTCACAGCTCCAATGGCAAGCTTCACAGCTTCTCTTCACAGCTTCTTCTCCCTCTTCACTCACTCACTCATAAACCCTAATAAACAGCACAAGGCTCTGATACCATGTTGAAAGAACGGTAGAGGGGGAGGAGACACACACACAGGAGCAAACCCTAATGTATATTGCAAACCCTAACCATAGAGGAAAGCCATCTCCCTTCTCACACAAAGCATAATGCCATAATCCATAATACACACAACACACTGAGTTGTGTCCACACACATCTAACCCTAGCTAATGTCCACACACTATGACCAGCTGGACACGCGGTCATTTATGTCTCACACATGTTCCTACCTAACATGCCAGCACATAGCATAGCTAGCTCACACTGACATCAAGCTTGAATCTCAACAGCACCTTGGTGAGTAGGTACGAGACCACTTTGTTATGATATCCTAGGGTAGGTAAGTATAAAGTTCCTTGCGCATGTAATCATCCTTCAAATTCGTATGAATATTTTGAACTTTGTGGAGGTCAATTTTGTACGTGTCCACATGGATTTGATTTGCATAATCATGGAGTTTGCACGTCCAGCCAATCTATCTACTCTTTCCTTGAAAATTTGTATACTCTACTTTGTTGTTGTTTTGTTGAATACTTTCTCTTTTAGCATAGTGTTGAATGGTAAATCCTTCTTTTCTACTCGGTGGGGTGCAGGGCATTGATGATTTTTGCTAACTGCTTGTATTGGTCTAATGCAAGGAGTTCTGTCCTTGATGTAGGTGAAGAATGTGTGGGCAAATATTAATTTGGAGAAGCACTATCAAGCAAGAAGAAGCGCTGGAGATGGAGTGATGAAGAGCAAGAATGTGAATATAGTTTTTGAAAAAGATGCGTTAAAGAAAAGAGAACATGTTTTAAATGCTAGCAATGAGTGACAAGTTTGGGCGGTTGATTTATAAATAAGGGTGGGCGACACATGTCAATTGTGGTTAATCATTTCATGCATGAATTTTTTTTAATCATTGTGAAAAAGTGAGATTTTCACACCCAAAAATTCTCATTTGATTTTATGTTTGACATGATGCAAAGCTTCCCCGCACCATCTAAAATCCTCATGTTACCTTAGATCATCCTTTTGATGCAAATTTTTTGTCCTGAAAAGCTCAAGTTGCTCATGACGTGAGTATTCTCATTGGTTTTTCATGTTGAATTATATTCATTCTAAGCTTAGTTTCTGAATTCCAAGGTCCATTTGAAATATTTTCATTTGGGCCAACTTTTTAGATACTCAAGGTCGTGAGTATTTACTTGTTTTTCACGTCAATTTTTTTTTCAGTGTGCTGGGATCTTATTGACTCATTGGGTATGCATTTCTTGCTTAAGGAAGGAACTTTTTTGGGTGTGAAAAATGCGAGTCACTTATGGCCGTGAGTATATATTAGTTTTTCACATCCACTGCCTTGCATTATATCATGTCCATGAATTCATTGATTTATTCCCTTGACCTTACAATAGCTTTGGCTTTTGTATTATTCTACCTAGGGCCACCTTAGGGGTGGTAGAGCTTGACTTAGTCATCTACTTTCCTTTTCTCAAAGTTTTTTGAGCTTTGAGTTCCTTCACCTTTCCGTTAGTGGCATTCTTTTCTCATCTAGTTGTAGAAGGATATTATTGCTGGAGAATTTCTAGTTCTCTCCTTGACTTGTACATTTCCTCTTCCAATCACCACTGGATGAAACTAGTTGTGGGATCAATGATGGGAATTATGGCCAATTCTTCTTCTTCTTTGCACTTATCATTCATAGATGTTGCTCATTTTTTGGTGGGGGTCCTACAAAGACCATGTCTATGGGAGGCTGCAGGTATTATGTGACATTTATTATGACCACACAAGGAAAGTGTGGGTATACTTCATGAAGGAGAAGGGTGAGGTGTTCACTCACTTTTAGAATTTCAGAGTTATGGTTGAAAAGCAAACAGGGAAATATGTAAAATGCCTAAGGTCAGATGGAGAGGAAGAGTACTTCTCCAATGAGTTCTCTAAATTTTTGAAGAAAAATGATATTCGGAGATAGTTTACATGCAGATACACTCCGCAGCAAAATGGAGTTGCTGAGCGGAAAAACAGGCACATTGCTGAGATTGCGTGAGCATTGATGGAAGAGAAGAATATGCCACATAGCTATTAGGCTGAGGCTATTTCTACAGCAGTTTACATCATGAAGAAGACCCCAATTGCAGCTGTAAGATTTCTCCCCAGCCTCTCAAGATGTCCAGCATCTTCCCCTGTAATCAATTCCCTCTTCAGAAATATAAAAGATCTTGTTTCTACCTGTTTTGGCCTAGAGAGAGAAAATATTCTAGAGAGAGAATATTCAGATTTTGAATATTTTTGGATAGAAAAATATCTCTTCTTATTAAAATAAGTTCCCTCTAAACAGAAGTTCAAAAAGATTTTCAGAAGGTGCATTAGAAATTAAGTAGAATTTATTTAAGAGGCCTTATCCTAGGGGTCCAGATTTTCGAAAAATTTCAAATTAAGGTTTTGAAGGGCCAATCAAATTCATCCAAATGTATGAAGAAGATAAATAGAAGAAATAAAGAAAGTCACCCCCAAAAAAATGAGTAAATACTCACATAAGATGAAGAGTGGACTAAGGACCAAAGGAAAAGCTTTAAAAAATGGATTTTTGACACCTCATAATGGGGATTCCCCCCTCATGAATGAGGCACCTACTTCACATGTGCAATTGAGTTTTAAATCTTCAAAAATTGAGATATTTCATCTCTCCTCTCTCCTAATTCAAGTCTAGTTCCAAAAAGTTAGCTCAACTAACCTAAAAATGGTCAAAAATTGACCAAACTGATTTGGAAAATTCTAGAATCAGTTTGTTTGGTTAGGAGCTCAATTTTTCCTAAAATAGAAGCATCCTCCTTTGTTGAAAAATAATAGTGTTTATGCACTGTTACTCTACTCCTCCCAAGCCAAGAATTGTGAATTTATTAATAATTCACTAGTTTTTTGACATTTCCCTCTTCCAAATATTGGTGGCCTCTCTTGTTACAAACAAGAGTAGAACCCTCAAACCATCAAGCCAAAGGAAAGCTCCAAGAAATTATGTAAGTAGAGATCTTGTAATTTTCTTTAGTGATTTTTATGCTTTCCTAATTCTTATGATTGTTTGAAGTGATAAATGGATGCTATGCCTTGATCGAAAGGCTTTTCCCCTCTCTCTTCTTAGAATCAACCCTTCTTTATCCTAGTTAAGTGATAATTGTTGGAATTAAACTTTTTATAATGTTTTCTCTTTTATAAGTGAATTTTGATTAGTCTAGATTACTTTAAATCAATTAGAGTTAATTTTTAAGACAAATTAAGTAGAAAATTTTAAAAAATGGTCAGCCATACAAAGGAGGTTATGGCGAATTTTTTTGGAAATAAGTATTATCTTTTATTATGCTAAAAGAGTATTCCCTATCATTTCTATACTCTAAAAGTGTCTTTTTCATGCATAGAAGATGCATGAAAAAGAGTATTCCCTATCATTTCTATACTCTAAAAGTGTCTTTTTCATGCATAGAAGATGCATATTGATTATTATTATTTTGTATGCATAAAAGAATAATCGAGCTCAAGGGGGAGTGTTGAGATATCGAGCTCATCTAGTGAGGCGGTGGACACTAATGACCCACGTGGGGGATAGGCCCCACACTTACACCACTGGCATGGTTGGTGAGATCATGGTGGGTTATATGCGGCCAGTGGGATGACATGCTGTGTGATAGCCATTTTGGAGAATGGCATAGTTATAGCGCCAGCTCATTTAGTTGGGTTCACACTATAGAAAAAACCCTAGTATGTATTTGGTTGAGTACCTTTCATATTGTGTGTACTCTTATCTTTGTATATGGTGTGTTGAGTGTTGAGTGAAGAAGAAGAAGATTTTCAGCCTCTCACCTTGTGTGTTCTTTATTAGGGTTTTGTGAGTGTGTGTGTGCTTGCAAGAGCTCAAGCTCTCTTCTCCCCTACATCTTGTCATCCATGTCATCAAGCATTTATCTGGACATCTCGACTCTGATCAATGGGTGGACCAAGTCAACGATGTAAGGCAATCTTGTCCATACAAAGCTTTGAAAAGACTCATCCCAATGCTTTGATGATAAGAAGCATTGTAAGCAAATTCGACTAGATGCAAATGGCTTAACCACTTCTTGGGTTCTCTATCGCAACATGACCGAAAGATATCTTCTATTACCTGGTTCACTCTTTCAGTGTGGCCATCTATTTTGAGGTGATAGGCTGTGCTGAGATCCAAGAAAGTTCTTACTGCTTTAAAGAATGCAGTCCAAAATTTCGATGTGAAGTTGGGATCTCTGTCACTTACTATCCTCCTGGGTAAGCCATGTAATCGGAAGATCTCTTTAAGGAAAACTCTGGCAACATCCACTGCAGTGTATGTTTCTTTTACTAGAATTAGATGGGCAACTTTGGTTAGCCTATCAACTACCACAAAAATGGAGTTGTAACCTGATTGCATTGAAGGTATTCCAGTGACAAAGTCCATATTGATACATTCCCACTTCATCTGTGGAATGTCTAGAGGCTACAGTTTCCCTGGCATCTTGACTCTCTCTGCCTTGACTCTCTGACACATTAAGCATTTTCGCACATGATCAAGTACATCCTTTTTGAGTTTTGGCCAGAAGAAGCTTTTCTTCACAGACATATAGGTTTTTATAAACCCTGGATGTCAATCTATCAGGCTATCATGGGCTTCTCTCAGAATTCTTCCCTTTATTCCCTCATCATTGGGAATACATAGCCGCCGATTATTATAATACATGCATCCTTCATCTAATTTGTACCCAAGAACTTGACTCATTTCCTGAGGAGTCTTGCTTTCTTGCATCAGAAGGGTAGCAATAGGGGCAAAGAATTTGTCCTGTATGATTTTCTCCTTTGCTTCACTGATCAATGGATTTGACACCACGGTAATTGAGCAAGGAGGCTTTTCTGCTGAGCGCATCTACCACCACATTTTCTTTCCCTGGCCAATACTTGATTTCAAAATCGAATTCCTACAGGGTCTGCATCCATCTCCTTTGACGCATGTTGAGATCCCTTTGGGTGAAGATCCACTTCAGACTTTGATGATTTGTCATCATCAAGGTGAACCTTTATCCCAAGAGATAATGTCTCCACAACTTCAGAGCATAAACTATTAAGAGTAACTCTAAGTCATGTGGACGGCATAATTTCTCTCATGTGTTCTGAGTTTTCTGGATTCATAGGCCACTGCATGACCTTCCTGCATAAGCGCACCACCTAAGGCAAACCCACTGGCATCAGTAAAACTACCTCAAAGGGCTTGGTAAAATCTGGCAATTTAAGGACAGGGTTGGTTACTAAGGCTGTCTTCAGTTTATCAAAGGCACTCTGACACATTGCAATCTACTGAAAAAGTGTACTCTTCTTGAGAAGGTTAGTTAAAGGGGATGCTATCTGAGCATACCTAGGTATAAAGATCCTATACCATCCGGTCAATCCTAGGAATGCTCTCACTTCTTTTACCGTCTTGGGTTCCGGCCATTCTACGACTGCTTGGATCTTTACAGGGTCAAGAGAAATCCCATCCTTTGACACTATGAATCCCAAGTATTCCACCTAGTCAACAGAGAAAGAATACTTGCTCTTCTTTGCAAAGAGTTGGTATTTCCTTAGGATTTCCAGCACCTTGCGCACATAATCTTCATGATCTGCAGCATTCTTAGAGTATACCAAGATATCATCAAAGAAGACAAGAGCAAAATCATCCAAGTATTCTCTGAGAATATCCTACATAAGACGATTAAATGTCGCTGGGGCATTTGTAAGATTCCTCCCCAGACTCTCAAGATGTCCAACATCTTCCCCTGTAATCAAATCCCTCTTCAGAAATATAAAAGATCTTGTTTCTACCAGTTTTGGCCTAGAGAGAGAAAATCTTCTGGAGAGTGGTAATTCAGTTTTTAAATATTTTTGGATAGAGAAATATCTCATCTTATTAAAATAAGTTCCCCTAAAACATAAGTTCAAAAGATTTTCATAAGGTGCATTAGAAATTAAGTATAATCTGTTCAAGAGGCATTATCCTGGGGGTCAAGATTTTTTTAAAATTTTAAATTAAGGTTCCTATGGACCAATACGATTCATCCAAATGTAGGAAGGAGATAAATAGAAGAATAAAAGGAAAATCTCCCAAAAATGAGTAAATACTCACATAAGATGAAGAGTTGACTAAGGACAAGGTTAATAGTTAAAAAAGAGAGATATGTAGATGAAATGATGCATTTTTGACACCTCAGTATGGGGGAATTCCCCTCATGAAGGAGGCGCCTATTTCACATGCTTGAATGAGTTTTAAACTCCCAAATAATGAGATATTTTTATCACTCCTCTCTCCTGTTTCAACTAGATCCAAAAAGTGGACTAAACTGACCCATTTTATGCATACTTTTATGCATAGAAATCAATAATGATAAAAGTAACACTTTTATAATTAAAAAAATATTCTTTTATGCATACTTTTATGCATGGAAATCAATATGATAAAAGTAACGTTTTTATAATAAAAATTTATTCTTTTATGCATACTTTTATGCATAGAAATCAATAATGATAAAAGTAACACTTTTATAATTAAAAAATATTCTTTTATGCATACTTTTATGCATAGAAATCAATAATGATAAAAGTAACACTTTTATAATTAAAAAAAATATTCTTTTATGCATAGAAATCAATAATGATAAAAGTAACACTTTTATAATTAAAAAAATATTCTTTTATGCATAGAAATCAATAATGATAAAAGTAACGCTTTTATAATAAAAAAATATTCTTTTATGCATACTTTTATGTATAAAAATCAATATGAGGAAAGTAACTCTTTTGTAATAAAAACATATATACTTTTATGCATAAAAATCCATAATAAAGAAAGTAACATTTTCATAATTAAAAAATTTATCAATAAGTATCTTTCATAGAATTTAATTCTATTGAAAACCATTCTTTTATAAAAATTAATCAATATGCATCTTTCTATGCATGAATGAAAATGACACTTTTAGAATACTTTAACGATGGGGATTACTCTTTTTGATTAATAAAAGATGAAATTTATTTCACAAATTTTTAAAAAATTTCGCTATAACCTCCTTTGTATGGCTGACCATTTTTTAGTTTTTAACTCACTAAAATTAATTAGAAGTTCACCAAGAGTATTTAAATCATTCTAAAGTAAACATTTTCTACTTATTTAAGAGAAACATTATGAAAAACTTGATTTTATCCATTAATCATTCATCTAGGATAAAGAATGGTTGGATTTACTAAAGAAGAGAGGGGAATGTCTTTTTTTAATGAGGCATAACATCATTTTCATTATAGAGAAGACAAAATCATAAAAACCATAAAATGAATGGAAAAGAGAAGAATCTCCAAGTTACAAAGGAATTTGAGAGCTTTCCTTTGGCTTGATGGTTTGAGGGTTCTACTCTTGTTTGGAAACAAGAGTGGCCACCAGTCTTTAGAAGAGGGAAGGTCAAAAACTAATGAATTATGAGTAGAATTCATAATTTTTTGGCACTTGGGAGAGGCAGGATAACAGTGTAAAACACTATTGAGTTTCAACAAAGGGGAAGGCTTCTATTGATAGAAAAAATTGAGCTTCTAACCAAGCCAACTGATTCTAGAATTTTCCAAATCAGTTTGGTCAATTTTTGACCACTGATTTCTATGCATAAAAGTATGCATAAAAGAATATTTTTTATTATAAAAGTGTTACTTTTATCATAAATGATTTTTATGCATAAACATATGCATAAAAGATATTTTTATATTAAAAGTGTGATTTTTATCATAAATGATTTTTATGCATAAACATATGCATAAAAGATATTTTTTTATATTAAAAGTGTGATTTTTATCATAAATGATTTTTATGCATAAACATATGCATAAAAGATATTTTTTTATATTAAAAGTGTGATTTTCATCATAAATGATTTTTAAGCATAAACATATGCATAAAACAAATTCTTTTATATTAAAAGAGTGATTTTCATCATAAATGATTTATATGCATAAACATATGCATAAAAGAAATTCTTTCATGATAAGAGTGATTTTCAAACATAAATGATTTTTATGATGATAAAAGTGTGACTTTCATCATAATAAGATTTTATGCATAACTAGATGCATATAGAATCTTTATAATTAAATAAGGATTCTCCTTAATCCTCTGTTTAATTTTTGTAAAAATTGGAAAAATGAATAAGTAGATAATATGTGAGAAGAAATGCTACCGTTTCATATTCACTAAGATGTAATGAGAAAATTCAACTAAACTATTGAAGTTGGAGATCGAGATAAATGATTATTTTATTCCTCATAAGAAATTCATGTTTTAGAAATCTGTAAGCAAATATTCGTCGAACAAAATTTAGAAAAAGAGAAATTGAAATAGTACCTTTCGAGAAAGATAGTTTAGGAAAAACCTTTCCAGATCCAAACTCTGATTCAGACTATTGACCAAGGCCTAATTCTTTCGTCAATAGTTTAGGAGTGTGTGCGTATTTGTTTTCTAAAGCTAAAGTTAAGAAAGGCATTTCAATTATGGGTGGGTGAGTACTTGTTTGGATCTACCGATTCCAGGGTGGTGGCTAACCCATGGGCCGAATGGGCTGAAATCAATGGAGTTTTAATAATCAAATTGAAAAATCTTAGGATTACACTAGGATTCGAGTAACTAGTTAATTCCCTGATAAATTTCTCAATTGAGTGGATCAACGGCTGTGCTGCCTGATCTTGATTAGGAAAAAAGTGTTGAAATTACTCAAATAATCAAATTATATCAGCGATAGTTACCTTCTATCTGGTTTATTCAGGTGAAGGATAGTTTAGAATTGATCTCGTTAGAAAAAAATTCATTAAGAAAATTCAAAAAGGTGGAATCATCCCCGCTTTTCGGGCATGGGAAATTTTCCCGGTTTCAGTTTTCGGAGAGACCACCAGCCTAGTCTCGTGCCCGGACATTCGTGGGCGAGGCCCCGGGTGAGAAACCCTGCCCCGCGCATGAGGGGGCTGCTTCCACTGTCAGCTCTACTGGGAGTCCGCGGTGCGCGGAGGGGGCAGAGGGATCTCACATCATTAGTCAATCCAAATGGCATGACTGTGAACTCATAATGCCCATAGCGAGTATTGAATCGTGTCTTCGGGATGTCCTGTTCCTTGATTCTAATTTGGTAGTACCCGGATTTGAGATCTATCTTTGTGAACATTTGGGTCCCACTTAACCGATCTAGAAATTCATCAATCCTAGGAGTAGGATACTTATTCTTAATTGTTGTTAATTGATTCAATCCTGTGTAGTCAATACAGAGTCTTAATGTTACATCTTTCTTCTTTTGAAAGAGAACGGGTGTACCCCAAGGTGAGACACTAGGTCTAACGAATCCCTGCTACTCTAACAGTTGTCTTAACTGCTCCTTAAGAAGTTCTATGGCTTTAGGGACTGGCATTTTGTATGCATGCTGGGCCACTGGGGGTTAACTTGATCTCATGATCTACTTTGCGAGACGGAGGCATCTCAGTCAACTCTTCAGGAAACACATCTGCATACTCACTTAACCACTCTGGTTCTTTAGCCTTGCATTTTATGTCTACTGGATTCATCTTAACAACATAAATAGCTTGCCTCTTTCTGAGCCCTTTTTATAATTTGGAAGCCTTGACTAATTGTAGCACTGGGGATCCGGAAATTCCAGTTCCTTGAACTTTATTCCCGTGAAGGTCAAGGAAAGAGATGGTTCCTTTGTGACAATGAATGTCAGTGTGATTCTTTTGGAGACAATCCATTCTAAGGATTCCATCATAGACTCCCAAGAGTAGGACTTTGAACTGGCACTCTGTTACATTCCCATCTAGACTAAACTAAATAAGGTCTGTCTCAAGGTGTGTGAAAAGAATCTTTCCACTGGCCAATTCCACTTGCATAGGTTTTCCTAATTTTTGATTTAGGACTAATTTACGCAGACATCCTGGGAAAATAAAAGAATGAGTGCTGCTTGAATCAATCAAAAGCTTGAATTGCTTACCCTGGTACCCTACTAGAGTCTGGAGCACTAAGAATTGATGGTTATTCCCCTAGTGCTCAATTGCTAGATCTGTCCTTTTTCTACCTCCACTTCATCAGCTATAGTCACAGCTCTGGCTGCTGCAGTCTAAGGTGGAACTCTCTCTCTTTGGTTATTCCAATTTTGGGAGGGAGTTCGGAGACTGCTTTGCATGGAGGCTGTAGGCTGAGCTGGCACTCTTCTGGGGTTGCCCTGATTTTGGCGCGGGGTGTGAGACCCCTCATCCCCCTCCGCGCATCGGATTCCCGATTGCTAGCAGTGGAAGTAGCTTCCTCTTGTGCGGGGTAGGATTTCCCACTCGGGGCCTCGCCCTCGAATGTCCGAACACAAGACTAATCTGGTGGTCATTCCGAAACCAAAATCGAAACCGGGAAAATTTTCCTTGCCCGAAAAACGGGGACAATTCTACCTTTTTTATTTTCTTAATAATAACAAATTTTCTAACGAGTTCAAGAGATTAAACTATCCTTCACCTGATTGAACCAGATAGAAAGAAAACTATCACTGACTTAATTTGAAGAAATCAACGCTTTTTCCTAACCCAAATCAGGCACAACTGTTGATCTAATCATCTGAGGAAATCAACACTTTTTTCCTAACCGAAATCAGGCACAGTCGTTGATCTACTCATTTGAGAAATTCTTCAGGGTTTTATTTAACTACTTGAATTCTAAGCGTAATCCTATTATTTCAATTTAATTATTAAAACTCCACTGATTCCAGCCTCCGGCCCATGGGTTAGCCACCACCCAACCACTGGAATCAGTAGAACCAGACAATTACTCACCCACCCATAACCTTGATCCACATATCAATTCGAAGGGTCTCAAACTTAGTTTCAGATTTGGTGGGAGCTTTGAGTATTTTTCTAAACTGGTCACACCTTCTTTCCTCGAAACTGACCAAAGAGTTTGGTCTTAGTCATAGTCTGATTCAAGAAATAAGATTTTTCGTGAACTATCTTTCTCGAAAAGGTTTGATAATTCCGTTATACTGAATTATGAGTTACTATTTTACTATTTTCGTGAACTATCTTTCTCGAAAAGGTTTGATAATTCAGTTACTATTTTACTGAATTTCTTTCTTTGAATATTCACTTAACTAATTTCTAAATTAGTTATGAATTCCAATGAGGAATAAATTAATCATTTATCTGAATAGTTTGATCTCGATAGATTTCGTGAATTTTCTTTTTACAAACCGTGTGAATATAAGACGATAGAAATTTCTCTCTTAGAGTATTTAATTATTCATTTATCAAATACTCATAGAATTTAAACATAGAATTTAAGAGGATTCTAATTTTGATATAAGAATTCTTTATGCATCTATTTATGCATAAAAATCAACTTCAATAGGAATAACACTTTTATGAAAAAAAAACCTTTTATGCAACTATTTATGCATAAAATCAAATTTAATAAGAATAACACTTTTAAAATAAAAATAATTTTTTTATACATCTATTTATACATAAAAATCAATTTTTATAAGAATAACACTTTGATAATAAAAACAATATTCTTTATGCATCTTTCTATGCAAAAAAATCAAGTTTAATGAGAATAACACTTTTGTAATAAAAAAATATCCTTTATGCATCTTTCTATGCATAAAAATCAAGTTTAATGAGAATAACACTTTTGTAATAAAAGAAAATCCTTTATGCATCTTTCTATGCATAAAAATCAAATTTATTGAGAACAACACTTTTGTAATAAAAATTTTCCTTTATGATAAAAAAATTTTCTTTATGCATCTTTCTTTGCATAAAAACCAATTTTAATAAGAATAATACTTTTATAATAAAAATAATTCCTTTATGCATAAAAATTAATTTTAATAAGAATAAAACTTTTATAATAAAAAAAATTTCCTTTATGCATCTTTCTATGCATAAAAATAAATTTTATAAGAATAAAACTTTTATAATAAAAAAAATTCCTTTATGCATCTTTTTATGCATAAAAATCAATTTTAATAAGAATAACACTTTTATAATTAAAAAAGTTCCTTTATGCATCTTTCTATGCATAAAAATTAAATTTAATGACAATAACACTTTTGTAATTAAAAAAATTCCTTTATGCATCTTTCTATGCATAAAATCAAATTTAATGACAATAACACTATTAAAATAAAAAATTTTCATTTCTATGCATAGAAATTAAGTTTAATGAGAATAACACTTTTGTAATTTAAAAAAATCCTTTATGCATCCTTCTATGCATAAAAATGAAATTTAATGAGAATAACACTTTTAGAATAAAAAATTTCCGTTATGCATCTTTCTATGCATAGAAATCAATTTTAATAATTAATATCAGTGATATCCATGCATATTCATAGGTGAATATGTACATGGAGTAATTAGAATATTTCTTTTAGATGCATAAATGGTGGGAATTACTCTTTTGGAATAACATAAAAAAACAACTTTCTTTTCCAACAAAATTCTAGAAAATTTTACCATAACCTCCTTTGTATGGCTGATTATTTCTCAATTTTATCATTCTTTATTTAACTTAAATTAACCCAAATTAGATTCATAGAACTCTAATCTACACAATTTTCTAAATTCAAGAGAGTAAACAATAAGAAGAGTTTAATTAATCCCTTAGTTAATCTTTCTAGGATTAAGAAAGGCTGGAATGTAAAGAAGAGAAGGGGGTGGCCTTTTCATCAAAGAATAGCATTTGAATTTAATTCAATCAAATACAAAACCTAAAAATTAAGAAAACCATACATTTAAATCTGTAAATAAGTAAGAAAATTAGCTTACATGAAGCTTGTAAGCTCTCCTTTGGCTTGAGGGATTGAGGTTTCTACTCTTGTTTGAAGCAAGAGTGGCCACCAATTCACTTTGGCGAGGATTAGGCCAAAAATAATTGAATTATTAAGAAATTCAATGTAGATGGCTCAGGACACAGGAGTAGAGTAACAGTGCATAAACACCATTAAGCTTTTACAAAGGGGGAGGCTTCTATTTATAGGAAAAAGTGAGTCTCTAACCAAGCAAACTGATTCTAGAATTTTCCAGATCAGTTGGTCAATTTTTGACCATTTTTGGGTCAGTTCAGCTTACTTTTTGGATCTAGTTTTGAAATAGGAGAGATGAAATATCTCATTTTATTGATTATAAATTGGGGGTAATGATGAGAAAAAAGGCGCCTACTTCATGAGGGGAGATCCCCATTCTGAGGTGTCAAATTCAGTTTTTTAATTGTTTTCTTTGGTCCTTAGTCCACTCTTCATCTTACGTGAGCATTTACTCATTTTTGGTGGGTTTTTCTTTTATTTTTCAATTTATCTCCTCCTCCCTACATTTGAATTAATCTTATTGGTCCATAAGAACCTTAATCCAAAGTTTTAGAAAATTTGGACCCTTAGGCTAATGTCTTTTGTGCACATTATAATTTATTCCTAATGCACCTTAGGATATTTTTTCATCCAAAGATTATTTTGGTCGAGACGGTTTGTCTCGCAATGGTTCCTCCGTGCGACCTTGACCGTTTCCACAATTTTCAATCTTGCGAGAGTCATCTTGCTCCTCTCATTAACCAGTTACATCAAAATACTCTTCCATTGCCTCGATCCATTTTTCCACTACTTCTCCTAACTGTTCCCCTTCACCCTTGAAGCGACCAGGTTGTTGGGATCACTACAGGGCTTTACGAATGTCTGGATCTAACTCTTCATCATCGGTAAGAGGATCCGACTGCCTAGCATGGGCCGTGCGCCTCATGATTCTGACAAAACGATATTTTTGTTAACTTAACTTTGTCATCAGACTTATGACCATTTTATTTTTTTTGAGATTTCTTAAACAATAAATATTCCATCATAATTCTTGAAAACAAGATTCACTCTGATAATTTTATTAACCAATATTCACAATCACGAAAACAATTTGGAATCTATTGCAAAACATCATTTATTATATATATATATAGAGTTTTTAATATATATATATAGAGCGTCTCGGCTCCAAAAGTCACTGCCTCAATTACGTACGTATAAAAAGGCGATACTGCGATGGAGACATGCTATGATATACACGATTCACTGATAATGGTGCTGTAATTCTTCTCCTAGGAATAAAGTGGCTAAGAAGTCTAAAAATACGGCAAGAATTTCTAAAATTTTGGGATGAATGATTATAGAGTTGGACATAATGAATAACTCCTAGCCTTATCAAGATTATGGCTAGCGAGATATTCTCTTTGAGTCTCTATCGTTGATTGGTATTAACGACTTTGCCCTCTAGAGAACCACATATGCTGACGTCGTTCTATTGGATCAGGGAAGTATAGATCCTCAAAGTGACGAGCAAGTCTCACTCTTCTTTTCTCGGGTTGTAGCGGAGTTGATGAGATTTTCGAAGGCAAAGGTGATCATATCCTCACTCTGGGAGAGTCCAGGAATGCTAGACAGATTTGGGGTATCCATCTAAAAATCCAATTCAATTTATGAGTTTTCAATTTATGAAGTTTATTTCAAACATAATCTTAACAAGTGAAAACATTGTATCCCATATTTACTTTAGAATTTTAGGCAATTTTTGCTGCTGTTTTGTAAGTTTACAACAGCGCTCTGATACCAGCTGTGAGACCCCTCAGCCCCCTCCACGTGGTGGATTCCCGGTTGCTAGCAGCGGAAATAGCTTCCTCTTGCGCGGGGCACGAATTCCCACTAAGGGCCTCGCTCTCGAATGTCCGGACATGAGACTAATTTGGTGGTCATTTCGAAACCAAAATCGAAATCGGGAAAATTTTCCTTGCCCAAAAAACGGTGACGATTCCACCTTTTTGATTACGAATTTTCTAACGAATTCAAGAGATTAAACTATCCTTCACTTGATTGAACCAGATAGAAGGAAAACTATCACGTACTTAATTTGAAGAAATCAACGCTTTTTCCTAACCCAAATTAGGCACAGCTGTTGATCTAATCATCTAAGAAAATCAACGCTTTTTTCCTACTGAAATCAGGCACAGCCGTTGATCTACTCATTTGAGAAATTCTTCAGGGTTTTATTTAATTACTCGAATTCTAAGCGTTATCCTATTATTTCAACTAAATTATTAAAACTCCACTGATTCCAACTTAACCCCATCCGGCCCATGGGTTAGCCACCAACCAACCACTTGAATTGGTAGAACCAGACAATTACTCACCCATCCATAATTGAATGCCTTTCTTAACTTTTACTTTCGAATACAGATACGCACACACTCCTCTTTAAAACTTTAACATATAAAATAATCCATTGACAAACAGTTATTGGTTACAGATACCGTAACTCAAAATTTCCATCCAGTCCCTTGTTTCTCAAAATAGTATCACTCTGGACTCTCCGTTGAGATTAGCAACGAGATCTAGTAACAGATTACTCAATAATCATTTCGTCCATCATACATATCTTCCACGACATACGCATGGGTGTCCTAGGCACCGCGAGCCCGTGCATCGCCTGGTCAGAACCCTCCAGGATCCTCCTTAGGTGTCTTGGCACTTCACTCAGGGACCGCTTCGTCGGCCCTCGTCCATCGTACCGGAAGTGCACCATTTTAACCGTACCGAGGCTGGTCAAGACCTGGGCAGGCTTTGCCGCGCGTGAGCTGTCCTTTGAACACTCCCAATTGTTGCAACCGAACTTCCCTTAGAAAAACATATACCAAATGCTCCCTCCAGCATTCTAGCATAAGACAGTCCTTTAAGAAATAGGATTTCTATGCAAGTTTTCAGTTTGATTTTCTTTTGAATACAAGGAGTATTTCTTGAATCAGTATCCCCAAAAATTCTTGATCGGCATTCTGAATTTCATACCAGAAATCTTTGAATTCTATAACCTTGATCCACATATCAATTCGAAGGGTCTCAAACTGAGTTTCAGATTTGGCAAGAGTTTTGAGAGTATTTTTCTAAACTGGTCACACCTTCTTTCCCTCGAAACTGACAAAAGAGTTTTGTCTTGGTCATAGTATGATTCAAGGTTCCAGTCGGATAAGATTTTTCGTGAACTATCTTTCTCGAAAAGGTTTGATAATTCAGGTACTATTTTACTGGATTTCTTTCTTTGAATATTCACTTAACTAATTTCTAAATTAATTATGAATTCTAATGAGGAATAAATTAATCATTTATGTGAATATTCTGATCTCGATAGATTTTTTTAAATTTTTTTTACAAACCGTGTGAATATAAGACGATAGAAATTTCTCTCTTAGAGTATTTAATTATTCATTTATCAAAATTTACTCATAGAATTTAAACGTAGAATTTAAGAGGATTCTAATTTTGATATAAGAATTCTTTATGCATCTATTTATGCATAAAAATCAACTTCAATAGGAATAACACTTTTATAAAAAAAACCTTTTATGCATCTATTTATGCATAAAATCAAATTTAATAGGAATAACACTTTTAAAATAATAAAAAATCCTTATGCATCTATTTATACATAAAAACTAATTTTTATTAGAATAACACTTTTATAATAAAAAAAATATCCTTTATGCATCTTTCTATGCATAAAAATTAAGTTTAATGAAAATAAAACTTTTATAATAAAAAAATATCCTTTATGCATCCTTCTATCTTTCTATGCAGAAAAATCAAATTTAATGAGAATAACACTTTTGTAATAAAAAAAATTCCTTTATGCATCTTTCTACGTACAAAAATCAATTTTAATAAGAATAACACTTTTATAATAAAAAAATTTCTTTATGCATCTTTATATGCATAAAAATCAATTTTAATAAGAATAACACTTTTATAATAAAATAATTTCCTTTATGCATCTTTCTATGCATAAAAATCAAATTTAATAAGAATAACACTTTTATAATAATAAAAATTCCTTTATACATCTTTCTATGCATAAAATTGAATTGAATGAGAATAACACTTTTATAATAAAACAATTTCCATTATGCATCTTTCTATGCATAGAAATTTAATTTAATGAGAATAACACTTTTGTAATTAGTTTATGCATCTTTCTATGCATAAAAATGAAATTTAATGAGAATAACACTTTTATAATAAAAAATTTCCATTATGCATCTTTCTATGCATAGAAATCAATTTTATTAATTAAAATCAGTGATATCCATGCATATTCATAGGTGAATATTTACATGGAGTAATTAGAATATTTCTTTTAGATGCAAAAATGGTGGGAGTTACTCTTTTGGAATAACATAAAAAAACAACTTTCTTTTCCAACAAAATTTTGGAAACTTTTTCCATAACCTCCTTTGTATGGCTGATCATTTCTCATTTTTATCATTCTTTATTTAACTTAAATTAACCCAAATTACATTCATAGAACTCTAATCTACACAATTTTCTAAATTCAAGAGAGTAAACAATAAGAAGAGTTTAATTAATCTCTTAGTTAATCTTTCTAGGATTAAGAAAGGCTGGAATGTAAAGAAGAGAAGGGGTGGCCTCATTTGAATTTAATTCAATCAAATACAAAACCTAAAAATCAAGAAAACCATACATTTAAATTTGTAAATAAGTAAGAAAATTAGCTTACATGAAGCTTGTAAGCTCTCCTTTGGCTTGAGGGATTGAGGGTTCTACTCTTGTTTGAAGCAAGAGTGGCCACCAATTCACTTTGGAGAGGATTAGGCCAAAAACAATTGAATTATTAAGAAATTCAATGTAGATGGCTCAGGACAGGAGTAGAGTAACAGTGCATAAACACCATTAAGCTTTTACAAAGGGGGAGGCTTCTATTTATAGGAAAAAGTGAGCCTCTAACCAAGCAAACTGATTCTAGAATTTTTCAGATCAGTTGGGTCAATTGTTTACCATTTTTGGGTAAGTTCAGCTTTTGGATCTAGTTTTGAATTAGGAGAGATGAAATATCTCATTTTATTGATTATAAATTGGGGATAATGATGAGAAAAAAGGCGCCTACTTCATGAGGGGAGATCCCCATGTCAAAATTTAGTTTTTTGATTGTTTTCTTTGGTCCTTAGTCCACTCTTCATCTTATGTGAGCATTTACTCATTTTTGGGGGGTTTTTCTTTTATTCTTCAATTTATCTCCTCCCTACATTTGGATTAATCTTATTGTTCCATAAGAACCTTAATCCAAAATTTTCAGAAAATCTGGACCCTTAGGCTAAGGTCTTTTGTGCACATTATAATTTATTTCTAATGCACATTAGGAATTTCTTTTTTAAATTTCTATTTCGGGAAAATTTATTTTAATAAGAAGGGATATTTTTGCATCCAAAGATATCTAAAAACTAAATTACGTCTCTCTAGAATATTTTCTCTCTCTAGGCCAAAACAGGTAGAAACAAGATCTTTTATTATTCTGAAAAGGGGATTGATTATAGGGGAAGAAACTGGACATCTTGAGGGGCTGGGGAGGAATCTTACATCCTCTCACACTTGAAAAATGCGAGATGTCCTCATCTCGCAAACTGGGGGTAATCCCGCATCAGTTCGGCTTCTTTCTCCCATAGGTGGTGTCTTCAAAAGGATAGAACTTCCATTTGACTAATTATTCTCTCAGAATTCTATTCCTGAGAACCTTCTCTCAAACATCAAGGATTTCTTCAGGTTGGAGTTCCATCTACCCTTGGGTTGAAGAAGTTAAGAGTTCATCATTAAGCACATGATTCGGGCTCGTTACATACTTCTTAAGTAGGCTGACATGAAATACATTATGTACTTTGAGATGAGGAGGCAGAAGAAGATCATAGGCTAAGTCACCTACTTTCTTTGTAATCACATATGGCCCATAGTATCTGGGGGATAACTTCTTGTACTTCCCAAGAGATAGAGAACTTCTTTTAAGGCGTACTCGAATGAAGATCATATCTGCTTCTTCGAATTTTTTGTCTGACCTCTTCTTATCTGCATACTGCTTCTGTTTATCCTAGGTAACTTTTATATCTTTGTGGATTGACTGCATCTGCTCTACTGCTCCAAGTTGTCAAGAATTTGTGTGGACATCTCGATCCTAATCAATGGGTCGGACCAAGTTAATGGTGTTAGGCAGTCTTGTCCATACAGAGCTTTGAAAGGGATCATCTCCTGATACTTCCGTGAAAGCATTGTAGGTGAATTCGACTAGGTGCAGATAGCTTAGCCACTTCTTGGGTTCCCTACCACCACAGCATGACCGGAGTATATCTTCGATTACTTGGTTCACCCTTTTTGTTTAACCATCGGTCTCGGGGTGGTAAGTTGTGCTGAGATCCAAGAAAGTTCCTACTGCTTCGAAGAAACTATATATCCAAATTTACCTTGTAATTTAGACTAATGAATGTTTTTTGGAGGAAGTATTACAATAAAGAAAATAACATTATTTTAACACTTTTCCTTGATTCATGGAAGAGAGAGAAAGCCCTTATAGGGTCAGTTTGTGAGTCCAAATTTTTCCTAATGTAAGGACCTCACTCCTAAAGAAGAAACAAAATCGGTTTAGTTGTTTAAAAGAACTCAAGGATTGGTTTTCTCGGAAGTACATAGATATGAAGGGAGTACCGCTATAGAAGAGGTATAGCACATGATTCCTATCATCAAGGGATCAAGAGAAACCAAGCAAATCCCTTATCAGATGAACCCCAAGTATTCCACTATTATGCAAGAAGAAGATATTAAAAAACTTATTAATGTGGGGGTGATATTAAGCACATTGATTGGGTATCACCCATTATCATTGCCAAAGAAAAAAGGAAAGCTATGAGTGTGTGAAGACATGAAAACTGGAAAGCTATGAGTGTGTGAAGACCTGAAAAAAGTCAATGATGTAGCCATGCAAAAAGATCACTACCCATTATCGTATATTAAACATGTATTAGAAAGAGTAGCTATGGTGAAGAAGCTTATACCTTCTTCTCTGGCTATAACCAAGTGTCTATTACACGTGAGGATTAGCATGAGACCTATTTATGACAATGGGAGGCATGTTTTCTTATCGTTTTATACCCTTTGGGACTAACCAATTCCCTTGTAATGTACCATCAGCTAATGTGCAAAGACTATCTACAGAAGTGGTTGTAAGTTTTTATTGTGACAATTTGTGTTCTCACTCTCTAAGTGGAAAGACCACCTAGCCCACTTCAGAAAAATATTTCAAAGGTGTCAATTATATTATATTGAATATCCTTGAACCCATTGAAATGCCAATTTTGAGGCAAGCATCGTGTTATACTGGGACACAATGTGTCTAAAAATGGTATCTGTGTGGATGAAATCAAAGTCAAATTGATTCTGGAACTACCTCCACCCATAAATTTTAAGGAAGTATAAAGGTTTATGGGTCTTATTGGGTTACTTCTAATAAAGGTTCATAGTATTCTAATGTAGAGATAGTATGCCATTATATAGACTACTTTGTAGTCTTTGAATGAACCAAGGAATGTCAACAAGCATACGATGAACTTAAGAAGGCCTTGGCAAGTGCATCGATCTTAACACCCCCTAATTGGGCCTCTAATTGGAAAACTATCTTCTATGTGCATATTGATGCATCAAACTTTGCCATTGGATGTGTGCTCGCACAATGAGGGGAGCACAAATTGGACTACCCTATTTGTTTTGTTAGTAGAGGTAGCTCAATGATGTATAAAAAAATTACACCACCAAGAGAGAAGGGTTGTCCATGGTTTATGCCATGAAAAAGTATAGACACTATCTTTTGGCCAACAAATTTGTATGCTTCGTGGATCACTAGGCCTTGTTATATCTTATTAATGAGCCATGCACTACATGAAGGATTACAAGATGGTTGTTGTTGCTCTTGGAGTTTGACTTCATGGTCACTATAAGAAAAGGAATGCAACATGTACTAGATGATCATTTGTTAGAAATTCCTAATCTAAATCTTGCCACATCAATCGATGATGATCTCCCATGCATGCTTATTTAAGATCAATATAGTACCGAAGTGGAGTGATGAAATATCTCAATACCTACGTGGGGTGATGAAATCTCTCAATACCGTTCTTATGGTTTTTCGTAAGTTCAACCACACAATAAAGATGTGTGGCAACTTATTAAGCTACTAGCAGGACAACTATACAAGTTGGTTAAGGATGATGTTTACGAAGATGTGTGTGCGAAGATAAAGTTTTGTAAGTATTGGAGGAAGCACACTCCAAAATTGCTCGAGGCCACTTTGCTAGGGAAGTGATAATATGAAAAGTTCTCCAAGTAGGGTTATAGTAGATAACGTTGTTTGGTGATGTGGGTGAATTCGTCAAAGGAGGTTGCAATGAGTATCGATTCTCTGTACCATAGCACAAGAATAGTATGCCCATGCCCCTCACCAACCCTTTGAAAAGTGGAAAATTGATTTTATATGACTCATTAGTCTTGCCACACAAATAACCCAAGCCCGCTACATCATAATAGCGGGCTTAGATTACTTCACGAACCCAAGCCTACTACATCATAATAGAGCAAGCTTGGGTTACTTCACAGTAGCCATAGATTATTTCACATAAAAGGCAGAAGCTAGGGCTACTAGGAAGGCTCGATGCTCGTGCCACTACTAAATTTCTATATTAGCAGAGGTCATTTCTAGATTTGTAAGCCCTTTGGAGATTGTGAGTGACCAAGGGTCACACTTCATTAATGAGGTGATTAATCACCTCATGTGATGAAAGGATTAATGATAGTGTATAAAGAAAGTCTTCACCCTGCTATCCACAAGCCAATGGGGTTAGATAACTTAGCACAAACAAGATGTTATGTGGGATTCTAACAAAAACTATTTAGTCAAGTAGAATGAACTGGGGACATAATCTCTTACAACTACTCTCTATGGGCTTATCGAACATCATACAAGGTAGAAATGAGTTACACCCCATTTTAGTTGACCTAGGGGGTCGATGCCATCATGCCCATGGAGTACATAGTTCCTAGCTTTTGAGAATTGCAATCACGGAAAGATTGACTTAGAATGCAATGGTGGCTAAAAGAGTCCATCAATCTCAAAATATTGGAAGAGACCATACTAATAGCCATGCATACGTTAATGGTGGCTCATGACAAGGAGTAATAAGTGAAAAAGTTTAAAACTCCAGGAATTGAGACCCTTTCATATCACTAAGATTACAAGGGTTAATTAAAGTTGAGATTTTGGATGCTATTAGAACCCATGGCTACATCAACAAGAGCAAATTAAAAAATTAATACAGACCCTTGACTTAGGACATGCTTGTCCGAATACATAAAAATCAGGAAGGAAAAGAAAAAACAAGACAAGGTGAAAAGACTCATTGCCCAAGACGTGGCGGTAGTAGGCATGATCAACAAAGAAAAACAGAGAATGAGTAAAACATTACCAACTAATACGGCTACACTATCATATTGAAGATGATGACCTAGATATTGAATCTACACGGGTTAGTATTGAAGTATCTATGCTGGCTAGAAACACCAATGCAAGCATAGCTCTACTATCAACATGGGATCCAATCACAACCTAATATCATATGAAGTATGGGAATCCTTGGGTAAACTAAAGTTAATACAAAATAAAGCAAAGGCTCCAAGTTTCCATGGTAACATAGCTAAGGTTGAGGGATGGTTAAATGTGCAACTTCTTAACACATCAATAACTTTGTGGGGCTGAAAAAAAATGTCATACTTTTTCAGGTATAATGGAAGAGTAGGTATCGTTGGGAAGATAAGACGACCTAATCCACAAATTGTGAGTACCAACATGACTCTATTTCAGTGCAATTTATAGACATTACAGAGCATCTAGCTATGGATTGTTGCATCTGATTGTGCCATCATGCAATGGAAAGAACGTACCATCCAGCTGCAAACAAATGACGGCCAAACAATGGTACCTTTTCGGTCACAAGAAATGTTGTTAATAATGACTCAGGGTAGTTCAAGCTCAAAGAATGATCTAATGAGCTAGAAAATCTGCACCAAGGAAAGACCAGTTAAAGTGATAATCCCAACAATTTTCAAGAGCAACAAATTGTCAAACCAACAAACGAGAAAGCAATGGTTTTTGATGAACCTTTTAAAGGCAAAAGGTTACTATAAAGAGCTAAACTAAGCTGAAGTTGTTGGGCACCAAGAAATGCTAAACAGAGCAAGGATACTATCAAGGTGTCATAAATATTTGGATACCTAAAAGGGTACAAACAATTAAGGTGGCACCAACCACAAGAACATCAAAGCAACAGGCGGAATGCACAAGCCTAGCCTAATAAAGAAAGAGGAATCACTAAAATCAAACAAGCATTGGTGTGGAAAAGAAAACTACAAGTGCCACCTTGTCCCGTTGAGGAAAAGCTTCACATATTCTCTGCATACCTTCAACTTTAAATTTTGGCACCCCTGTCACAATTCCTTTAATCTGCATAGACTTCATTCTCTACAGATTCACATGTCCAATTCTTTTATGCCAAATGTCTGTGTCTGCAACGATTCCTGAACCATTTGCAAACATTGCAGCACTCACTTCAAGCATGTTTACATTCAACGTAAACATTCTGCCCACTCTGTTGCCTTTTGCAACCAACCTGCACTTGTCTTTAAAGTCTTCAACATAACAACCATCAGGGTTAAACCGAACCTGCAAACCTTGCTCAATCATCTGGCCAACTAAAACCAGATTCTTTGTTATGTTCGGAACATGAAGTACATTTGCAAAAGGTACTTCACTTTGCCATCCTGCATAGACAATAGCACATTTCCAACATGGGCAATTGGATGAGCAGTGTCATCCCCTGTTTCCATAAAACCTGGTCTTTCAAGGTTCTTCATCTCCTTGAACTACTCCCCATGACTTGTCATGTGGTTCAAAGCACCTGAATCAACGTACATATCCTCATTGTTTCTGCTCGAGGATGCATAGTTGTTTTGCTGCAATTTTCCATTTTGCATGTCAGCCTACTTCTTATAACAATCTGCCTGCACATGTCCAGGCTTACCATAATAAAAGCATCCACATGTATCGTTATACTACCTTTGCCAATTTCCACCTCTTTGACTCCCCCTGCCTCTGAATTGGCCTCTTCCACCTGCGTGTTGTTGTTGTTGTGAATTCTGGGACTGTTGTTGTTGCTGCTGCGCTGGCCATAATTCTGATTACCTGTTTGGCCACCTCCTTGGCCGCGTCCATGGCCTCCTCTACCTCGTCCTCTTCGTGAACTTGTGTAGAAGGCCTGTTGCTCTGAACAATTTTTGTTTTGTGAAGACTGTTGGTCTTCACCCAAGCTCTTCTCTTCTATAATCAACATAGACACCAAATCTATAAAATTGGGAATGTTTTTCCGAGTCTGAATAGATGTCTTGAATGCCTTGTATTGTGGCCCGAGACGACGTAGATAGACTTCCACCTTATCATCATCATCTACTAAAATACCAATAGATGCAAGGGATTCCACAATACCCTTTATCAATGCATAGTTCTTCTTCACTACTCAACACTCAACACACCATATACAAAGATAAGAGTACACCAATATGAAAGGTACTCAACCAAATACATACTAGGGTTCTCTATAGTGTGAACCCAACTAGAATGGCTGTCACACACAGCATGTCATCCCACATAACCCATGATCTCACCAACCATGCCAGTGGTGTAAGTGTGGGGCCTATCTCCCACGCGGGTCAGTGTCCACTGCCTCACTAGATGAGCTCGATATCTCAAACATGGACCAGCAAATGCAATCAATCCATAAAGATATAAAGGCAGCCCAAGATAGGCAAAAGCAGTATGCAGATAAAAAGAGATCAGAGAGAGAGTTTGAAAAATCAGATATGGTCTTCATTCGAGTACGACCAAAAAGAAGTTCCTTATCCTTAGGGAAGTATAAGAGGTTCTCTCCCAAATACTGTGGGCCATATGCTGTTATAAAGAAAGTGGGCAATCTAGCCTATAAACTTCTTTTGCCTCACCATCTCAAGGTACATAATGTATTCCACGTCACTTTACTTAAAAAATATGTACCCAGCCCGAGTCACATGCTTGATGATGAACAATTAATCTCTCTGACTCAAGGCTAGATGGTACTCCAACGTGAGGAAATCCTTGATGTTCGGGAGAAGATTCTCAAGAGTAGATTCCTCAGAGAATTTTTAGTAAAGTGGAAGTTCTTCCCTCTAAAAGACACCACCTGTGGGAGAAAGAAGAAGAGTTGGCGAAAGATTATCCCCACTTTGCAAGATGAGGACATCTCGCATTTTTCAAGTGAGAGAGGATGTAAGATTCCTCCTCAGCCTGAATAATGAATAAGCTTTACTTCAATCCCCTGTAATCATTCCCTATTTTTGAATACAAGAAAATATTATTTTCCTTGTTTTTGTCTAGAGAGAAGAAAAATTCTAGAGAGTGGTAATTCAATACTGAGATATTTTTGGATATAGAAATTCTACAAATATCAAAAATATATTTCCTTGAAACAAAAAATCAAAATAAATTTTCTAAGGTGCATTAGGAATCATCTAAAAATGATTTAAAAGACCTTAGCCTAAGGGTCAAGATTTTCTAAAAATTTTGGATTATGGTCCAATTAAGGTTCTTATGGACCAATAAGATTAATCCAAGTGTTGGAATGAGATAAATCCAATGAATAAAAGAAAATACCCAAAAATAAGTAAATGCCCACATAAGATGAGTTGACTGAGTACAGGGTTTATTAGTAAAAACTATGAGATATTACTTAAAAAATGAGATATTTTGGAGTAATCATACAATTTTGACACCTTGGAAAGGCAAGGGGGATACATCAAGGAAGCGCCTATTTCACACATGTGAATGGGTTTTTAATTCCAAAATATTAAGATATTTTTATCTCTCCTCTCTCCTGGATCAACAAACTGGATCAAAAAGGGAGCTACACTGGTCCAAATCTTGTCCAAATTCAGCCAAACTGAAGCTGGAAAATTCTAGAACTTAGTTGGACTCAGTTAGTGGCCTCCCTCACCTAAAAATAGACCCTCATTCTTTTGTATTCTCATCTGTGAACTAGACCATGCCAATATTACACTAGAATAAGCATATTTTCTATTATCCTCTAAAGATCCTCTACAATTTGGAGAGATTGGAGCTTCTCTCTCTCTTCAACCTTCCTTGGAGCTTTCCTCTCAACATACTAACCAATTGATTGGTTGGGGGCCTCTTCTGAGATTAGAGAAGCAAGCAAAACAAGAGGTAAGGTGTGACTCTATGGTTTTTCTTTAATATTCTAAATGTTTTTCACTTCTCAACCCCTCTCAAGCTTGAGAAGTATTCAAATGAATGGTTTTTCAATGCAAGTGAAGCTCTCTAATGAATTCTAATGATTAATCATAAAAAGTTTACATTTATGCTTAATTCAGGATGTTTTTTAAGTATATCTCTCTCTCCCTCAAAGAATGGTCATTCCTATGACCAATTCTCTATTCAAATGATGCTTCTCATGGAGCAATTCTTAATTCTAAAATCAAACTCTATGCTAGTCAAGCTAGAGGCTAAAGAAATGGCTTTTTAACGCTTTTATGTTACATAAATTATGATAAAATGATGATTTAGATCCATAAATTGGATTTAGATCTATTGATAGTCAATCTATCATAAGTGTATTACTAAGTCTTATGCTTTTCAAAATTATGAAAAATTATCAGTAATAGCAACGGAGCTATGGTAAAAATTTTAAAAATTAACACATAAATCATTTTTATGCATAATGTGAAAAGAGGACATCCTACCATATTCTAGGATTAGTCATCCTATGTTAAATGAATAATTCTTGCCATATCCATGGAAAGTTAATTTTTAATGTTTATATATAAATAGTTAATTAGAGAAAAAGAGAAATTTTTAATAATTTCATTTTTATGATAAAAGAGGAATTCCCATGATAATGGAGATCCATGTCTTCCAATGGAGAAAGAGAAAATTTGGAATATTAAAATGATGGATGTTTTATTTAAAATTAAGGAAGAATTTTAGATAAATTATTTTATGCATGCATAAATTTGAATGATGAAAGAGGAATTTCCATCATATTTGGAATTCAAACATTTAAATGAGAAAAGTGAAATTCTTAGTATAATGGAATTAATGGATATTTTTATTTAATTTCAAGAGAAAATTTAGTTAAATTTATTTTTATGCATAAGAAAAATTTAAATGATAAAAGAGGAATTCCCATCATATTTAGAATTCAATCGTTTAAATGGAAAAAGTGGAATTCTTGTCATATTAGGATTAATGGATATTTTTATTTAATTTTTAAGAGGAATTTTAGTTAAAATTATTTTATACATGAATAAATTTAAATGATGAAAAAGGAATTCCCATCATATTTAGAATTCAATCATTTAAATGGAAAAAGAGGAATTCTTGGTATATTTGGATTATTGAATATTTTTATTTAATTTAAAGCGAAATTTTAGATAGATTTGTTTTATGATAAAAGAGGGATTCTCATGACATTTGGATTGTACTCATTAAATGAGAAAAAGAGAAATTTTAAGCTTAGTTAAAAAAATGGATAATTGTATTTAATTAAAAGAAGAATTTTTATGATATTTAAGTAGAGAAAGATTTGAATGAATTTTTAATGACAAAAGAATAAATTTTCACCATAATTCCACCTAGGGAATTAAGGTTGAGATTAAATGGTAGAAAGAATATCTTTAGATATTTGATGTGGTTAAATCATTAAATTGGTATTTACCCAAAAATAGATGTTTATCTGAAGAAAATCCTTTTTTTAGAACTAAACCGAATGATTTTGGTTAGACTACGAGAGGGACGGACAGTAAACCTACTTGTCCATCTCTCGATCTGAATCAAGCAAAAACTTCATGAGACCAATTTCAGTTCCTAAATACAAAGAATAGACTACCGTTGAATTAAACTAGTTTTCCTTTGACCGAAATAACCAAGAATCTAGTTGGACAATCAATCAAATGATGGGTAGATTACCTTGATGAGAGATCAAGGATTCTCATTATGAAATTGGGAATTAAGGAAAAAGGGGTTTTGTGGAACCAATCTCAAACTGGGAATTTTACTTGCATAGAACCTCTGTTTTTTATTTAAAGGATTGTCTTACACCCGAATGCTGGAGGAAGCATTTGGCATGTGTTTTACTAAGAGGGGGTTCGTTGCACAGCTGGCGGGGAGTCGTCGAGGGACGTCGCTCGTGGCAAAGCCTGTCGAGGTCTTGACCAGCCTCCTCGGTACGGTTAAAATGGTGCGCTTCTGATACGATGGGCAAGGAACGATGAAGCGGTCCCTGAGTGAAGTGCTAGGACACCTAAGGAGGATCCTAGAGGGTTATGACCAGGTGATGCACGGTCTCGCGGTTGCCCATGCATGCGTTGAGGAAGATTCAGATGGACTAAAAGGAAAGATTTTTGTGAATCAAATTTTGATATTGGATCTCATTGGTTGGCCAGCTGGTCTTCAACGGAGAGTCCACAGGACACATTTTGTTATACAATGGACTCAGAATTTTGGAGGATGATGATCAGTAATATTATGATTTTCATTGAAGGATTGTTTTAAAGAGAGTCAAATTTGTTATAAATGGCAATTTCATATCGGGTGTGTACGTGGTATGTCTACTTTAAATTTTGCTTGAAAGCTGGCTAGGGGGCCTGGGAACTCTTTTCCTCGGTACCCGAGCAAAACATAACCAAATCTTTATAAAGGAATCCCACCAATACAGTAAGTTATCCCACCAATACAGTGGTCGGGGGTCATTGGCTAACCTGTTGGACCCATGGGCCGATTAGGCTAGATTGGGGGATTCCTACAAAACAAATTAAGATACGATTAGTTACGTTAGTTAGATTAAGTCCTAAGAAGACCCTTGTTCTATGGGAGGGAATCAGCGGTGATTCTATGGATCAAGTGCAAGTCTCTTCTTTGATTTGACCATGTGACTTCAGGTTTGGTCGAATCAGTTTAACTAGTTAAGGCTTTGACTTACTAGATTAATTCCCCTGTTAGAAGATTTTCCCATGGCGGAATCACCCGTACCTTTCGGGCGAGGGAAGTTTTTCCGGGCTCGATTTCGAAGGAACCGTCGGGCTAGTCTCTTGTCTGGACATCCACGGGCAAGGCCTATCCACCAGTGTGGATCCTCGCCCCGTGTGAGAGGCTGACGCTGCTTCTGCCACCAGCGCCCTCGGAGGGTGCAACGCGCGGAGGGGGCAGGGGTCTCACAATAGGAGAGATGATGAAGGTAATTGGATCCCTGATCAATACAGTAAGTTAAATTGGATTTTAATGAGACCAAGTACTCGTGGGAGTTTCAAGGTTAAGCTCAAAGATGTAACATACCCCAACAAACAATGGAAAGGTAAAATCATAGAGTTCAAGAGATGCACCAATGGTACAATAACAGAGGCTTTCATTCAACATGTTTATATGCACAAAGAGATTCGAGTGCATCATGACAACTTCAATGTGAGACATAAGCCTAACAGTAAGTTTATATCTATGTGCTTTGTGTTCTTGTGCTTTGAGTCCAAGCATGTTTTAATACAAGCATGTTTGTTGCTTGCAGCTTTATATCCATCAACTCTGCATGAATGACAAAATGTAGAGTGCTTAAGTGGAAAGCTAAATGTTTTACATGCAGAGATAGATGCCTTGATCTATGACAACAAGAGTGCAAGCAAACTGGCATCTTGGAATGTTTACTTTTATGATTGTTTTTATGTTGGTTGTTTGTTTTTTATGACAGGTACTTCATTGCAAGACAAACTTTGCGCATTCACTTCAAGTATAGGAGGTGGCGACTTCTACGAGGGGAGTGGCTCAGCTTGGACCAAGACATGCGAGATGGCATGCATTCAGCACTCATTGATGTGAATATTCTTTGGGAGGGTCATGACCCTTTTAGCGTTAATGTAAAAAGTCATTGGCCCCTTAGTTTTCTGAGGCAGGAAATCCAACTCATGTCCAATGATCCCCCTTGTAATTTTTATTTCAAGTTGGATGGTAGAAAGATTGGCAGTCGAAGTGAACATTACAAAACATGCAAGCAGTGTGTTGCTCCACCACATCCTTGAAATTGTAGAGTTCATGATGTAATTATTATTCTTCCAAGTGAATATTTAAAATTATTTCTGTAAAAGTGTTGTAAATTTAATTTTATTTCATTTTCATAAATTGTAGTGGTTTTTTGAAGTCTACTATGTTTCAAACCTATTAGTATGTAAGAAAATAAAGATAAGTATAAGTAAGTACAATTATAAATATATATTTAAGTGTAAATAATAATATAATTAATTATCCTAAAAATATAAATATGATTTATGATTTCTTATATTTTAATGAAGTGTCATTAATTTAAATCTATGGATATAAGTATAAAAATAAATATAACTTTAATTATATATTTAAGTATAAATAATAATATAAGTAGTCTTGTAAATAATAATAATAATAATAATAATATGTAACAAGAAATAGAAGTATGATTTATGATTTATTATATTTTATTGAAGTGTCCTTTATTTACTAAAGTATAAACATAAGGTATTAAAATAAATATAAGTTTATAGATATTTTAAGTACAATAATAGACATAAGTAGAAATTGCATCCATCTAGTCTCACGAAACCCAAAGTCATGACCCACTACTAGCTTCATTGAGTGCCATCACCATTGAAGGGGTGGAGTACATCCTCATGCAGGATGTGTTGGAGCTCTTGAAGTTTTAATGAAGTAAATATTACTCCATTAAAATTTTAATAAAATATATATTACTTTATTGAATTTTTAATGAAATAATATATAAATTTATATTTATAAGTATAAGTAAGGGTTATTTTCATTCACTTTTTTGCATTCTCTGTCTCTCACTTTCTATCCAGCTTGCTTGTTGCTCCCTTTACGCCTTCACCATAGCTTCTCATCTCATGATGCGTTCGCACAATGGATGAGTAGAACCCGTTTACGGTCAGATGTGGGACCAGATTTACCCTAGGTTTTGTTATAGTGTTGAGCTAGAGAATATATTTAGGACTCTAGAGCCCGATAGCTCAATGCTTGCATTTTTTTACGCGGGATGTGATGATATCACATTTTTTATCCCCCTAACTCCACTGCTGCTTGGTGGATACCCCTAGAGTTTCTCTTCTCCATGAAGAGTGGTGATAACCATAGAAAGGTTGTGCAAAGAGAACTTGCACATGTTCCCTCCCCCTTTCGATCTACCTCTGTGTCCCTCACTTTTGAGGAGGCAAACCTGATCTAACTCATCGAGCGAGATATTGCCTTTGCTATTTATATATTATGCTCTGATTTTGAAGAGGAGAATGATGAGGAGCCTATGGTGCCTCTTCTCACCTATGAAGAGAAGGAGTTAGAGGAGACATTCCTAGACAAGCAAGAAGAGGAGGCACGTAGCTTGTCTTTGGACTTGTCGACTATCCACCAAGAGGCAACCCATCCTACTGAGAATGCAAAACTTGCATCATTGAGTGCCATCACTATAGATGGTGTTGAGTACTTGCTCATGCAAGATGTCCTTGAGGTCTTGGATTTGAGGGATGAAGAGCTCTTCTGCCACCTTGTTCGGGATGTTGATGAAGACCTTATTAACTTTGACACTATGGATGTCCCTCCACAAGTAACTGAGATTGGCCGATATGATGGCCCAAGCATGGATGATGTCTCTGCAATCATCCACATCCAAAGAAGTGCTATAGAAGCTACTCTTGAGTATGATATCTCAGATGCAGAATTTGAGAGGCTACAGGAGGAGCTCTTTGGACCTCGACCACACATTGACCTCTCAAGCCTTGTACATGGTGATAGAGCGATCCCTAGGGTAGACATAGATGCACCAGATGGGAAACAGAATGATGAGGCTGAGAAGGTAAGTTAAAAAAAATTGAAATCTTCCTAAAAATTTCAATGCCATCCTCTCGCCAGCCTTCAGGTGGCATGCCTGGAGGGCCCTGATGCATCCCAAATAACATGTGTGGGGTATCTAGGCCCCTAAGGCCCCACACAAATAATTTCATCTCATTTGAAAATATTTTTCTTCATACAATTGTATTTTGGAATAATTTTTGATATTTTATTTTTGCATGCAAAAATTTTCTTTAAGAAATTGTCTATGTCGATGAGTTTGCATCAAGAGCTGGTGGAACAAGGGGTGGCAGAGGAAGAGTCCAGGATGCAGCTTTGAAGGAGTACAGTGGCAAAATCTTCCAAGACATCATTGTCTTTCACAAAGTATGCTCCCTTGATGGACAATTCTCTCATGAAGATCAAGGCTTTAACAAAGGGTGCTGCATTCAAGTCCATGCCTCTGAAATCAAGCTTAGAGAAGGTGGTGCTTGTGAAGCGCTACAAGCTCCTATATTTGTTCAAAGCTCAGCGTGGAGAAAAATTTCATTCACTAGTTTACCTAGGCCTTGCTACTGGGAAGATTGATCTTCATGCTATCGAGCTCGAAGGAAAGTTTGTTGTAATTCCTTCGCTTAAACCTCCTACTGACTCTGCTGAGCCTAGTACTAAGAGGCCCAAAGTTTAGGGTTTTTGTACTTGCTTCTATGTCATGATGTAACAGTTTCTATATTAAATAAAAATATATTTTTGAAGTTTTGTTGTATTCGTGCGATCAACAAATAATATTTAATCATTAATTTGAAATTGAAATCACAATACAATTATGATTTCTAGATATAATCAAGTAGACACTTGGCAAGGATCAAAAAAAATATTTTCATTAAGTAAAGCATTTACATCATGATCACATGAGATTACATTGTGAAATATACATGAGAATCCCCATACCATCGTACCCAAACATGCTCCTTTGGGGACCAAACTTTGCAAAAATGTGGGGGGGGCCCACCCCCACATGCTTGTAAAGTTTTATTATGATCGGAGCATGTTTGGGTTAGTATGTAGCACCCGGTGCAGATTTTGCAAGTCTCTTGGTGCTTAAGAGGCCATGGGAAATCCGGGTCTTCCACATACCTTGTACCCTAACATGCTTCGATGGGGACCAAACTTTGCAAGCATGTAGGGGGACCCACCCCCACATGCTTGCAAATTTTGGTCACAATCGGAGCATTTTTGGGTTAGTAATTAGCGACCGATGCGGATTTTTCAAGTCTCTTAGTGCTTAAGAGGCCATGGAAAATCTTGGTCTTCCCTATACCATGGTACCCAAACATGCTGCTTTGGGGACCAAAATTTGCAAGAATGTGGGGGGGGGTAGCCCCACATGCTTGCAAAGTTTTGTTATGATCAAAGCATGTTTGGGTTAGTAATTAGCACACGGTGCGGATTTTGCAAGTCTCTTGGTGCTTAAGAGGCTATGTATAATCCGGGTCTTCCACATACCAACGTACCCAAACATGCTTAGAAAGTTTGGTCATGATCGGAGCATGTTTGGGTTGGTAATTAGCACCCAACGTTGATTTTTCAAGTCTCTTGGTGCTTAAGAGGCCATGGAAAATCCGGGTCTTCCACATACCATCATACCCAAACATGCTCTGATGGGGACCAAACTTTGCAAGCATGTGGGAGGGTCCCATCTCCACATGCTTGCAAAGTTTGGTCCCCATCGGAGCATGTTTGGGTTAGTAACTAGAGCCTAGTCCGGCTTTTTCAAGTGTCTTGGTGCTTAAGAGGCCATGGAAAATCCGGGTCTTCCCAATACCATCGTACCCAAACATGCTCTGATGGGGACCAAACCTTGCAAGCATGTGGGGGGTACCCACCCCCACGTGCTTGCAAAGTTTGATCCAAATTTGAGAAAGTTTGGGTAACCTAAACTGTAACTCATCACCATAATCTTCCCTCCAGTTCCGCATGTGTAGAACTAGCCGCATATCTTTGTCAGTGATGGTGACTCTCTTGGCATGGACTGCTGCGTACACTGTGTCACCATATATGTCCATCAAAAAAGCTTCAGCGACCTCTTGAGAGAAGAGCTTCCAAAGCTACTACTGTCCATCATGTGGGAGCCTCACTATTGTCGACCCGACGATGCCATCGAGATAGTCGGCTCACGTTCAAATCATCCATAATCTCCCTAACGAGGCAATGAAAAGGCCTCCTCAGGGATCAGAAGGTATGCCATCTTCTGATACTTTCTGATTTCTCAAAGAGCGATGGTGTCGGGTCTCCACACGTTCGCAATGTGTGGGCAGTAGTGGGGGCCTGACCTTCATGGGATCAACTCTCTTTTGGCAGTCTGCTTAATGCGAGCCATGTTCTTGAAGAAGATAAAACAATAATAGAATGAAAACGAAAGACTCTAAACTTATATTTATAACTTCAAAAATTAAAAATATAACTTATATTTATATTTTTATAGAATGAAAATAAATAACTCTTAAATGTTTTAGTAATTTTTATTATATTTAGTAATTTCCTTATTTATAAGAGCCCCTCTGATGCAACATCTCACTAATTCCCTAGGGTTTCTAGAACTTCATTCCATGTTTAAAGTAATCTAATTTTTAGAGTAATTTTTATTATATTTTTTTAGTAAAGACAAAAATTTCTAAATTTCTAAATTCATTGAAATTTTATACACTTATAGTCTTTCATGCATACATGTTGTGTGAAAAATCCTAAATCTTTATGAGGCTTGTTAACAAAAAAATAATGCTTTCGATAAATTTGAAAAACTATATGAGAGAAAAAGATAATACCACCCAAGATATTGAGAAAGAAACATCAAATTGTACTTGTATTAAAAATACTTCGCATAGATTACATTGAAATTGAAACATAGGTTTACAACGCATCATATGATTTACCCAAATCATATTATCCATATTAAATCTGAAGGCATCGCCATTATTACGAATCCTTTGTACAAGTCTTAAATTCTTGTCCATAACAGTGATGCGCTTCGCATGAATAGCTCTGCCAACTGACCATCATGCATGAGGTCCACCAAATATGCGTCAGCTGCTTCTTGAAGAGCTAGCAATGCTTGGGCTGACCACCGCTGCACATTGTTGATTGTAGAGCTAAGTCTTGCATAGAACCTATTAACGAGACATTGGCTGGAGATCTTGCAATGTCTCTCTCACTAGTCTTGCACAAATGGCACCTTCAATATGATTAAGTTTGTACTTTTTTGATACTTCCTTATTTCTTGAAGAGCAGCAATGCCTGGTCTCCATCTACTCTTCTTGTGACGTGGTAGATGTGGATGCATTGTACCTGTAGTAGTGCCTCCTAGATTGTCAGATTGAGTGCACTCACTATCAGTTTCCTTGCCAAGGAGATGACGCGGGTTCGATTCCCGCTATCCGCCTATCAAATCACTAAGGAGTTTGCTATATACGCGAAATAACGCATTAAGAATCAATCATTGTAGGAATTATTAATTTATTTTTTGTTTCCCTATCCGGGGGCGGTCTTTTATATTCTGAATCTTAAGAACTCCGATCATACCCTATAGAGAGGCATCCCAGTGCGGATGGATCAAGTGATTCTTTCAAAAGACGCGCAAGGGGGTTCAACGACAATATTAATTGATTCGATTGGAATTATCCACCCCTCCACCCCTAAACAAAACAAGGAAAAGGGTGGAAAGATGACTGTATTGGAATTATCCACCCCTCCACTCCTAAAAAAAACAAGGAAAAGGGTGGAAAGATGACTGTATTGGTAATTTGGTTGAAAGATAATGAATCGTGTGGAAAGGCCAGCCAATCTGGCCCAATTTCTTTATGTAATCTCAATTAATTGAGTTGGTGCCAGGGGATGGGGTAAAGCGGAGTAATCTAGTCAGTAATAGATTAGGTAGGTAAATAGGATAGGGGAATAAGCAACTTGCTAATGTTTCTGTTCCATAGTATACTCATCAGTAACTACTTGCTATCAATTACTGCTAGCATTCCGTATCAAGAAGGTTTCTTCTTGAATTGAGATCTATCGCAGATAGTTAGGTAAGGGCGATATAGTCAAGAGGTAAGACGAAGGATTGCAAATCCTTCATTCCCTAGTTCGAATCTGGGTGTCGCCTGATCCAAGCTTTGATGAATATATAAATGTTTATATTGAGATTTTTTTTTCAGGGATTGTTTGTTGCGCCGAAACCGGATCCAAATAGAGATGCTCTATAGTCTATTATAGCCTATCACATTAAATGTATATCGATGCATCACATATAAGCAATCCCAATAATAGTATATCATCGGTTTATGACCTGGGGCTGTGCTGGGCGAGTCTTAGTAGATTTCCTCTTAGCACTTTTCTTGGTGCGTGCCATGTCTTGAAAGCTAGAAGACTATAAAATGTAAATGTCTCACCACTTATAAGCACTTATATAAGTAATAGTTTAGTCAACTTTAGTTAACTTTAAGAATAACACAACTATTCACACACAAGTATGCAACTATTCACAACTAGTTGCATACTTTTCTTGGTAGGGTTCCTCTTAGCACTTTTCTTGGTGCGTGCCATGTCTTGAAAGCTAGAAGACTATAAAATGTAAATGTCTCACCACTTATAAGCACTTATAAGTAATAGTTTAGTCAACTTTAGTTAACTTTAAAAATAAAAATAACACAACTATTCACACACACAAGTATGCAAATAAAAATAGTTTAGTCAACTTTAGTTAACTTTAAAAATAAAAATAACACAACTATTCACACACAAGTATGCAAATACTCTCACACATAAAATCATTTAATATTATGGTTATGCAACTATTCACAACTAGTTGCAAGCGAGTCTTAGTAGGGTTCCTCTTAGCAGTTTTCTTGGTGTGTGCCATGTCTTGAAAGCTAGAAGACTATAAAATGTAAATGTCTCACCACTTATAAGCACTTATAAGTAATAGTTTAGTCAACTTTAGTTAACTTTAAAAATAAAAATAACACAACTAATCACACACAAGTATGCAAATACTCTCACACATAAAATCATTTAATATTATGGTTATGCAACTATTCACAACTAGTTGCAGGGGAGTCTTAGTAGGGTTCCTCTTAGCACTTTTCTTGGTGCATGCCATGTCTTGAAAGCTAGAAGACTATAAAATGTAAATGTCTCACCACTTATAAGCACTTATAAGTAATAGTTTAGTCAACTTTAGTTAACTTTAAAAATAAAAATAACACAACTATTCACACACAAGTATGCAAATACTCTCACACATAAAATCATTTAATATTATGGTTATAGTTAGTGAGATTATGGGTGATATATCACATTGATTTATAAGCTCTATGTGAAAGCCATTTTGGTTTAGTAGAGTAATACTTGCATCAACAAAAAATTACAAAGTTTCAACTTGCATTGCTCATTTGAAACACTCGACTCTCGGATTTTCTAGTTGCTTCCCTCTCTTTCTTGAGTTCTCAACCATTCAGCATGTTTCTCTCTACCTGATGAATTCTCAAATCGTGCCTTTCTAACCTCACATATGACTTTGTGTATTGCCTATGATCCATTGGACATAGGTTTCTTCTCCTCTAACCTTATTACTATCTTTCTATACCACCATAGAAGTAATTGTTTCGTTGGATTGACATCATAGATTCCACCTCCATGAGCAGTTATCTTTTGGAAAGCACATCATGCTTGCCAATGAGATCGCTCCATGCCCTGTGTAGACCATATCGCTAAACTTCCTTTATTTACAAAGTAAGGACCATGAGCATGCAATATATGCTACATCAATAAACAATGTAACCATAGTTAGTCTCTAAAACCATATAAATTAATTATAATGTCACACTTATTACCATGTAATGTGTTATACTACTTGAAGTCCAAGCTTCAACAATTGATGCTTAGAATATACCAATCACCTCCTTAAACTCCTTGGAATCATCTGGTCCATATGTCATCTTCTGCAAAAGCACTGCCAATTTATCAAGAGCAATCCACACATTTTCTCTAGTCTTTCCTCCATTGCTTTGATTAGGAATGGCCATATGTAACTTTTTCCATGCTTCATCTTTCTCTGGTTGTTGTACTAGTAGTTCTCCATTTTCATTTCGTGGTGCAAAGAGGAATTTCCTTGTTTTTGAGCCGCCAAAGCAAGGCTTGCATGGTACATTGCCGCTTGCTCCGGACTTTTTTTCATCCTTCTTTATTTCTACCTAGCCTTGATGTAAACCCATCCCATATAATACTTCTTCCACCCTTTTACATGTTTCTTGGGCATCAAAAAGCTGGCTGCATTTTATAAGGAATTTCCTTGCTTTTGAGCCGCCAAAGCAAGGCTTGCATGGTACCGCTTGCTTCGGACTTTTTTTCATCCTTCTTTATTTCTACCTAGCCTTGATGTAAACCCATCCCATATAATACTTCTTCCACCCTTTTACATGTTTCTTGGGCATCAAAAGCTGGCTGCATTTTATAAGCAAAACACACATATTCATAAACCAATTTATCTATGATCCTCACTAGTGCGTGCAAAGTGCAAAAGTGTACTCTTGTTAAGGGGATGTAAAGAATAGGATCCCACTTAGGATCTACTCGTACCATTTGGCCCCCATGGCAAACAAATTGATCATGTGTAGGACACGCTTCTCTACCTATTTCTTCCCATTGTTTCTTCCCATTCTTACCTTTCTTTCTAGAACGCATACAATATATGCAAGGAAACTTTGCATTTGTTGCATTTGATACACCAAACATGCACTTCAAAGTTTTGAGATCTCCAGCAAGGTGCCATTCCACTTGATACTCACCATAACCTTCCACGTGCAAACTTTCACCATGATTTTGACATTGCACTGTATTAGGTATCTCAATCAAGTTAAAGAAAATCTTCAAAATCTCATGATCTTCCTTTGGTACTTCAAATGCAGCAAGCTACCAAATTTTATTCTAAGACTGTACACTAAAGTAATCTCGATGACCACGCACCAGTGCTCTATTCATGAGAGTTAGATTAACACGTTCTAACTTTTGACCTTTGATAACCTCACTTTCATCAAGCTTCAAAACAAATTTTAGCTTGCCTCCACATTCTGCACAACAGATATACTGTAAAATTTTACCATTAGAGATTGTAACTTGCATACATCTAATACAAAATTATTATTTGTGTGCAAGATAAATGGCACTTCCTTTCACCCATACTTGCATACATGTTTGTGACATAAGTGCATTGGCTCACTAATTAATTGTTCCACCTTACTGTTTAATGATTGTCGTGCTTGCACCACATGAAATGGTTTAGGAAGAGGCAATACCCTTTTCTTTTGCAACATTTTTTTAAACCTTGTATCTAAATGTTTGTATATCATGCCATATGTCACGCATTTTTCTGAGTGGTATTTCGGGCTCGTGTACATACGAATGCATGGTGTGTGTGAAGAGCTTTGTTTGGGAATGCATTGCCAGATGCTCTGGGTGGATCGGTTTGGATTTGGGCTCGTGCCCACTGGAGATGATATTAGCTGCTCGATCGTTTGAAGAAGTGTGTGCGCGTCCAAAGGATAAGTGGGCACTCGTAAGCTGCATTCGAAAGAAGGTATGAAAAGCAAGTGAAGCAGTTAGAGGTGAAAAGGATTAATGGGCCAAGGTGGCCTTTAGATTGGTATGAAATGGGAAGAAAGGGCGGCCATCTTATAGGCCTTAAAAAATAATAATAAATGATGATATAAAAAAACGTGGCCATGAAATTGAAAGCCACCTGGAGGCTTGAGCTGCCGCCAGCGAAAACATTCGGGAAAGTTGGCGAAGGAGCTGCTTGGCGAGGAGAAAAAGAGAAGCGACCGTGTTGATAAAGGAGGCTCTCTGGCGCGACTGCAAGACGGTGAAAAGGGCCGGGAGCGTGTGCAGTGGAGAGGTTCTCTTGGGCGTGCGCAGCTGTTGTGCAGGTGCAGAGGGGATGGTGAGCTGCAGCCAGGAGACAGGGCCGTCGTGAAGAGAAAGGGGGCCTCCCTTGTGAAGAGCCGCTGGTGAAAGCCGACAAGTGCTAGCGTCAATGGTTGACGGGCTGACAGCGTGTGTAAAGCAAAACAGGCGTGGAGGCCTTGGTCGAGGAGCTAGCAGGCGCAACGTAAGAAGAGAGAGAAGTGTGGGCTGACGTGTGGGAGCCAGTGGGACAGGTCGCCTATGGCAAGGTTTGGCGCAGCTGCAAGATAAAGCGATGGGAAGCTGAGGAGCGCAGCTGAAGATAAAACGCAGGGAGACTGCCTTGAAGTTGGTGGCCATGCTGCTGTAGGTGCGAGAGGAGCTGAGCGTGGGTTGAAGTGTAAGGACCGCCAGAGCTGCAGGTTTTGGCTGGTGGACAGGTGAGTGGAAGCTGCTAGAGTGGCTGGCGTCAAAGACGACTGGGTGATGTGGGGTGGCCGCCTCGTGGAAGAGAGGCGCTGACAAGCTTGGTGAAGCTGTATGGGAGCTAGTGGAAGCACTGGCGGGCGTGAAGGGACAGCACAGCTGATAGGCTGGCAAGGGGTTGACAGGTGATCTACGTAGGCTGGTGTGGGCCGCGTAGGTGAAGCCGACAGTGGACAGAGAGCAGGGTGCCGAGTGAAGCAGAGAGAAAGACAGGTGTTGCTGCTTGGTGGTGGGCCGGTATAGCAGGGCAAATAAGCTGCTTGGGTTTGTGCGAGGCTGGCAGAGGATCAGCACAGAGACTGAGAGAGAGATGATGGTCGAGCTGCTGCTGACGACACATGCAGAGTTGATGGGCTGCAGAGACTTGAGGGTTAGCTGGTGTGGGCGCCTTCTGAAGTGAGAGTGGTCGGGTTCATTCTGATGTGATTGGTACAGCAGGCAGGCTAGTGGTTCGTGGTGATTGGGGATGTGGTGTATCCTCATCGGCAGTGTGACAGGTCTGAGCCTGTGTGTTTGTAAGTGGTGTGAGTAAGGCTTCTGTGTCGGGAGAAGCTTGTATGAAATGTTTTGACTGAGAATATTATTGCTGGGTGTTTACTTTGTCCATGGTGCCCCTGTTTTATGCTGTTTGTCTAGCGTGGGTTGGGTGGTGAAGTGTGAGAGAAAGTTCCAGCCGGTGGGGCTGGTGGTGCCCCCGTTCGTGTGTGTTATTCCAAGTTTGCGAGGTGGAAAGGCTATAGAGGCAGGGTTTTCTTTTTTTTTTTCACCTCACATCCTTCTGCTCTGGTGCCCCCACTGAGGATAGCTCTGGCGTTGTTCTTTGCCTAGAAGGGCGTGTGTTCCACTGAGGAGAGCTCAGGGATTGTACAAGTTGTCATGATGTGGTCCTATCCTGAATTTCATGGCAGGAAGGGTGAAGATGTGTGTGACTTTTTGGAGCAGATGGAGCTGGCATGCATTAGCAACCATGTCACAGATGAAGAGCAGGTTCTGAAGCTGATAAAGATTTTCTTGAAGGGAGATGCCCGAAGTTGGCTTAAGGATTTTGAAACACAGGATGCTGGTGTTTTGACCTTAGACAGATTGAAAGAGGCCTTTTGGAGCGTTTTCAGCAAGTGGAGGATTCTAGTGTGCTTTGGCAGGAGTTGAGCATCTTGAAGCAGGTACATGGGCAATCACACTGGTGGATGCTTTTGTACAGGTATTTACATGTTTGTGGAGTAAGTGGTGTATGACATTGAAGCAGGAAGTTCCTCCAATGTTTCTGAAGAAGAGCTTGTTTATTGATGGTTTGTTACCCCATTTAAGGGTCAGGGTTGAGTTGAAAAATCCCAAGTCATTTGATGATGCTGTTAGGGTTGCTAGGGAAAAGGAAGGCAAGATTTTGAAGCAGATGGAGATGGGTATTTATCCATATGAAGGTGTTGTGTCTGTGAGAGATATGCAGGTAAATTTGGTTGAGGTGGATAAGAGTTCTATGCAAGGTTTGATTAGACAGGAACCTCAAAGGCCGATACAGGTGCAAAGGGGGATGTTCTATGTGCCTTCTGATTTTTTTCCAAAGTCTTTTAAGCATGTGCAGGTGGATGAGAAGCAGGTGAAGCTGGATGAAAAGCAAGATGAGGAGTTGCCAGTGGATTCTTCTTTGGATGGGAACGTCGTAGCTGTACATGACAGTGATTTGGAAGGTTCTATTGAAGATCATTTGCATTCGGATTTGGATGATATGCATGCACAGGGAAGCAAAGAGGATGATGCCTTGGGATTGGCTGATGATAAGAAGGAAGAGGAGCTGGATACAGGATGCTTTGAGGATGATTCTTTGCCAGATTCTGCAAGGGAGGAGGATGGGGTAGAGACTTGTGATGAAGTGAAGATGGTTTGTGATGCGAATGTGGAGAGCATGGAGGAAGATCCTATTATTATGGATTTTCTTAGATAGCTTGATGGTCTGGTACCTGCGATGGATGAAATGGATGTTGTTCCATTGGATGCATTGTGTGTCTTTGGAGGACGATGATACCAGGGGGGTTGGCAACATTGAAGAAGGTATGCAGGTAAATTTGGCTGATGAAGAGCGTTGTGAGATGAGTATTGTGTTTGATGATGATATCTGGGAAGTTGCTAGCCTTGATGAACAGGAGCCAGAGATAGAGATGGATGCAGATATGGTCGAGTGTAACAAAGGATTCTTTGCGTGTTGCTGAAATGCTAAAGGCAAAGTCCAAGGATGAATAAGATTCTGAACCAGTTGAGCTGTATGGTTGTGAAAAGATGCCTGAATTACAAGAGCTGGAAGTGCTGATGGACACTGTTGTTGGAAAGGACGTGGATTTTAGTGTGGATAAAGGTCAAGATGTTGAAACCTGGCCTTCACTGGTGTTGATGAATTGGGTGCTAAATGCTAGAATGCCACAGATTTTGAAGACGGGGAGGTTGGTTGTGGGTGAAGAGCTAAGGCTTGAGGATGATGCTGTGTGGTCAGAGTCGGTGAATGCTGATCAGATAGTGGACGTGAATGTTTTTGTGGCTATGGTTGATGTTTGGTGTGTAGTGATGCAGCCATGGTGTTTGAGAGATGCTGGGGAATGGGATGGTGAGTTGCTGTTTCCTTTTGATCCTGGTGGATAGCTATCAGACTATGCTGAATGCTGCTGATCATGAATGCTCTAGCAGATGGAAGGGTGGCAAAGTATGTCAGGCATTTTTCTGAGTGGTATTTCGGGCTCGTGTACATACGAATGCATGGTGTGTGTGAAGAGCTTTGTTTGGGAATGCATTACCAGATGCTCTGGGTGGATCGGTTTGGATTTGGGCTCGTGCAGGCCTGTCCGGTGAGAGACCCACTAGAGATGATATTAGCTGCTCGATCGTTTGAAGTGTGTGTGCGTCCAAAGGATAAGTGGGCACTCATAAGCTACATTCGAAAGAAGGTATGAAAAGCAAGTGAAGCAGTTAGAGGTGAAAAGGATTAATGGGCCAAGGTGGCCTTTAGATTGGTATGAAATGGGAAGAAAGGGCGGCCATCTTATAGGCCTTAAAAAAAATAATAATAAATGATGATATAAAAAAACGTGGCCATGAAATTGAAAGCCACCTGGAGGCTTGAGCTGCCGCCAGCGAAAACATTCGGGAAAGTTGGCGAAGGAGCTGCTTGGCGAGGAGAAAAAGAGAAGCGACCGTGTTGATAAAGGAGGCTCTCTGGTGCGGCTGCAAGACGGTGAAAAGGGCCGGGAGCGTGTGTAGTGGAGAGGTTCTCTTGGGCGTGCGCAGCTGTTTGCAGGTGCAGAGGGGATGGTGTGAGCTGCAGCCAGGAGACAGGGCCGTCGTGAAGAGAAAGGGGGCCTCCCTTGTGAAGAGCCGCTGGTGAAACCCGACAAGTGCTGGCGTCAATGGTTGACGGGTTGACAGCGTGTGTAAAGCAAAACAAGCATGGAGGCCTTGGTCGAGGAGCTAGCAGGCGCAACGTAAGAAGAGAGAGAAGTGTGGGCTGACGTGTGGGAGCCAGTGGGATAGGTCGCCTATGGCAAGGTTTGGCGCAGCTGCAAGATAAAGCGATGGGAAGCTGAGGAGCGCAGCTGAAGATAAAACGCAGGGAGGCTGCCTTGAAGTTGGTGGCTAGGCTGCTATAGGTGCGAGAGGAGCTGAGCGTGGGTTGAAGTGTAAGGACCGCCAGAGCTGCAGGTTTTGGCTGGTGGATAGGTGAGTGGAAGCTGCTGGAGTGGCTGGCATCAAAGACGACTGGGTGATGTGGTGTGGCCGCCTCATGGAAGAGAGGCACTGACAAGCTTGGTGAAGCCGTATGGGAGCTAGTGGAAGCACTGGGGCGGGCGTGAAGGGACAGCACAGCTGATAGGCTGGCAAGGGGTTGACAGGTGATCTACGTAGGTTGGTGTGGGCCGCGTAGGTGAAGCCGACAGTGGACAGAGAGCAGGGTGCCAAGTGAAGCAGAGAGAAAGACAGGTGTTGCTGCTTGGTGGTGGGCCGGTAGCAGGGCAGATAAGCTGCTTGGGTTTGTGCGAGGCTGGCAGAGGATCAGCACAGAGACTGAGAGAGAGATGATGGTCGAGCTGCTTGCTGCTGACGACACATGCAGAGTTGATGGGCTGCAGAGACTTGAGGGTTAGCTGGTGTGGGCGCCTTCTGAAGTGAGAGTGGCCGGGTTCATTCTGATGTGATTGGTACAGCAGGCAGGCTAGTGGTTCGCGGTGATTGGGGATGTGGTGTATCCTCGGCAGTGTGACAGGTCTGAGCCTGTGTGTTTGTAAGTGGTGTGAGTAAGGCTTCTGTGTCGGGAGAAGCTTGTATGAAATGTTTTGACTGGGAATATTATTGCTGGGTGTTTACTTTGTCCATGGTGCCCCTGTTTTATGCTGTTTGTCTGGCGTGGGTTGGGTGGTGAAGTGTGAGAGAAAGTTCCAGCCGGTGGCTAGTGGTGCCCCCGTTCGTGTGTGTTATTCCAAGTTTGCGAGGTGGAAGGGCTATAGAGGCAGGGTTTTCTTTCTTTTTTCACCTCACACCATAAGACTGAGAACTTATTCCTACCTTATCACATATTCCCTGCATATCATTTTATGTGAAGAAATCAGTTACCTCTTGTAAGCATTGTATGATAATTTCATCACCAACCTAACAACTGACTTAAACTTTGGGCATTGAAGCGCGGACTTCACCATATCTTTAGTGAGTACCTTTTCAATTCCTTGATTCACTCACTACAAGACAATGCTGCCATACACGCGTTTCATACACGCGATAAATTACGAGCGCGTGTATGGTCGCGCTTGTATTTGAATAGAATCGGGCGTGTGTATTTTATCATTTAAGGTCGCGTGTATATTTGCATTTATCAACGCGTGTATAAACGCGTTTATATACACGCAGTAATACACGCATATATACACGCTACTATACACGGATTGATACACGCTACCATACACGGATTAATACACGCCACCATACACGGATTAATACACGCATGGTAAAGAAAAACTGAATTCCTTTACAAAATTAAGAACTATTTTCTTTAAACCATCTCATAGTACATTACAGTATACATCATTACACAATCCCACTACATGCATTTACAACAATGAAATATATTCAAAAATAAATCATGCATATGAGATGATAGAAATGTCATCAATTTAGAACGTACAGTGAGACGGATTTGGTTAGGGTTCGATCTCATCTTCAATAAGATCCATCCTTGCCAAACGATCAACATCAATATCCATTTGATCAATTTGTAAGGCTACGATTAAATTTATTCCACTATATCGATATTTTGTACTCCATTGATAATGGTATCGATGTCCTGATCATCCTCATCAACATCACCATCATCCTCAATGGTAGGGTCATTCTCATGATCATGAGAAATGGCACGCTCATCCTCATTATCATGATCATCTCTTATTTCTTGATCATCGATCACAACATCTTCATTGGCATGTTCGACATCATCTTCATTGCGGCTTGTTACATCCTCCATATGCTCCATATCAGTGAATGTATTATACATCACTTTGGAACGTGGTGCAATAGGGATGACGTACCACCATTTAATGTCATGCACCATTGGTAGATAGATAACCTACTCAAATACACATAGTACAGTAATTAATTAGCATATCAAAAGTCAAGGGGTACACGAGCTTAGATATATATGTACATGAAACACATTAGTAAAAAAAAGCATACCTACTCACATTGTTGTGGCAATACGAGCCTATCTTTCTTTGTTTGCCAAAACTTTGTAGAGTCAATAGTTACATAGCCACTTGCATGGCGTTTTATCGTTGCATCAGGCCCTTTTTCCACCACGTTCATTTGCCATTTGACATCCAAAACATACACAAAGAAGCGACGAAAGTCAAGCCTAAATATGTCTTGGATTATGCCACAATAATCATTCATTTTTCCATTAGCTTCCTCAAAGCTACTAATGACACCGCAATCTTGTGTATTTCTCTTTTCATCAATTCTTTGTGTTTGAAAATGCTTGCCTTCACACCATATAGCATTGAACATAGTGCACTGGACCAAAATAGAAGCAATATTTGTGTAAGCAATGTGAATAAATATTAAAAGCAAATCACTTACAACTAATGCAAAACATTAGTTCTATGTACCTTTAACATGCATCCTCGTGCATACTCCCATTCTTCCGCCGTGATATGTAGCTCCTCGTCGCTCTCTGCTCTCTCCATTTCCTCATGCAACCAATCAACATGGATATCATTCGGAAGTGTTGCTAGATGCTTAGGGTACGCCTTTCGAGAGCCATGCTGCCTCCGAAAGAGAGCTCTTTCTGCTTGCCTTTTTGTCTTTGCATCCTCATATCTTGTAACCCATCTGCTCATCACATCACTATTAAGGATACAAGTGAAATTGAGATCATCAATCAATGTTCTGTCAATTACTTTACTCTGTCCTTTTCCTTGAGGCACAATAGAGGTCATCCTCAAGTCCTCTTCATTGCTCCATAGTCGTGGCAAAGAGCTGTCCACCTGACCAAGAAATTCTGAAATATATACAAGAGACTCTTGTATCAACCAACCCTCGGCCATGCTTCCTTCAGGCCTTGCACTTTGCCTCACAAAGTCTTTTAAGGTCTTCATGAAGTGCTCTAGGAAGAACATCCAACGTGCATGCACAGTACCACATAAAGCAATTTCGTCCACTAAATGCACAATGAGATGTAGTTGACTTGTGAGAATGGTTCGCGGAAAAGTCTCCTCTACCAAACAAACCACCTCCACTGCCATAACACGCGCATCATCCAACGTGGCTGGATCAATTGCTTTGGAACTAACATATCTGAAAATAAATAAATAGTACGTTATACCTCATGCACGTTTATTTTGCAAGGTATAATGAAGGGTGATCTGACATGGGCTCGCCCATCTTATAAATACATTTTTTCAAACTCTTATTTGCACAATGGTCGATGCTAGTAGGTAGTATGAACTGCGCACATAAGAGCACATGTATGTATGGTTTATGGCATTACAAAATTTAATTTCAACGTACAAGACTTGGAAAACACTTACTTGAAGCATCTTGTGCCAATCGTGGGACTTCAACCCATACAGTTGCTCAACGCCTCTTTTCTTAGTGGTTGTAAAGGCTCCCTTCAATGATCTCATGCATCCACCAGTGGGAGTACGCAAAGTAGTGATGGCCTGCTTTACCTGCTTCTCCTCTTTCTTTGATATAATCCATGGTGCAGGCGGAAGACGAACGTGCCCACCCACCTCTCGTGGCCAAGCTTGACGCATACGTCCTGCGACCCGCAAGTCCTCACGTACGCTAACATTGTCTCGTTTACTAATAATATGTTCCCAAATACCAGATCCCACATTCTTGAAGATGTGCATGGGATCAAGAAGATGGTTGATCTTAAGATGGGTCCAATATGGCAGCCGAAAAAAAATGGAGTACCTACACAAGGGATTGCTCTATGTGACCTTTAATCCAATTAGAGACTACACAAAACAAGATTGAAAAAACATTACTATACCTGTTCATGCCATCTGGAGGAAGAATAGTTGTAGACTCCCAAATACGCTTCCAATCTTTTGCACGAAGTGTTTGTGGAGGAATGTTACTCTTATTAGCAACATATTTAGGATGATCTGAGGAGAGAAATCGATGATGATTATCGAATATGGTCTTACACAAACCGTCAGCATACTCATGTACTAACGAAGGCCCACAAACAGGACATGCATGTTTACCCGATGTTTTCAAACCTGTTAAAATATAAATAAAAGTTAGAATAATAAAGTCAATATGTATAATTAATATATATAGCCAATAGTATTAGAGTAGGGAGGTAATTAGAATTCTTACCAGAACAATCGTTGTATCCTGGAAAGTCATGCATTGTCCACATCAACACTGCTTTTAAGTCGAAGTGTCGAGAGGAGGGAGGCCTACTAATGTCCACCACCGCAACACCTCTCCATAGTTCCTCCAACTCATCAATCAACGGTTCAAGATAAAAATCCATATGCTTGACTTTATGTTTCCTTGGAATTAGAAGAGATAACATAAGATGTCCCTTCTTGATCGCCATTGATGGTGGAAGGTTGTAATTCACCAACACAACTGGCCACACGCTGTATGCGGTGCTTTTGAAACCAAATGGATTCACTCCATCCATACCTAGGCCAAGTCTCAAGTTTCTGGGCTCTGTTTTAAAGCTGGGCCACTCATCTTCAATATGCTTCTAAGCAGGAGTGTCTGCGGGAATTCTCCACATGCCATCATCCGATCGATGTGAGGAATGCCATGACATGAGCTCTGCTATGGATTTGCACTTGAACATGTGTTTGATGCGAGGAATTATAGGAAAGTGTCGCAAGACTTTACGAGGTACATCAAAACTCTTCATATCTGTTCTATACCTTGCTTCACCACATGCTTGTGTAGCAAGGCGGCTTTGTTAGCAAAGCCCGGGCATTAGGAAAAAAGGGAGCTCATTGTTCCATATCATCGTCGTCCATACCTTTGGGATCATCCTTAAAAAGATTCCGCACCATATCATCAAGCACCTCCTCTTCCACAACTTCGTGGGGTGCAGGGCTATTGTCATCCCTTTCCCACTCATCTCTGACAATAGATCCCGAAGCTCCAGCATCATCTCGTCGACGCTTTGCGTGCTCTCGTCATGCGTAGGGCACCATGTTAGGGTGTGGTACTACATCCTGCTTCAATTAGAGTTTATATATTACAACTCTATTAATTTAATTTGGATACCATGAGTCACTTGAATACCATCAATTTACATCTACTCACCTCTAAACCTGTTTGATTCCATTCTCCATACATGGAGATATGATTCAAGGTACGTGCTCGTACAATGCATCCTTGACATCGATTACACATACATTTGATCTGTTGTCCCAACCACACATCGCGATTACGATGACGCATTGTCTCATCTTCCCCAGAACTGCTTGAAGAGGTTGATGACATCCTATGTACAATCCAGAAAACACAAAATCATAATATGTTTTTAATGAAAGTATAAAAATCGCGTGTATTGACGCGGCTATTTTCTAAAAATTGCGTGTATTAACGCGGCTATTTCCTAAAAATCGCATGTATTAACGCGTGTAATTCCTGCAAAACGCGTGTATAAACGTAGCTAAATTGTCATACACGCGAAGATACACGCGTTTATAAACGCAACTATAAACGCGACGGTTTGTTTAAACTAAAAATAGCCCGCCTTCCCCAAATAAAGATTTTGAACTAACATATCAACACTGCTTTCGTTTTCGCCTCTTCCAACAGAAACGAAACCTACGTGCAAGGAGGGAGCAGAGAAGGAGCACACACGGGAGGAAACCGAGCAAGAAAGAAGACTCACTTTTTTAGAGGTGAGTCAGTTTGTCCTTTGCCTTGTCTCCTTCCTCAGATTTGTTTATGCTATTTTCTCTTTGCTTTTTGGGTTTGTCTCCGTCCTTTTGCTTCTGTGCACACGATTGGGTGAATGATTCTGACAGGGGCGACAGTGGACCTTTTATAAGGACACTTTGTCGGAGGTCGGTCCCTTTGAATTTTTTTTTTTGCTGCGCAGGTCGCGTGTAGAAACGCGTGTAAAAGCGCGTGTATCCTGTCTGCAGAGTATGTTCACGTGGATATACACGCGTTTTTTGACGAGTGTATACACGCGTTTTTTGACGGGTTTATACACGCGTTTCTGCATGGATGTATACACGAGACTGCGTTTCCTATTGTGAGATCCCTGTTCCCACCATGCAACAGATTCGGGGTACTAGCAGCGGAAGTAGCACTTCATGCACGGGGCAGGGACCCACACTCGGGGCCTCGTCCATGGATATCCGGACAAGAGACTAATCCGTCGGTTTTTCCAAAACCGAACCCGAAAAAAACTTCCCTTACCCAGAAAGCATGGGCGATTCCACCAGGATAACTCTTTACTCTAACGCAGTCAAGATCATTACAGATCAACTGATCTGACTGCACCTTTAACGGTACTTGGTCAAATCAAGGAAGAAACTTGCACTTGGATCATTGGGATCAACGCTTTTTTCCCCATCAAGAGGCACAGCCGTTGATTCCTATCCATAGAACAATTTCTATCCGGGATTTACTTCATCTATCGTAATAATAGAAATTAAATCTCGATTTACGGATCCATCAGTCCAGCCTAACCCCATCCGATCCCATGGGTTAGCCAACCGCCCAACCACTGTAGTGATGGGATCCAATTTGGAATTTGGTTAGGTTTTGTCCCGGGTACCAAGGAAAAGAGTTCCAAGGCCCCCTAGCCGGAAGTTCATGCAAACATAAAACTAGCCACACCACTTACACACCCAATATGAAAATTGCCTTTTTCTTAGCATCAGCTAACTTTAAAACAATCCTTTAATGAAACCATAGTACCACTGATCACAATCTTCCAATTTATCCAGTTGATTCATAATTTCCCATCATTCCTTCATCAGAGTATCTATGGCATCATTGGCAACTAGAACGCTCACCACTTGTCCACACAGGGGCCTTTTCAATAGTTCCTAGCCCATAATACTCGTCAATATAATCACTTATAAAAATCAAGATGGACTCTCGTTGAAGATCAGCAAGATCAACCAACAGATCCATATAAAGAGCCATGGACTCATCCATTGAAGACCAGCAAGGTCAATCAACCAGATCCATGCCCGATTTCACAAAACAACTCTTACTCCTTGTTCCAATATCTTCCTCGACGCACGCGTGGGTATCCTAGGCGACCCAGAGCCCGAGCACCGTATGGTCAGCACCCTCTAGGATCCTTCGCAGGTGACCTAGCGCTTCACTCATAGGCCGCTTCCTTGGTCCCTCATCCACCGTACCGGAAGCTCACCATTTTAATCGAACCGAGGCTGGTCAAGACCTCGGCCGACCTTGCTACGCGAGACGTCCTCCATTGACTCTCCGTCAGCACTTGCAACTTTATCAGTTAGGTCTCCACGACCTTAATCACAAGACGATCAAAATGCTTTCCCAGCATTCTTGACATAAAACAGCCATTTACAAACAGCATTTACAAACAGTTTACAAATACAATTTCTATATTAACTCTAATTTTTCCACATTATCCCTCATATAATCCACATTACTTATTCCTCATTCCATTTATATGTGTACTCATCCAATCACATCATTTTCCATCTCTTCACTTCAGATTCCTTCACATCACATATCATATATTCACATCCATACATCCACATCCACATCCACATTCACATCCATACATCCACATCTACATGCTTACCTCCATTTTCACATCCTCATTTATACATCCACATCCCATATCCACATTCATACATACACATCCATATCCACATCCATACATCCACATCCACATGCATACATCCACTATCACGTCCTCATTCATACATCCACATCCACATGCATACATCCACTATCACGTCCTCATTCATACATCCATATCCACATACATACATACATCCACATCCACATTCCCATTCACATCTATACATCCACATCTACATCCACATGCATACATCCACTATCACGTCCTCATTCATACATCCACATCCTCATGCATACATCCACTATCACGTCCTCATTCATACATCCATATCCACATACATACATACATCCACATCCACATTCCCATTCACATCTATACATCCACATCTACATCCACATACATACATACATCCACATCCACATTCCACATTCACATCTATACATCCACATCTACATCCATATACATACATATACATACATACATCCACATCTACATCCATATACATACATACATCCACATCCACATTCCACATTCACATCAATACATCCACATCTACATCCACATTCACATATATCCACATCCACATTCCCATTCACATCTATACATACTGTTAGGGGTTAACTTTACCTA